>NC_136488.1:46605097-46970097 GCF_053919585.1 Euprymna scolopes
CGAACACCCCCTAATTTTATTCTACCATATTTCTTCAAACAGAAACATAATTATCAAAGTATACTTACACAGATAGATATGAAGTATACTTAAGCAGATAGATATGAATAGTCTTTATTAAAGTTTGTGCCTATTTCCATTCTATGGAGGCTAGGAGCGAACGCAGACCCCACAATTTTATTACACCATCCCTATTTAAGTTAAAACATACTTATCAAAGTATTCTTATGTACATCTATATGAAAATCACTTGTACAAGTTTTTTTTTAATTTTGTAATTTTTTATTTCCATACTTTGTGGACCAGGCGCGAACGCAGACCCCACAATTTTAATGAACCACCGTTCTGACATATCAAAAATACCCATTCCTGTGTCTTGATGCATCTTCTATCATTATATGCAATCAGATTTTTAAAATAGTCAACCATATAGGAGCCTATTCGTGGCCAGACACACCCATACACACACAGACATTCAGCTTTATATTATAGATATATACAGGACAATCAAGAAAACGGGCCCCAACTCTAATTTGGCCCCGTTTCTTAGTGTTTTGTCTGAATGAAATGAAACTTTGGTCATATGGTTATATTCAAAACATCACATCAAAACACTAGGGTCTTTGACCTTTTTTTTTTTTCTCCGGTGACTGTAAAATGCTCAGAAAAACAATTGAATGTCCTCCGTTGTTTTGGAGTCACCCTGTGTGTATATATATATATATATATATATATATATATATATATATATATATATATATATATATAATAATTGACATTAACATACACTAGTGTTTCATGCAATCATCAGTGTAGGGTAATAATTTCTGCCGGTAATATATATATATATATATATATATATATATATATATATATATATATATATATGTTTTCTTTATAAATATATGAATGAAAGAAGAAATAAGGAGAGAAGGAGGAGGAAATCCAAAGTGAGATAGAGAGAAATCAAAGAGAGAGAGAGAGAGAGCGGGTTTTTTGGGGGGTTTTTTACACAGTGATCACCATTTATCAAGGCCCGGAAGCCACTCAGGGATAAGGGTTATTGCAAGTATATTACGTTAGTGTGGAGATTTGATGAAGTGTTTACTTAAGGGGGCGGTTCATTAGGAATTTGTTAACATTGGACTTGAAGACATCCAAGTTGTAGTCCGGTGGGAAGCAGGCAGACGGAACAGAGTTCCACAGGCGTGCAGTTCTAAGAAAGAAACTTTGTTCATGGAATCCGCGTTTTGATTTAGACACAGATATAGAGTGGGGGAAATTTTTCACAGTGGATTCAGCTAGACGGGTGTTTTTCGTGAAAGATTGGCGAGGGGGGGACCAGAGATTGGAGTTCAGACGAGCACCTGCCATGGAAATAACGTGAATCAGAGAGAATGAAAGCGTTAAAGGGAGATAACATTTGAATATATTTTATTGAAACCAGACGACATCAGCGTATATTTATTGGGGCAAAACGTTAGACTGAACTGAAATGCTGCATTAAAAAAAAAGAATCAAACGGATGTGTATCTTCTTGATCTGTCTTCTTTCTATTCATAATGATTTTTTAACCAAATACTAAAAGAACTTCCAAGGAATTTATTATTAATTTCAATTTTTGAATTTTTTTCAAGATTTGTTCAAATATGATTTACTTTCTGCTATGTGTTTATTTTTGAATTAATGATTTAATGTTTAAACTGATGCAGGTTATTTAAAAAAATAAATAAAATAAAGAAACGCCGTATAAGTACCCTACACTTATAAAAGAGTCATTTAGGTATACAGTATATACTTTGTTGTTGGAAATGCTGCACTAATTTAAATTGCTCTTATCTTAATCCTTGAAATATTTGATTATAAGTTCTTTATATCGACGTGCATACCCGGCGCTGCCAGATAAAAACATATTGCCGAGTGGAGGGTTTAGTTACATTTATGATGCAGAAAATATCATAAGTTGTTACGATTTTCCTTTTCTTTTGGATTTTTGGAAGTATGATACATAGCCGTTTTCTATTATTTTATTTTTGGAATCCTTTGAGATGAGTAATTTGTATATTTATTTTTTTATTTGTAGACTGTTGTATTCACTTTCATAGTTGTTGTTTCACGACGTTTCGGCAAATTATTCCTCTGTCCCTCGTCAGGTGGTTAACCGTGACGGGATAAGAATGCTGAATAACTAAACTGTATCCTCAGTAATTACTGCCTTTCATAGTTATTGTCGTTTCACCACGTGTTTGCCAAATAATTATTTGCCCGGCTTTGGGTAGAATTGAAACCGCTATTTAACCAAATCTGGTAAGAAACGTAAGGGGCTACTGCGAATTAGGGATCATATTTATGAGAAAATTCTAAATGGGGAGTTTAGCAACGAGATGATTTTTCATATTGCATTTACGTTTTCGCGTGTTTATACGTTCATCGGGAACAGAAACACAGGTAATGTATTACAAAATTTACCAGTTTAAGGTAGAAAGATTGCCAGCATCTGGGGATGTCTACAGTTCAATACTGGGATTTTGCTGCTTTTCGCGAGTATTTAGGTGGAGGGCGCACCAGCGCCGTGAGATCGTCGGAGCACATTTCATTAAAATACTTGCAAACCAAGCACAGGGATGACACGTTGAAACGATGAGACAGGTGTTAGAGCTTAATTCTATCATTACAAGGCATGTCTTCCATACTTGCATTAGATATTATTATTTGCAAAGATGAAAAATGTGCAGTAAAGCCCAGCTGCGCATAATAGACTCGATATTTATTTTAGTAAATTATTCTCTACTTTCAGCATATCCTGAGGCATTTGCTTTGTTTTAAAAGGAATGGTTGTATGAGAAAAATATCGAAAGTTTATATTTTATTTTAAGTATGTGTTAATTTGTGTAACAGAAATCGTTGTAATGGATGGAATAACAATGTTATTTCAGTTATTAAGACATTAAATATAAGTCCGATTTCCAAAACCTTAAAAGTACGAAAAGCGTTTACAATGTAATTCTATTCCGCCTGAATGGAAAAAAAGGTATTGTAAGTGGCATTGTTATAACGACCAAATTTATGCATTCACGACATGAAGGTTTCAATATTTTATAGCAGATATTAACTATGTGAAACTCTAAAACAACAATCTGGATCATGGACCTGTGTCGAATTTAAAAACGCATCTTTATATAAATAACGTGTCTTTACATCCAACACACGTTGCAATTCATGACAAAACTTCGTTGAGAATGGTGGCGAGTATGTAGAAAAATACATTCTGTAATACAAAGGTTTTCTCGTTTTAGTAGTACCACTTCCGTCTTTTTAGCTCTACAACTTTTTGAGGAAAAAATCAGGAGGCTTTACTTTTAGAACGACTCTTATAAATTATAATTTTATTTCAAAACAAGAACTATGATCAAGAACAATAATCAATTTTATCTAAAAGGTTAATGAAATATGCCAAATAAGTATGAGGTTTGTTAATTTATTTATTGAGGACTATTATCCTCATTTTTATTAGTTGTTGTTTCAGTAGATGAGGATAATAGTCCGCAATAAATAAATTAATAAATAATACTCATCTCAATAATGAATTCCAATTAAAATATATAAGCACGAGGTTGTTTTTTTTTCTTTGTTATTAACACACATTATTTTTGTAGATGGATAATTCTAAGCTATTTATATTTTGCGTCAGATTTTTCTGGGCTTTTGCTTTGATTGTTTTGTATGACGTCATATCAACCATTTTTAGGTTCGTTAATGCCGAATCTAATAATTTCAGGAACAGTTTTACGCTTCAAATACTTTATATCGTCAAATATTTATTCAAGGAGTCTAGATTGATTGTTTTGTTGGATGATATATTTTCATGACGCTTAGCTTTGTCGTTACGTATCTCCTGTGGTTATTACATTTCCATAACGGATCTCTTTGATGATCATGTAGATCTTGGTTAAAAAGGAAACAATTACACCGAGCAAGTAAACGGCAAACTGCCGTCTTGTCAGGGTGATGTGAGCAAATGCATTGTCCTGATGAAAACTAGTAGGTGAAAATAAAACCATGTGAAAACATGCAATGGATGTAGACAGCGATAATTGAAGTTACTAAGACAAAATAAAAAGTGATAAAGGTGCAAATTTTTTTTATTTTATCTCCTCTGTATTCTATATTATCTGATTTCTTGGCCTTTATAAACTGTTTGCATTTCATCTACACTTTTCTAGACATTTAGTAACTGTATACACTGTATGTACAATTCCTCTTTTGTCATTAGTCAGTGCAAGAGAAATCCTTCCAGACTGAGACCATTTTAATATTTATCTCTATTTAAAATGTCATGTTGGGGAGAACTGTATTTTCCTCTTATTAAAACCAGACCTTGTGTCTAATATTCCCCCGGTGAGGATCGTAGTAAATAGGAACTTTATTAACTCAACTTTTTTTCTGATTCAAGCAAGTTTATCCTAATTTTATAGGTAAACCAACGGGTCGCATTTTTGTCTAGTATAAATAGAACGTGAAGAGGGGAAAAACACGACCATGTATTGCTGATAACGTATTAAATGAGTTTCCTCTTTTTACCATAGATATCTACATTTAATCCTTATATTTTACGCGATATCACGTTTTGCTTGACATTTTCTATTTTCCTTTTTCATTTCTCTCAGTTTTTTATTCGTTCGACAATTTTTATCGCCTAATTTTGTAAGACTTTACCGCGTATTTTCTTTTTTTCTTTTTTTTTACTTGCAAACCCCTTTTCATCATTTACGAAAAACATATCGTTTTTTTTTTTTAATCTAGAAGTTTTCATGAAGACATACCTTCTTCATAATGTATGCGACGAAGCAGATATCAGCGGAATTCTTAAGAAAATCACGTAAACACCAAAACCAATAAGGCGAATCCAGATAAGATTACTATTATTAGTCTTGATTTAAATAATCATTCTGGTTCGTGTTTCCTTATCATGAGTTTTGGTTTTTCTTTGCAAATATATTGCATAAATTCTTATCATCTATAGATCACGTGTATTTATTCGTCGACGCGTAATGAATTATGTATCGTCAAAATCAGTGTGTTGATGTACGTTTATTGACACTGACAAAGACGAAAATACGCAAGAGAGTTTACAAAGTCGTATTAAAACATATAGACACAGCTATCCCCTTATACTATACTTTTCAACTTTACTGAACTCTTAAAATAAGTTATATGCTTCGCTGAACCCTTGTGTAAAATGAATTAAAAAATACATACCATATATTTCTCATTTTATTTTTTTTGTGATTCTCGCGATAAATAGAGGGTGAAAGGATAAAGTTGTCGCCCTAGAAAAGACAACATGATTTAATTTCCGTTTAATGAAACCCGGTTTTCTTTTTTTTATATTTTGTTGCAGACCATCTACTAGTTAGCCAGTTTTGTACAAATCTTAAGAGCAATAGGAGCCTTCTATCATGTCTGAAAGTGACACAATGTTCAATATCGGAGATGCGCCGCTGCACAACTCATGCTCTCTACTGATCCAAGTTAGGACAATAGAACCATTGCTAGCATCTTCAAAATGCATCTCTAGATTGCCACGAATAACATGCACGTGCTCAAAGTGATAAAAACAAAGCTTTTTTGCCACAGTTATGATTTTAGGTGTGGATTCAAGTTATGACCACATCATGCCACCTCACATCTTCGAAGTCGGCTTGAAGGTCAGCACCAAAATGTATCTAGATGTGCTGAAGAGTGTGGGGATCTTCTGGTGCAATCAGATGGCAGATGTGTGCGGTTGAACAGTCATACGGTTGAGAATATCAATAACATAACCTCCCATAACACCAAAGCCATTCTGATCACGGCCATACGCAAAGTATTCGTGGAGCTCCAGCCGACGCTTGTGGAAAAGGCATGCTCTCAGTTTCCGACCCGTATCGAGGCGGTTATTGAGGCTGAATGCGACTATATTGAATAGATGTCAGTTCTATTACATAATCAAGTTACCTGAATTGATTTTTCAATAAAAGTTTTAAAATAAAGCTGTAGTGTTGTTTTCTTTGGGGTGATAACTTTATTATTTCACCTTGTATCTATCGCAGTCTTGAAGTACCAGAAAGGAAATAACACGAACAGACAGTAAGCAATATTTTTTTTTTTTTTTTTTACAAAAAATGCTAAAATAATAGGTTGTCGGATGCGGTTTTCTATCTTTGCACCTATGCTAATTGTTCAAGTTGATACGATTTATGGAGTCAAAAAGGGTCCATTCAGTGAGGGAATAGGAGAGATCAGCGTAGCAATATGATAGTACATGTTTTTATTAACTGTTTTAATAAAGAATTAATATTTCTTTAAGCGATCAAGATTGCCTGGGTTTTTTTTTAATTCCGGTTTATGTTGGATGATAAATTAGTCAAGAAAAGAAAATTATTCTTAACATGGGGAAAGCGGGGCTCTCACTTTATCTGACAGAAAGATAATCATTTATCAGAAGAGGGCTTATCTTGCTTGTCACCGTCATCTCATTTGCTGAGAAGGAATCGGAAATCAAAAATAACCGAAAATATTGACTATACCCCTTCTTTGTTATAGGTATACACTGGCACCTTACAGACATCGTTGAATATATTCACAATTATTCTTATATTTCTTAATAACATATTAGATTAGGTGCCATAATTATGTTTGTATAACAATATTACAATAACAAAACTATATAGTGAATATTTACAATGATTACTTACTAGAAGAGAGACTGAATGAAGAGTAACGAATAAGTCATACTTTCAATACTTTTATTGTCGTTGAAATCGGTGAAATCGTTCATTTTTTCAGTCAATTCAATTAATTGCCTTCTCTAATAAGGGTCTTACATAGGTGCACCAAGGGGAAGCTTCACATGCCTCTCCGCAATGACATAGTCTACAATACATTGTAGTCGATATTGCATTATAGTGAATCTGCTATTGAGTTTATAAAGATATGTTTATATTATACCTTCAATTAAAGTTTAAACTGCAAAAGTTAATTACGATGGTTCAATTGTGTTTTAAACAGAAACATTTATTTCGAACGCGTATCTGTATATTAAAGAACTTACTGTTGATGCTATACTATGTACCGTTCTGCTTGTCAGATGTGAAAACCTCTCAAATTCATTTGTGGTGTTAGATTGCATAATAGAGTTAACTTTGGTAAAATCAGAGTGCTCCTTCCTTAATCAGTTTTTTTTTTTATTACCGATTTTCGATACTTATATGAGGTATTCCCAAAAAACTATTTAAGTACACTCCTAGACACAAAGTACATTTGTGTTATTTTTTATCCGCCCAGACGTTACGAATTATATAGGGAACGAACTCGTTCAGATATACAGACATACACTTGTACGCCCTCGACGTAAATACTTCCCTACAAGCACCTACAAACAGCTAAATCCCACCCTTACACAGTAGAGATCCCTAGATGTAAGAGAGCTTTCTACTCCAGTATTTTCTTCCCCAGAACTGCTAGACTTTGGAATTCCCTTCCGGATCCCTGCTACCCCAACTGAACTTACATGCAGAAGTTTAAGGTGAAGCGAAATCTTGCTGCCTACATAGTACCCGTGTTGCTTATGTCCCTGATAGTAGCCCCCCTACATCATGTGCCTTTTTTGGAGTGAAAATGTAAAAAAGTATATATATACACAGACACACACAGACGAATTGCTTTTCATATATATAAGTACAGATATATAATTTCATCATAAATTAACATTTATCAGTTTATATAACTATTTCTTGCGGACCTTATGAACTTTTTGCGGAACCATAATGTTGCGGGGAATTCTGGTTGGGGAAGGCATTGTTGTGCCTTTATGATAACTTTGAGAGTACGATTTCTATGCTTGAGATCCAAAACTACGCCCATATAACAGTTATATTTTATTTCTCAGGCACTATAAGTTCTCACACCAATCATTACAATTAATCGCTCGCTGGCAAAAACAGGCCTTTTCACTAGAATCTGAATAACAATACTCCTGTGACTTTCGGTAATTGCAAGTCACGTGTTATACTAACCTCAACCTTTTGCCAGTTATTTTGTTTTTAGTAATAATGACAATCGTCTATGGATTTTTCTGGAATTTGATTGACAGCAATTTTTAAGATTCTATAATCTTTCGTACTATTCCAGCTGAAGTTTGAATAGTGCTAGCTCTACAAGATTTATATCCTCTTAAATACAGTACAGCCATGTTCGGTTGTATAAGCGATGTTGGTTCCATTACATTGTTTCGTTGTTGGTGCAATCTATATTAGGTTGAGAAGAAAGATCTAGCTGAATTTTTCCTTTTGATTTCAAATGATGCATTTTCAAATAAGTTTTCGTTATAATACTTTTACTTTATATATCATTTTGAAGAACGTTTTCACTCTATCTAATCGTTTAAATTACAATCGTTTTAAAACAATTATGTCTTAAGCGATATCAAAAACAGCCTTCAGTGATTTCATCGCCACCAGAACGCGAGACTATTATGTTACTGGCATGAATACACTTGTTTTGCGTTAGAAAAAGTGTGTTGATTCTGATAGTATTTATTTCGATCAACAAATCTTTGTTTGAGCCGAGATGTGTTTATCTAAATTTAAAAATTAAAAGCTACAAGAATTTTCTTGTCAATCTGGTAGGATTTCCTTATTTTTTATCCCAAATAGTTTCAGATCTATCGTGTCCCTCTTAATATTCTTCGTTAATTATGTTCGGCTCCGGTGTTATTTTGACTTATATGCGGTTAGTCACTGTCACCTAGTTATTTAGACTGGTTTCCACAGGAAAGGAATTTTTCTTTTTTAATGTAATTTTCACTCCAAACTATACACAGTGTCAATTTGACGTAAGGAGCTACTATTTGGGACCAAATTTACAGGGATACGACGTAGGGAGTTTGGAAGCGAGACTTCTGTTCGCCTTACACATGAACTTCTACACGTCAGTACAGTCAGGGGGGCAAGAGCCCGGAAGTGAATTCCAAAATCTACCAGTTCGGGGGAAGAAGCTATTTGAGTAAAATGCTTTCCTATATCTAAATAATATAGGGACGATGTTATACTGCTTGTCAACTTTGTCGGACGTATCTACGTTGTGAAGGTACAAGAGTTTGGAGTTTATCAGAGCACATTCCATTAAAATACTTGTAAAGCAGGCACAGAGATGTCACATTTCGGTGATGAGGCAATTGTTGGAGTTTGGTTGCTAATGCCGGACCTATAAGGTTGGCGACTCATTTTTGAAACCTGTCTAGTAGGAGATTTATGGCAGATAGATCGGCCCATATCTGGCAACAATATTCAATGCAATGGCAAATAGTGGCTTTGTAGAAATACCGGATACATTCAAGTGTGAGTAACCTTCGAGCACGGCAGAGAGAGATCGCCATTTTCGTAGCAGCCTTGGCAATTACCTCAATGTATTTGTTCTAACGTTGTTGCCTATGAATGTTAAACCTAGGCGTTTGAACGGATTACATTCAGGTAGTGCATCATTAGCCATCAGAATCAATGGTTTTCTTGTAGGTATTAAAGGAAAGAAGCTTAGTCTAGTAGCATTGAATGTTACCATCTATTTACAACCCGATTACAATACAGACTGTCTGTCTTCCTCGAATTTTAGCCATTTTTATTTAGATTAGTCATCATTCGTTTTCCCCTCAAATCTGTTATAGAGCGTAGCGTCATAAGCAAATATACGCATCAGAGACAATTTTATTAGGGAGGTCATCAGGGATAGTACAGATCCAAGGATCGACCCTTATGGCACACGCGTATTTATAGCATACTGTTTTACGTACAACCATCTAAGACAACCTGGATTTTTCTCTCATCTAAGAAAGGTCTGATTATGTAAAATATTCGTCCGGTAATACCGTTTGATCTAATTTATATGAGAAAAACATCGTGTCAAACCTTGTCAAAAGCTTTAAGTATGTCCTGAACTACTGAACTAGCCTCCTCTGCCTTATCCATTGCATGGTATATACGTTCGTAGATTATAGTTAAGACATATGCAGTAGAACGAACTTTTCTAAATTCATACTAAAGGTCAGAAAGATTTTTATTATCTCTGGGGTGATGGACTAGTGCTTAGTTGATTCAGGACTAAAAGATTGCGGCGAAGTGGGTAGGGAGGTTAATAGAGCTAAACGTTTAGCCAGGACTTCTGAAAACAAGAGTTTTTTTTAAAACACCTGCTGTTTATCAGTAATATTGGTTTGTATTAATTCTTTTTGATTCTGATTCCTTCTAGTAATTTACGGATATTTCGGAACTGTTCATAGTGTTATTATACTGTTTGGTATTACTGCGTTTTACCTCCGTTTTTAGCCTAACGAATCCCAACGGAAATGAAACACATAAGACTTTCAGTATATTAATTCCCGTATATTTTCCGTAATTTACCATATATATATATATATATATATATATATATATATATATATATATATATATATATATATATTAAGTAATGTGATTGATAATTTAAAATTTAAAAATCAAATTATAATTAAACTAAAAATCCGTTTTATAGGAAGGAACAACAACAAAATCAGTTATCTGTACGATCGTTTCGGGAAACAATGATTTTTATTGTGGTAGACATCAAGTTACGTACAATAATTACATATAGTTTTTTAATAAGCAAGGTCTCCTCGTCAGCAAATTTTGAAGGGTTTTTATTAAATTTAAAAGACACCAAAAGAAGGCAGATGTATCTTTTAATTTTTCGCTTTTTGAAGTCAGGAACTATGGTTAAAATACTCATTTAGATGTTTGCTATAGCTTTTTACCTTATTGAATATATATATATATATATATATATATATATATATATATATATACTTCAAGAAAAATTATTTTCCAACAAATATATTTTCGACAAGTAATACATTTTTTTAAATTTTTCTTTATTATTTGGGGTTTCAATGAATTGCTCATATCTTAAGACGAAATGTAGGTAGAAAATGATATTCCTAAAAAGCCTATAAATTTAGCTGGTTAGCAAATAAATTGAAAACTAAAATTTTAAAAGAAAACATTATATATGAAGATTTATAAGATTTCGAAAGGAATAAATTAAAGAAAGTTATATATATATATATATATATATATATATATATATATATATATATATATATATATACAGTAGCGTCCAAAAGTTAAGGGCTAGTAGTTTCAAGACAAGTTTAAGTACTTTTTAAGAAAAACCGTTCATTTAAAATACTTAATATGCATATATACTTATAGATATACTCATCACTCATGTTTCGTCTAAATTTCATAAGCATCCGTTGGATATTTTAGAAGTTATGACCAATAACACAAAAGTTTGTCCAAATTCTCGTGGTCCAAAAGTTAAGGGATAGGCGGTATAATCTGTATTTATTATAACAGTAAGGTACTGTATAGGTGGACAGGAGTTATCGCCCCTGAACATACTTTACATAAGTGAAGTTTCCAACGGGTAAGAGTTATCGCCCCTAGCTCATAACTTTACATTTGTGGACTTCGCTCTCCTATAAAAAGAGAGAGAAACGTCCATCTTCATTCTGAAGTCGAAACACGTCGTTTCGCTGTAAGACAGGTACTATGAATAATCCTACTTCAAATTTTTACTAAAGAACATTAAAATTATTGTAATTGGGTAAAAGAAATGAGTGTTTGTATCGCACTAGTACAACATGGCAGCAAAACAACGTCGTCCCGTTTCTGTCGAAGAAAAACAGCTCATTATTCATCTTCATAGTAATGGCAAGAAAACTTCTGAGATTGTTGACACCGTAGGAAGGTCTCCTAGTGTAGTAA
Source organism: Euprymna scolopes (assembly GCF_053919585.1). Classification (NCBI taxonomy): domain Eukaryota; kingdom Metazoa; phylum Mollusca; class Cephalopoda; order Sepiida; family Sepiolidae; genus Euprymna; species Euprymna scolopes. Next base: position 46,616,938 of record NC_136488.1, read on the forward strand.
AGTGTATTGTGGCACATTTCAAGCAGTCAGGATCAGTGGCAGTTGCCCCAAAATCTGGTAGACCTCGAATCACAACTGCTCGACAGGATCGTCTTATTGTCAAAATGTCACTTAAAAACAGATTTAACACTGCTGCTAAAATATCTCGAGAACTAAAGCAAAGGTCTATTGTTCAAGCGTCTTGGCAAACTGTTACACGCCGGTTGCACACTTCTGGATTGCAATCTCGAGTGCCAGCAAGGAAGCCTCTTATCTCCAAAAAGAATCAGAAACTCCGCCTCGCTTTTGCCCAAGAACACGTTGTGTGGACAACCGAAAACTGGTCCCGTGTGCACTTTAGTGATGAATCGAAGTTTAACGTTATCGGATCTGATGGCAACACGTATGTCCGGCGAAGAACTGGTGAGAGATTGGAGGTTAAGTGCGTGAAAAAAACTGAAATTTGGAGGAGGAAGTGTAATGGTTTGGGGCGTTATGTCAGCTGCAGGTTGTGGACCACTGATTCGTCTGCAAGGTGGAATAAATGCAGAAGTTTATAAGCAGATTCTACGGCAGTATGCAGTTCCTAGTCTTCGGTCGTCGCTCTATCAACCTGCAATTTTCATGCAGGATAACGCTCCTTGTCACACTGCTAAGAAAGTAAAAACATTTTTAGACGAGGAAGAAGTTGAAACAATGCGTTGGCCCCCTCAGAGTCCAGATCTTAATCTTATTGAGAATATCTGGAAAATAGTTGGTGAACGTGCTCAACTTTAGTGCCCAAAAAATCAAGAAGAACTCTGGCAGTGCTTACATGCTGAATGGAGTGCGATAACGCCAGCGTTTTGCAAGAAGTTGGTGGATTCCTGTGCCAAGAGGTGTCAAGAAGTCATAAATAGCAAAGGTTTGTTTACCAAATACTAGTTAGTTGGTAATTTCAGCCATTCACAGCAAAGACAAAAGCCGCAATCGTGTTAGCCCTTAACTTTTGGACACACAAATTTTGAACAATTTTATTTAAAATGGTAGTTATTCAAAAAATACTTAGTGTAGGCTAACGAAATTATGACCCATTGAAGATATACATGTTATCTATATAATTGTGAAGTAATTTTTTGTTGTTCGTGTGTATTTATTTCAAATATATGGTTAAACTTGCTGAGGTTTTACTAGCCCTTTTATGTTATATCTCATAATGTATATTTTCTTTATTGTTTTCTTGAAATAATGTGCTAATTCTTCATTTAATTTGCTTCATTCAAACAAAGACTGTTACTTATGCCGTATCATATATATGTGTGTGTGTGTGTGTGTGTGTGTGTGTGTGTGTGTGTGTGTGTGTGTGTGTGTGTGTGTGTGCGCGTTTTATTTTTTTATTACCGTTTTATCTGTTTGGTTACATATGTTTCGGATGTTGGACCGTGTTTACGATCTAACAGCCTCGTCAAACCTTACAGAAATCGTTGGCGTTTTTAGGAGGAATACGGGGAAAAAAAGAGAAACAAACAGGAGGGTTTTTGGAGGTTAGTATTGAGCACTCTCTTCAGGTTTTTACTAATTACCAGTTTTTCCATACATACACACACACACACACACACACACATATATAGTTATATATATATATATATGTATATATATATATATATATATATATATATATATATATATATGCATCTTTTTAATAAAGTCGTCTACACAATGTGCAATAGTTACGTATCATTTTCCTTCTATACTTTTCCGATAATCAATCAACATAATTCTTCTGATGTAGAGTCATTTTCTTTATGGTTGTTTGATCCAGCTTCATGCAATTTTCTCGTGTACAGTTTGTGAAGGGTCCTGTGTATATTAATATATTGCTTTTCTTATTTGTTTTCTACTTTATAATTTTTATTAGACTTTATATTATATTATTAGCATTGTTAAATGTACTTGCATATATTTACTTTAATGTATTGAACATTACTAAAATTCAGGTTACAAATACTGGACCATATATTATCATCGTATATAATGATAAAATCTATGACTGTTTTAACCCCCCTACTCTATAATAAAATCGATGTGTATCTACTGATATATATATATATATATATATATATATATATATATATATATATATATATTGTAACACAAACACACAAACCTTAGCAAGTACACAACTGCTGCACAAAATCATTTTTTTACATAGGGGCCACCACTTATCAAGGGCCGGAAGCCATTCGAGGATAAGGGTTATTGAGTGTACAGTAGTCAATGGGATAATATCATAGTAATCGTTAGTAGTTGAAATTTGGTAAATTGGATTACTTAAGGGGAAGTTTCATCAAGACTTTGTTTACGTTGGACTTGAAGGCAACCAAATTGTAGTCAGATGGAAAACAGGCAAACGGAAGAGATTTGCACAGGTGTGCCGTTCTAAGAAAGAAGCTTTGTTAATTGAATCTACGTTTTGGTTTAGGCACAGATAAAGAGTGAGGAAAATTATTGACAGTGGTTTCAGATAGATGAGTGTTTTTCGTGAAAGATTAGTGAGGGGCATAGATTGGAGCTCAGACAAGCACTTGCCATCGAAATAACGATAAAGCAGAGAAAGGCTATTAAGGCAAAAGGAGAGATCAAATACCAAGTTCGATAAAAATTTATTCGTAAAAATCCCTCGTTCTACTTTTCCTTTATTTTTCCTTTATTTTGTGTATACCAATTGATACTTTTCGTTTTTTAATTCCTCTTTTTAACTTTCCAGTTTGAGACGTTTCATTTACTTTACCTTATTGCAATACTTCACCGATTCAGATGTTATCTTATTTAAATACTAGCGGGGGTACCCGGCGTTGCCCGAGTGTTTGTTTCCGGGACGGGGGGGGTTAAAAAATGTTATGGTAGGTAAGTAGGAAGGATCAAACCCGGAGTCATGAGTAAAAGTAGGAAAATAGAGTGTGAAAAAAAAACAACAGTTCGGCCACCAAGAAAAGTCCATTCCAGTTGTTTAGGAAAAAAAAAAACGACTACGGTAGGTCGGTGCGAACGTGAAAATATAACCACTACGCCACAGAGCACTGCAGCTTAGTTTAGTGATTTTAAATAACTTCACATGAAAGAACTACGAAGACAAACCGGTGTTCTCTTCTCAACTGTTCCTTGTGAACGATCCCCAAACGGTGTTAAGTGGTGGCAGGGGGAGGAGGAATTTATTAGAGAGAAAATATTTTACCACTTCCATTGATCTTAACCGATTTTGGCCGTGACTTCTCAGCAGAAAAAGTATAGAAATCTAAGATTATCGAGGAATTTGAGAAATAATAAGCCTATAACACACCTCAGATATTGTTCTGCCGTTTGTGCATATTATATTTGCATGAAATATCTTGATTTTTAATCCTATTAATGTCAAAATCAGACGGGGAAAAAATGAGTTCATTTTATTTATATAGAGAAGAAGAGAAGATAGATTTTAGTGCAAAAGCATTATTTTCCGTCCTGGTGCAACTTGATATGGCTGTACGAAGATACCGTAATATTTATCTAAAATGCACCAATCACTGATATTATTGTTTTCTTTTCTTATTACAAAATTCAGTCATATTCTATAAAGCTAAAAACAATAACAACAGATCTTCTTGTACAAAACAACCGTAAAACAAAACAATCAAACTAAACAACATCAATAAATATTTGGGAATATGAACTTGAAGCATACACCTTTTTTTCCAAAATGGCCAGTTACTACATTAAATTAATCATAAAGGTCTGGTAAGCCGTAAAACAAAACAACCAATCGAATATAAGTTTTCGTGATGGAAAGTGTACAATCACACATATATATATATATATATATATATATATATATATATATATATATATATATATATATATGTATATATATATGTATATATATATATATATAAGTATAACTTTTTGTGCGAAATAAATAGAAAAGTTAAACATGTGTTGATGCAACATCAAACGCAATCAGCAGAAGCAGTTGCCTCCAAGTATTAGTATTAAAGACTTTTCTAAACAAAAACAATTATTACGCCTTATATATATACTTGTTACTTCCAAGTTTACCTCATCTTAAAAACATACGGAAAATATGCTTGTTTAGTGTTCTCACTAAAATATTTTTCATATAATGTAACTTTTCAATCGCAGAAAATTCTTAATATGACTATTAACATTTCATTTACTTGTGTTGATAGCATAATAGACGTCTGTTTGTGAAGCTTTTATTTCACTGCAGAACTGTGATACAGCTGGATATTTTCTCTTGATACCTATATATATATATATATATATATATATATATATATATATATATATATATATATATATATATATGCGTGTGTGTGTATAAAAGAATTATAAACATGGGCTGGTACCATGTCAACTGCTTATTTACAAGTCTCAAACTTACGAAAGACTTAGAGAGAATAGTGTCAACCATACATAGATTTGAGCGGAACACGCACTGTGCAAATGAAGCGATTTGATGCTGTGCAGATTCAAAGGAAACCTATTGAGTTTTATCAAGAAGAATCACTGCTAACGAGAAAGTGGTGTACAGTAATATTTAAATTGGACTGACTAAAGACGTGGAATCTGTGTCATTCAGATTCTATATTGTGATAAGCAAGTAATTACTATGTTCGAATGGTGAAATTATGTAAAAATATTGCCTTGCAGTGATCGTATACAGCAGAATATATGGTAACGTAGTATAGGTCAGAAATGTAGGTAGGTGTTTTCTTTGAAATGGAAATGCTATTGTTTTGATTATCGCGATGTTGAAGCATAAAATTTGCATGTAAAAAGCTGTTTTGTTTTGTTTTATTTACAATACGGTGATTCAAAAAATCAATTTCAGGTGCACTTCACTTATCAACAGAAATTCGGGAAAGTTAGGGATAAGACTTAACGATAGACGTGATTTGACATCGTGCCTTTTGTTCCCGAGTTTGGGGTTGATGAGTTGTTGGTAAATATAAGTAGATGTACTAAAAATATGTTAATTTTTAATATGCAATAAATTTTAAGTTATATAAAAAAAGAAACTTTTAATCGTATAATACGAATTCATCGGAACACTGTTCTGATCTTGAGCGTTATTCGCACAACGTTTCAGTAAACGTAACCTCTGGCCTTACTCAGCTGTATCTTGTCGAACTCGGTTATTTCTCTGCCGAGCTCCGGAATCTGCACAGAATTCTGAACGGAAGCCTTTTATTTAATTCACGTGGGTTTTGAATGGGTAAACGTCATAAGCAATTTGCAGTTTTATTTTTAGTACACTACGCACTACTGTACTAAGGATTGAACTTGGCTTACTACGTTTTTCATCAAGTTAGGGCAATAAAAATGCCAACAATAACAACAAAATAGCAACAACAAAGATTGGAATATATCTACGAATTAGAAAGTTTATTCCGAGTAAATAAAATCAGAAATGGAAATAAATGAAAAAAAAAAACAGAATCGAAAAAGTATGCAAGTAAAACTGTTTCAAGCATGACAAAAAAATTAGAAAATTGAACACGAAAAAAAAGGGCAATAAAAATGGTTACACGGATCTCCGAAGAGAAAGAAAGAATGAACTAACCGTAAAAGTCGTAAAAAAAAACAGTAGGTAAACATTTCTACCAATTTATTACGGCGACGTTAAGGACATCTTTTAAAAAAATTAAAAAGAAATTCAAGTTGACTATTTTGAAAATGAAAGAAAAATAAAATGATACAAACTTTTTATCATGTCAAAATAAGATGTCTGAACATCAAAATATATAATGATAATAATTATATTGTGAAAATTGTTATGAATTGACATCTGCGTATATTATCATGAAATATTTTAAAGATGTTATGCAAAAAACAACAAGTACATTCCTTGTACAAAATTTTTAATTTTGTTCAAGCTGCAGAAGAGGCATCCAACCGGATGCAAGATTTTCACCCGATACTTCATATACTTTAACCGAGAGTGTTTTTTTTTAAAGATCGTAATCGTCCTATTAAGCGCAATTGTTTGAATTGTGTGGGTTCTTAGAGGACTTATTAAATTTGATTCAGCAGAAACAAGAATATCCACAGATTTGATAAAATATGGCTTTTCATTCTATTTTTCAGTCGAAGTTATAGCTTTTTTAAAAATATATTAAAAAATTATACATATATATAAATATATACACGAGACTTTTTTTTTTAATTTTAGCTTATCTGTATTATTGAGATTAATGTAGTTTTGAATTTCCTATATTAATCTACTTTGATACGTTTCATATGATTTCAACTCATCAAGATACCGAGCTAATGCTTTATTTAACCGTCTAAATATTTTGCTTTTTTGTCTTCTTCAATCAATCTTAATAGAAACTGGCGGTATAAAATCTATCAATTTAAAGGTAACGCGAGCTATTCTTAAAAATTCGGACATAATGCTTCCGTAAGACATATACATCGGGTATGTACTATTTTTATGCGGTCTTTATTTAGAAGGGGAGGGAGAAAGGGTTTCTTTTATCAAACATTTTATAGGTGAATATTCTATACTACATTTTTATATATCAATACAGAAATGTAATTTGTGCTAATGTGTGTTCACAAGTTAATTCTAACTCCTTCGCATATATCAATTTTTTCAAATACCTCGATATCATTAATACATATAAGTTCGTCAGTAATTTCCCTACAACCATGACAATTATATGTTCTAGATGTATCATTTTTATTAATGATGGCATATATATATATGTATATATATATATACATATATATATATATATATATATATTCTAATAAAAATTCTAAATAAAAAAAATTGCCTAAAAAGATGAAAGATTTCAACCCATATGAATGTCTATAGTTTGAAGTAATATTTTATTTCCTATTTGAAAATAGCTCTTTAATATAATGACATATAAGTATGATTAAACTACCTTTGTAAACGTACATATTGTAGTGTGCATTGCACTGTGTAGAGCCTACTGTTGTTTGTATGTAATTATTTTATATATAATAATTTGCATTAAAGTTTAAAATACAAAAGTCAAGTATCATGTTTTAATTGAACAGAATAATTCGTTTCAAACGCGCCCTTGTCATATCAAAGAATCTACTGTTGATTTTATATGCCTGGAATTACTGGTTGTGTGGTGAAATTGGCTTGAATTTAAGTTCGAAATGAAAAAGTCAAGTATCATTGTGAAATTGTGCTTTAAACAGAAACATTCATTTCTAACGGGCCCATGTCCTATCACAGAACCTACTGTTGATTTTACATTCAAACCTTTCGGTGGTAATAAAACTTCTCAAATGCACTTGTGATGTTGGGTAAGGTGTTAACTTTGATCAAAATATCCTGTTCCTTCTTTCATCGGATTATATCGAGTATCGATACTTATCAAAAACATTCCGACACAAACCCTATCTCACCTTAGTGTGAAATTTCATAAAATCGACCCAGCCGTTTTCGAGTCTATAGGGAACAACCTCACATACACACAGACACACAAATGCACAGACACACAGACGCAGTTTATTTTATATAATAGTAGAGCTAGACAGAATTTTTTTAGTGGAAATTATTTGCTTGATTAATAATTCATTTAAACACTTTAGATATTGTTTTATTTAGAGGTTTTCTGGTGCACATCTTTGTTGAAACAATAAAACGGGCACTAACTGGGTTTTATGCATTTTCAATATTCAATATATACATGGAATTTTTGTCCTTTTTTTCTCTAATTTTAATCCTAATTGTTTACAAATAATGTTCTTGTTTAGAAACACCGCTATCAAAATCAGTACTACTCAATTTATAGGTGTCTAAAACTTTACCTGTTCCTACTTATACCAATATAGGTTATATATAGTATTTTTACAAATAGAAGCAATATTATTTACTGCTTAATCAATGGGAGCTATTACAAAATTAGTGTATAGTATTTGAAGCTCATAAGTATTTGTGAATTTCTAAGAAAGAAATTGTTTTTGTGGGATATTTATATTTTTAAACGTTTTTAAAAGTTCAACTTTTTTTTATTTATGAACTTCAGTACATTATTCTTACATGCGTCAAATGTAAACTGTATTTTTTCTTTTTTTTGCATGGATATAATAAAACTGTTTAGTGCTTTATTTACTTCTATAACACATTCAGAGTAATTTAGACATTTGGGTTCTTCATAGTTTTGACCTTTACTAAGACGTTTTCTTAATTTAGAATTGTTAACTATCTTTAGATTATCTATAATTAAGCGTCTCATTATTGTATGAATGGGATGGTTTACATTACTATTTAAATTTATTACATTTAAATTTATTACTATTTAAATTTATTACATTTAAATTTATATTCTCTACCGTTTACTTTATAGCTAATAAGCTTATTTAGTATAGTTTCCTTAATTTATATGCACTATAGAATGTTGCCTTTTTATTTAAGTTCATTTGGAATATATATATATATATATATATATATATATATATATATATATATATATATATATATATATATATATATACGGAAGTCGTTCCAAAAGTAAAGCCTACTATTTTTAACTCAAAAAGTTGAAGAGCTATGAATGCGAGAGTGATAACATAAACGGGCAACCTTTTGTGTAATCACCACTTATCAAGGCCCGGGGGTCACTCAGGGATAAGAGTTATTGCGTGTACAGTAATCAATGGGATAATATCGTAGTAATCGTTAGTAATGGATACTTGATAAAGTGTCTTACTTAAAGGGGCGGTTTATCAGGAATTTGTTTATGTTGGACTCCAGATTGTCGTCAGGTGGGAAGCAGGCAAATGGAAGAGAGTTCCACAGGCGTGCACGTCTAAGGACGAAGCTTTTTCTACATAACCACATTTTCCAAGAATTTAATGACACATCTCTGCTTCTGACGCACGTCCATGTTAAGGGTTACTTTATTAGTCTCACACTGTCAATATCTGCAACATATAGATGAAACTTTTAGGTCATAAATGCATTTTAACTTCAGTCATCATAACAACGCAATTTGCAATCCGCTCTGATCCAATCGAACGGAATTAAGTAGTAGAATGCATTTCTTTTGGAATGGCCGTCGTATGCATATGTGTGTGTGTGCTTATATGGGTATGTAAAGTAGGGTTGATAGGTAAACAGACAAATTTATACTATTTAAGCAATTTTAACCGAAGTACGGCTTGTAAGATTAGGCTTGCTTAAATTAATAGAATTAGATGCAAGGTCTGTTTTGCAGGTCTTATTTTCTTACATCTTCACTCCACCAGGTTTCAGCTGGACACTGTCCAGATGTGTGAAGATGATAAGTACATAGAACATCTGGCCTCTTTCCCATTCATTGGAAAGTCCAAAACTTCTAGTCTGTAGTCTGCTCGAATCTATAACCACTGGACACAGTTTTGTATTCTTTCCGATGGATGTTTTCCAAATCGCTTCTCCGCGCCAAAATCAATTCACTCTAACTTGAGTTAGCGAAACCTGGTGGATCCATTTTGATTGGCGCCTACACAAACTTCCATGCATACGCACACATGTATATATATTTGTGTGTGTATGTGTGTGTGTGTCTGTATTGTTAGTAGTTACTGTACGCGTGATTCATGAGATGTATAATCTTTGCAGATGGTGAGATGCATGAAACATGAACTATGTCCGATTAATAACATATAATAGCAATCTCTTAATATCATCATTCTTGTTATTCTTGTGACTAGCAGAAACTGTCTTAGTAGTAGCACTAGTAGCACTAGTAGTAGTAGTAGTATTGATTTCACATCAGCGACTGAAACGCGAGAAGTGAGACGTAATAAACGTCCGAGCACACTCTACTGCGGAAAACTGTATTATTTTTTTTCTTTACACGTTAAGAATTCTCACAAATCATTCTGTGTTCTCGCAACAACCGTTTATCATTTGTTCCTCAATTATAACAGCCGTAGGTCTTCGCTAGAAATCGAGTGTCTCTAATCCTCACAAACATTCCAGTACTCTCCCTTCCCTTTCAGTGTATATCTAGATGATACTCCCTTTGCTCGGTCTTTCAATTCTCCGCGACTCTTCGAGTGATTACGTATAAAATAGCATGTAGTTATTTGGTTTTTACCTGGTTCGAATCGAATCGAATCGAAGCAGCACTCACTCTAGGCGAACCGAACTGGCTTCTGCCGAGGGAGGAAGTTTCATGGGGATATCCAATTCTAAATCGACCCCCAGTTGCACGTATAGCATGATCAAGGGAGAGGACGATGTTAGTTTTTTTTTTTTTTGTACTTCTTGCAGGAAGAGTCGACGTGATTCTAAATACAGCGCTTGGTATCCCTAAATTGTCAGCCACGTTGTACTGATCAGGTTCAACTTCGGTGATCTAATAAGTACCGGTGTTTCAACATGTTTACGCCTCATATGTTTTATGTAGTTATATCAGTTGAATTCAGTACTTAATGAACTGCCTTAATATTTAAGCTGTATTTTTGTTTATTTATTATATTTTACTTCTGTGTAAGTCCTCATAAACGCAGGACCTTATTTCTTGGGCTAACATTTGCATTTTGTATGGGATATCTAGATATCAGAGTGTTCAATAAAGACCTCCCTCTACCTCTGAAACGTTGAGCTAGTTTAACAAATAATAATTTTCCTCTCACTAATTGACAACTTAACTATATTATAGTATGTCTTTCTTGTGGTCTTTCGGACGTACCGATTTCCAGTGTTATGATTTAATTTGTTGTTAAGAGTTATCCCCCTTGGGATTGACATTCATAATAAAAGCGCCCTCTGTTTCATTTTCCCGCTCGATCCTTTCAAGAGCGTACGTGTATTTTACAGTTAATAAAACCTTTCTAAAAGGCAATTCTTTACTTACTGATACTATTCACTTCAATTTTATTAACTGTAGAAAAAAAAAATAATAATGGATCGAATCTTACGTCCCGACAGATTCGAGGTGGAACCTACATGCCCTAATTCCGAAAAATCCTATAGGCATTGGAAATTAACCCTCCAGAATTATATCCGCTCACATAATAACGGATTAATCGAAAACACTTCAGATAATTTCTTTGCCTTGATCAATTGTATTTCAGCCTCTGTTTTCGATTTAATAAGCGATAAAACCGACTACGATAGTGCATTAAGAACATTGGACGCCGCTTATTTAAAACCTGAAAATATTGTTTATAATAGATATCGATTGATGACGACGAAGCAACAAACAACACAAAATATAGATGCCTTCATACTACAATTGGAAATGCTTGCCAAAACATGTAACTTCGAAGCGGTTTCTGCTGAAGAAAACAAAAATTAATACATTCGGGAAGCTTTCATCGGCGGAATTTCTTCTTCGTCCATCCGACAACGACTGTTAGAAAAACCCATCCTGACTTTACAAGACACATATGCCACGGCCAGATCTCTTGAACAAGCAGAAAAGCATTCGATAAGCTACGCAAATAACTTTACTGTAGCAGCTACAAATAATCCTTCGGGCTACAATCGTATAGCTGTGACTAAAGAAAATATGCATCCAAAAGGGGTTTGTTTTTTCTGTGGAAAATCACGTCATCCTCGATATTTATGTCCTGCACGAAACGCCGAATGTAAAAAATGCAAAAAAAATGGTCATTGGGCTAAAGTGTGTAAATCTTCTATTTCTAACACTCATACTGCTGTTCTTTATGACGACTCTGACTACCCCTCACCTTCTCTATCCTGACTAGGAACTAACTCCAAAGATGTCACATTCACTCAATGCCAAATTAACGGGCACTTCGTGAACGCTGTGGTGGACTCCGGCAGTGTAAAAACATTCATTAATGAAAATACTGCTAAAAAACTTAAACTCTTCACAATACCTAAAAACAAAACTATAGCTCTGGCTGCTTCCGATCAACATGCTAAAATAACTGGCGAAGCTGTCGTGGATTTAATACTGAAAGATAAAACCCATTCTGGAATAACAATTGAAATCATTGAAAACCTTTTCATTGATTTAATAATCGGAAAAGATATTTTAAAAAAATATAAAAAAGTAACACTTAAATTCGACGGTCCTAGAGACAAACTTATAATTGGAGCTATAAACACGAATAATTTTTTTCCTACCATAAACGTTCCACCCCCTCCTCTTTTTTCTAATCTTTCTCCTCATACTACTCCTATTGCGACAAAATCCCGACGTTACACTTTTGCCGCCAACAAATTCATAAAAGAAGAGACTGCTAGAATGTTGAAAGAAGGCATAATTGAACCTTCGATATCTCCGTGGCGAGCGCAGGTTCTTGTAACTTCGAATGAGAATCATAAGAAAAGAATGGTAATCGACTACAGCGATACCATCAATAGATTCACGGAACTAGACGCTTACCCAATGCCTAATATCAATAAGATGGTAGACGACATCGCTCAATATAACATCTTCTCTACTCTCGACCTAAAATCTGCTTATCACCAAATACCTATAAATCATGCTGATCGTAAATTCACTGCGTTTGAAGTAAGTGGCAAACTTTTTCAATTTACTCGTCTTCCTTTTGGCGTCACCAATGGAGTAAGTGCTTTCCAGAGGAGCATAGACTATATTATAGAAAAAGAAAATCTAACCGATACCTTTGTGTATGTTGATAACGTAACTATATGTGGGAAAAATCAAGAAGAACACGATTACAATCTTCAAAAATTCTACAAAATTGCTAAACAATATAACATCACTTTAAATGAAAATAAAAGCATAATTTCTTCTAGTTCTATTACTCTACTCGGCTACACCATAGAAAATAATCAAATAGCTCCCGATTATCAAAGACTAAAACCATTACTCGAAATGCCACCTCCGCTGAATCTTAAATCTCAAAAAAGAATAGTTGGAATGTTTTCCTATTACTGCAAATTCATTAAAAAAATTTCTGATAAAATTTTATTACTAAATCAAAACAAATAATTTCCACTACCTCCATCTGTATTAAAATCTTTTCAAACATTGAAAAATGATCTAAAAGACGCCACTTTAATAACGGTAGATCCAAATAAAGAATTTGAAGTAGAAACGGACGCTAGTAACTATTGCATTGCTGCAACACTAAATCAAGAAGGTCGTCCTATTGCATTTTTTTCAAGAACTCTCAATACTAACGAAATTAAGCACCATGCAGTAGAAAAAGAGGCAGCCGCTATTGTAGAAGCTCTCCGTAAGTGGCGACATTTTCTACTCGGCAGGCACTTTAAAGTCATCACAGATCAGAAGAGCATCAGCTTCATATTCGACAATAAAAGAAAATCTAAAATTAAGAATGACAAAATATGTCGTTGGCGTATAGAATTATCCCAATACAATTTCACTATAGTTTATCGACCTGGACCTGAAAATATTGCTGCTGACACATTCTCTCGCATCTCTGCTCTTACTTACAATCTACAAGATCTTCGTGATTTACATAAACAATTATGTCATCCTGGTGTTTCAAGATTAAGCCATTTTATAAGAACGAGGAACCTCCCTTTTACTTTGGATCAAATTAAGAATATTACTGACTCTTGCTCATCCTGTCAATTACTGAAACCCAAATTCGCCAATACCAATGGAGGGACTCTCATTCAAGCCATATTACCTTTTCAACGATTAAATCTTGATTTTAAAGGCCCTCTACCTACTTCTATACATGGCAACAAATATCTACTTACTCTAATTGATGAGTATTCCCGTTTTCCTTTCGCTTTTCCTTGCAGAGATATGACAAGCAAAACCATTATCCACTGTCTAAACAAACTCTTTTCAATTTTTGGTTTGCCTGACATGATACATACTGACCGTGCTTCTGATTTCTTAGCAAGAGAAATAAAGGATTTTTTACACAAAAAAAGGAATTGCTACTTCTAAAACAAGTAGGTATCATCCTGAAGGTAATGGACAGATTGAAAAACTCAACGGTACCTTATGGAAGGCCATTCAAACAACATTACATTCTAATCAAATGAAACTACCTTATTGGGAAGACATACTACCGGACGCACTTCATTCAATTAGATCATTACTTTGTACTGCCACTAATATGACTCCCCATGATAGACTTTTTAAATATAGTCGTAAATCTGCTTCCAGAATTTCAATTCCTTCTTGGGTTAAACCAGGCCCAATATATATTAGAAACCACACTAAAACAAGTAAACATGACCCTCCTGTAACGCCTGCCACCCTAATAGATGTCAACCCCCACTACGCTTATGTTCAACTACCTTCTGGTACTGAAACCACTGTCAACGTTCGAGACTTAGCTCCAAACTCATCAAATGAAGAAAACTCTAATAATAATCCTACTACTTCAGAGACTTTATTTGAACCTTCTACTAATGAAAACATTGGTCATGAGGAAGACAAGAATCAATCGTCTAATCTTGAAGAAAATCAGATTTCACTAAAAAATAATGCTGAAAATCAGCATTCCTGCCAATCTGTGCGGAGGTCGTCCCGAGTTCGACAATTCCCTAGTAAATATAAGGATTTTGTGACTAAATACTGAAAAAACTGCAGTTTGGGTTCATATGTTATTTGTAAATAAAATGATTCTTATGTGATTGTAAAAAAAAAAAAAAAAAAAAAAAAAAAAAATTTGTCTATAATTAATTATCCCTTACTTGAATACTTTAGGACGGGGAAAATGTTATGATTTAATTTGTTGTTAAGAGTTATCCCCCTTGGGATTGACATTCATAATAAAAGCGCCCTCTGTTTCATTTTCCCGCTCGATCCTTTCAAGAGCGTACGTGTATTTTACAGTTAATAAAACCTTTCTAAAAGGCAATTCTTTACTTACTGATACTATTCACTTCATTGACAACTTAACTATATTATAGTATGTCTTTCTTGTGGTCTTTCGGACGTACCGATTTCCAGGATTAGAATGAATCTTATATGATGGAGCATCCAGCTTAGTGTAGTCAATTGAGATAATATCTCTTGTTTAACTCATATGAACCAGTGAGTAACCGTGTTTGAAGGATCTTATTTGAGCTTCAAATTCAATGTTATTTGGAATATATGATCAGCATTTACGTGTAGGATAAAGCATGCCCAGATTACGTTGTCCTGACCAACCTTTGAACAGAGTGACAGAAGACAATTAAGAATGGTGTCTCATAGGTAATTTAACATTCCTCTGTTTTCGCTAATGCCTTGTTTTTGTTATGTTAATTTTCGTTTTAATTACGGTTCCTCTAAGTTCCCGAAAAATTGTTAATATTACTGTATATTCTATCCTATTCTGTTATATTCTATATTGCCTTCAGCTGTCTTGCAACTACACCTATTTGCTTTTTATCTATCTCTTTTTATCTTTACACTGTGATATGATTCAACGAAAATTATTTGCCTAGTATATATATATATATATATATATATATATATATATATATATATATATATATATATATTGCTTTTTAGTGATTATGATCGCGTCTAATCTACTTGCTTGGATGAGTTTGACCGTGTGTATTCGCATGCTTCAAAGAATGTTATACCTTTAATTTTCTAATAACAGTTATAGTTTTTGCAGATACCCTTTGTCTGCATAATCCAATCAGTCGTTTGCACAGTTCATAGTGGACGACCTACCCGATCTATTTATGTCTGTTTTAAGATTCTCTTTGCGTGAGCTTGTTGTGTATATTTCTGTCTCCAAATTTATTTTTACGCCCATAGATTTTATATTTACTGGTTTTCTTGTTATATTTGCTAATATATATATTTTTCTGATCCCGAATGTTTGTGTCATTGTTCGTAATTTACATATTGAATTGACGTTTTCCATGTTCTTACAATCGTCTTGAAGTTTGTTTTTTCTAAATTAATTTCAATTGTTATTCCTTTTTAAATTTCCTAGAGATCTCTGTAATTCAGTTTTCCCCTATGCACAGATTAAGTATTTTAGGTCTTTATTATTGTCTATTTGGAGTAGTTAGCAGAGTATATCCACCCTTTCTGTTTCTGATTCTAGCTTATTTCAGTATTCACTTCTTAGGGATGTTAGTTTTATTGCACTTTCTTTCATAATCTCTTTGATGCGTTTAACTTCAGTTGATTCTTTCTTAATAAGTTTTGCGTTTTGAAAATGGTTCTGCAATTTCAACATTTATATTGTGTCCAGATGTTAACTGTGAATTTTCTTTGGGGTAATTACCAGTCTTTTTTTTTTTACTTACTGATCTATTTATTCCTATCAATTCTAGTTCCAGGAACCACTACTCTAAAAGCTCATTGCGAGGAAATTAGCAAATATGCCGGATAAATCCTTTAAGCCTGATAAATAATTCAGGCGAACAATATTTACATGTTAAATTGTGATGTGGACTTTTCTTTTTGCATTTCAACAATGTGCCATACATGAAAGTTATTTTTATACGTGCTCTTTCCGCAGCCTTTCCAATCTGAGGGAAAGCCGCCTACAATTGAATTCTTTCATAACTCTATAACGGACTAAGTAATGAAAAACTGTTGAAATATGTTACTTTTGCTTGATCTTAGTTTCAAATTCATAATCAGTTTTATCATATCTTATCTGATATGGACGCTTAATGATTAACATGATCGCACATGTATTTCTTGCAAAACTTTGCTAATCTCTCTCTCTCTCTCTCTATCTATCTATCTATCTATCTATCCATCGCTTTCTCTTTCTTTTCCTCTCTCTTTTTCGCACGCGCACACACACACACACATACACACACACTTCCTCCTATTTCTATCTATTCTCAGAGTTTGATGCATCCAACCTCCTGTTCAGCAAGTCGATCGAAAGCTTGCATTCCCTATTATTTCCAACTAACTATAAAATGGAGTACTCTTTTAAAGTGAAAGTTGCTAATGTAACTAATCCTTAAATGTAAGTACATTCCTCAACAAATTTTAAACCTGGCGTAACTACGTTGTCATTTAAGCTTAACAGCAATTTAATTTACACTTTCCCCCAATACGATTTCATTGGCTAATTAGACAAAAAACAAAGATTCCACTAAGATAATTTTCACTATAGTGTCTTTCGTTTTCTTATGAATGAAGTTAACCGTTTCAATTATTTTTTGCATTAAAATCATATTTCGAATTTCCACTTTACCAAAATGATTTTACTGATAACATTTCATTCACGAGAATGCATTTATTTTTATATATTATTTAATACAAAATGTATTATTTACAAAAGAATATAAAAAGTAATATATTGAATAGGTGCATTGCAGATTTGATGTGCATCTCCATATATATGTTCATTGCAGAAATTGCTCTGGACTAAAATACCGTAGGTTTGAAACAACAGATGGCACATACAAATTCAATAAATCTACTCTGACAGCAACTATCTTATGTAGCTTATGATCACTATTTCTGCCACATTCACTCGTAATAATAAAATGCTGTATTACATCTGATTAGCAATAACCTCACAATCGGTATATCTATTTTTCTCTCTCAATATTTAGTGCTCCCACCGCTACCAGTTAAAACCGGGTCAAATTCTATATTTCCCTACGATATTTGCTTGCACCGTCATTAACTGGTTATTACATACATGCACATAACATAATCTTTTCATTTCCTGATTAAAAAATAATGGATTCCTCCTTTTAAAATTCCGCCCATTTTGATTGACTGATACCTAACTATTCACATATTCCAGAATCCACTTTTGCAATAAATAAACGAACGCCCCAGAAGTTATGCAATATGACGTCGCTCTCTACAGAAGGAACTCGTGCTAAAGAAAACTTAATTAAATATATTAACCGATTGCTGTCGATTTGTACATATTACAATCATGCTGAAAAAAAAACAGAATAGAACATATTAACCGATTGGCGTCACAAAAAAAAACAAGAAAATTGAATATATTAACTGATTGTCGTTACCCACTACATATTACAATCGTGCTGAATAAAAACAAAATTAAGCATATTAACTGATTAGCATCGCTCTATACAGAAGAAAATAACTTTGTTTTTGTGTGGGTAAATTTTACATTAGCTCCCCCTCCACAATTTTCTTTAACATGACGACTTTTACTATGCGGATTACAACAATCTCATTTGAATTTGGCTGAGACAAGTACTTTTCAATGGTGTGGGTGTCTATTCTAAACATGAGGAAGTTGGGGGTTGGCCACCAACAACAACTGTACTTTATTTTTTTACGTCAACCGGAAAACGCCGGGTAACGAGTCCTGCTAGGAAAATATATAAGGACTATACTGATTAACTTATTTATTGATTATTAAGCCTTAAATCAGTAATGGAGTTATGTATGTTGAAAGATTCGTCTTGACACATCTTTTCGATTAACGAATTGTTTCCTCGAGAGGACCTAAATTTGTTTTTTTTAATTCTTGGAGTTTTACCATCGGCCCATCAATAGAGATCGGTTCGGTTGGTCTTATCTGCGTTTCTTTTTGTTGTAACTCATTCTTATAGGTAATCTCTTATATCAACTCCTATGTGAATGAAAAAAAAAATGAGTAAAAAAACAAAACAAAAAGAATGGCGGGAATCGAGAAGAAAAATGGTTTAATATAACAGTAAATTATTTCACTTTCTTTTGTGTTATTATGTCTACTACATTTATACATCAACGTATTGTATGTTGGAGAGTGTAGTATCTTATTTGTCCAGAAATGGATTGATCCTTTTGCTACTGAGAATGGATTAATAGTTTCATCTGGATTTCTCCAGTTATTCTAGTTTATCATTTGATGCTTATTATTTTATAGAAATCTCTCCAGACAAAGCATGAAGCCATTTTATGTAAGTGTAGGATGGTTAGATTTCGACCCAGAAAACAGAAATATTTGTCACAAACATCGCTCATGAAATGTGAATATTAAAGAACAAAATAAAGGAAGTGAGGGTTACAAGGCTGCCGAAATATAGAATTTAATGTCTTCTTTGCTTTAGAGTATTTAACCAGCATCATGGTTGTGGAAGGACCTACCTAATTAGCATATGTGGAGTGTCAACTATATAAATAATGATTATTGCCGTAAATACGGAAGAGACCCAACGAGAGACTCAGAGAAACAGGAGTTGAGAATCGACGACCACTCAGCCGACACCTTCTCCAGGGACGGTCTCCCCATGGACGCTGTGTAAGCATTTGTATATACTTTCTTGCTTTCAATATATCTGTTCTACTTTACTTCTGAGTTGTAGTTATTTATTTCATGTGTTCAGTCAAGCTTCAACAATCATCATCATCAGCAGCAGCAGATTTAAATTGAATCATTTTGGGGGATTCTGTCTAGAAATATATTAAAGATTAAAGAAATATCTCAGTTCGAAATGCTCATCTATAAAAGTGAGAAAGCGTATGTGTGAGGCACTTCTCGTCCTATATACATTACAGGCTTGGAATTTGATGTATATGGTATTTAGACACGTGGAAAACATTTTAATCGGTCGAAAATTTAAAGATTAGTACGTGAAAGTGATCAATTTTTATCTGTTTGCTAACTATTTTACGGATGCGCGTGCGTGAATGGTTCACATTACAGATGACTTATGTTAAGAATAAGTAGTTTGAAAATATATTTTAAAGATCATTTGAGAAAACGTCTTAGGTTTCCTTTCGGCTAACCACACAAACAGGAAATACGATGAAACTTATGTGTCGAATATTTTTTTTAAATTTGGTATTTGCACTATATTTTCATGAACTTTTGAATTAAATTTCATATTTTTTCAGATGTCGAATTATGTATTTATGACAATAAATCTCGTGTCATCACGAAGAGAGAAAATAACGTTTTTAATCCAATTTGATGGAAAACAGATTTTCTTGAACATTAAACCGTGATTGAAGTTGTAATCCGTAAGTGTACCCTTACGTTGTTATTCTCCTCTTCCAGATCACCTCTTTTCTTTCGTTTATTATCTGATTACTGATGTATTAATCTATTATCTTGATATTTCTACATTTCCGAGAAGAACCTTTAGGAATTCGGCTTTGATCATCTTTTTAACAAAATCTCATTATCTCAGACAACACTGAAGTCTATAATTCAGCAAATAATTGTCTATAAAGTAAATGTGTGGGAAACGTGATTGTGGTGAGTCCGTTTGGCGCGAACTAGACATGAGTTTGATTCTCTAGAGATACTTATTGTAATTCTATGAGTGTTTTGTTATCTGTTTTGTGTTAGTTAGTTTCAGAACTTTGAAATGATTAGTTGTTGTTTTGTTCATAGGTGTGCACGTATTACAGCACATTAGCCATTTTTCTCACATAAAAATTCGCATAAGCACTATTAGATATCAGATCAATGCAATATACAAATTTCATCTTAAAAATAAAAATCTATGTTTTTCATAACAATAAAGACGGCGCTTCTACACTATCACAACGAAATTCTCCCCAATGGTTTACTTCGACTTGCTCAAAGGCAGCATGCATACCGCAGATTTAACCGACATAAGTCCAGTTCAAACAACCAGAAGTATATAGAAGCTAGAAGTAACGTTAAGAAAGAAATAGCGACAGTTGAGAGAGAATTTACGGAAACCACTAAAAAACGCATCGAAGCACAAAAATTAGGAACTCGTGACTTCTGGAAAATCTACAACTGTATAGTAAATAATGGGCAATCAACAATTCCCCCACTAACCAACAATCACGAGGTTGTTCGCTCAGCAACCGACAAGGCTAATATGCTTGCCAGCCGGTTTGCCTCGAACTCCACACTGGACCCTTCCAACCACCCCCTGCCTGACTTTCTTTTACGGACAGACGCCACGCTAGACGATCTAAAAATCACCCCTGCTCAGGTACACGCTATCATAAAAAACCTTGAACCTTCAAAAGCATGTGGACTTGATCTCATCCCAGCTGTGCTATTAAAGAAGTGATCAACCGAAGTAGCTCCAGTTCTCTCCATACTCTACAACAAATGCCTTAATGAATCATGTTTTCCGGGCTGTTGGAAACCTGCTTCTGTGGTACCAGTATTCAAGAATTCTGGTGAAAAAACTGACCCATCAAAGTATCGCCCCATTAGCCTCCTCCAACTTTTCGCCAAAATATTTGAGACCATAATTAACCATGCTCTAGTCCGGCACCTTACAGATGCTAAACTTCTGACTGACAAAGAATATAGATTTAGACAAGCCCGTTCCACAGCTGACATCCTCACTGTAATCTCTGAATGTATATACAATTCACTGGACAAAGCGGGGGAGGGCAGAGCGGTAGCTCTAGATATATTTTGACAGGGTATGGCACAAGGGTCTCCTCAGGAAAATTAAATCATACGGTATCACTGGTAGAATACTTAACATAATTAAATCCTTCTTAGATAAGAGAAAAATCCAGGTTGTCCTCGACGGTCGTACATCTAAACAGTGTGATATAAATGCGGGAGTGCCTCAGGGGTCTATCCTTGGACCTCTATTGTTCCTAATATTTATTAATGACCTCCACGACAAAACTGCCTCTGGGGTGGGTATATATGCTGATGACATCACACTCTATAACAGGCATGACAGGAAAACAAATGAACACATATCTAAAGAAATGGCAAAAACACTAGAGGATGACCTCCAATCTGTAGTGGAATGGGGACATAAATGGATGGTCACATTCATTGCTGCCAAGACTAAACTGGTTTCCTTCAATAATTACAAGAAACCTTCTCTGTCACCAATAGCAATGGCCAGTGGCTCCCTGTCTGAGAGTATATATTTAAACTGCTTGGCCTAACGTTCACAGGAAACATGAGTTGGGACAATTATATTGAAAACATTGCCAGTGCCGCTGCGAAAAAGGTAGGCTCTCTCTACCGTGCTAGAAAACTACTGACACCTGAAAGTATCCTGTACCTCTATAAGGCCACCATTCGCCCATGTATGAAGTATTGCTGTCACATTTGGGCTGGTGCATCTTCTGCTAGTCTCTCGCTACTAGACAAGGTTCAAAAGACAGTCGCCAATCTGATAGGATTTGAACTGGCATCTAAGCTTCTGCCTCTGTCCCATCGACGAAACATTGCATCCCTCTGCCTGTTCTACAAGTATTTTAATGGTGAATGCTCTGACGAACTGCAGACACCTGTGTCCCCAGGACGTAGACACCCTCGACAAACCCGACAGGCAGCTAAATCCCACCCCCACACAGTAGAGATCCCTAGATGTAAAAGATCTTTCTACTCCAGTAGTTTCTTCCCCAGAATCGCTAGACTCTGGAATTCCATTCCAGGTCCCTGCTTCCCTAACTGTACTTACATGCAGAAGTTCAAGTGTAACGTGAACCGACATCTTGCTGCCCAAATCCCAACATAGTGCCCCAGTATTTGCTGCCTCTGATAGTAGCCCCCTACACCAAAGTGGCAATGTGCCTTGTTTGGGGTGAAAATGTAAGAAAAAAAAATTGTAGTCGATAAATGGAGTTGTCAGATAAAAAACAATAGTCTCTACTGATTTTTGTCAATTATAATAAATTACAATGTTAGCTTCCAAATTATGCAGTCGAAATTACCTGTATATTACTGAATTATTAAAAATAACAACTTTAATTAGCAGATAAAAAATTGCGGCTATTTTGTTTAAATTGAAACGGAAATTTTCCTCCTTTTTAAGCTCTTCTGTTTTACATAAGCAAATACGATCGTTTTCATCTAATTCTATTTTCTGTTTTATTTAATAAATTATTTTCTACTTTATCGATTTTCATAATTTTTTTATGTAATTATCTTTAAAAAACGAGGAATACGTAGAAAACATTGTTTTCATGTGAAATTCAGTATTAAGATTTCCGAAATTTCGTTCTGATAATGTAGAAACGCCATGAAGACCTTTTCTTTCTAAGAGTCTTTCTATCTGCCAACGAGCTTTTAAAATTCATTTAGGTTTGGGTGTGAAATGTGAATTCAATTCATGTTTAATTTCCTCTCCTGATGTAAAACTAAAATCACATAAATGGTTTTGTAATCGTCAAAATACGTAATAATCTGAGAAAGCTAGGTTAGATGCATATGCAGGATGGTGCAAGATTTCCCAACCAAATGCTTGTAGGAGATCTTTGGTAAATAGAGCTGTGTGAGTACGAGTATTATCATGATAGAAGATGGCTCCCTTTCAATTGATTAAAGAAGATCGTTTTCAGATTAACATGAATGAGAACATTGCAGAAAAATATGCAGGATGCTTTAGTAATCGAAAACGGAAAGATTAAAAATTAATCATGGTAATATGTTTAAGTAATAACAATATGTATAAAATATTTTTTTTTACACAGTGATCACCACTTATCAAGGCCCGGAAGCCACTCAGGGAAAAGGGTTATTGCAAGTACATTACGTTAGTGTGGAAATTTGCTGAAGTGTTTACTTAAGGGGGCGGTTCATTAGGAATTTGTTAACATTGGACTTGAAGACATCCAAGTTGTAGTCCGGAGGGAAGCAAGCAGACGGAACACAGTTCCACATGCGTGCAGTTCTAAGAAAGAAGCTTTGTTCATGGAATCCGCGTTTTGATTTAGGCACAGATATAGAGTGGGGGAAATTTTTCACAGTGGATTCAGCTAGACGGGTGTTTTTCGTGAAAGATTGGCGAGGGGGGACCAGAGATTGGAGTTCAGACGAGCATCTGCCATGGAAATAACGATAAAACAGGGACAGGCTCGCAACGTCTCTTCTGTGGGAGAGAGGTTGCAGGGTAGAGAAAAGGGCATCCCCCACTAAACCACGAAGTCTATTTTGTACTTTGTCAAGGCAGGATAGGCTGTTTTTAGCAGCTCCTGCCAAGATATGGCAACAGTATTCCATCCTTGGACGTACTTGGCTTTTATATAGATAGAGAATTGCATCAGTAGTGAGATATCTTCTAGAGCGGTAGAAGGATCCCACCATCTTTCCAGCGACCTTGGCAACAGACTTAATGTACGTGTTCCATTTCAGATCAAGAGTAAAGGTCAAACCCAGAAGCTTGTCAAAACACTGAGCCTCACCCAGACGAGAGCCATCCATCACAATTGATGCCAGCTGGGGATCATTACAATGGTTTAAAGTTCCTCTTGTATAAACCGCCGAAACGTTTATATCGACCTGATATTATTTGTTTAAATACCATCCAGTGTGGACATTTTGGATATTGGCGTAGAATATAATATATATATGAAAATATATAATTTAAAAGAGGTGTCTGTCAATGGGTTAGATTTTTTATTTTGAAAAAGAAAAAAAGAAATGAATGTCGAGAGAAATCCATTAAGAAAAATTAGCAATAATGAGGAAAATTGCCAAAAGGAAGGGTAAAACGAAATAAGACATTGGTAGTATACGAATATGCTATTACTGTTGTTGGTTTAGAATTGTAAATGATAGAACCATGCGCATACAAGGTACAAGTTTATTATCACTTTCTATAATTAAACACGTGGGTTTCTGCGCTTATCCTTTGCCATTTTTCTTCCACTTTCCATGAAAAGGCTATACAACTTCATATTTATTTTATTTCCACCCTTCTTCTCTCTTCCCTTCGCCAGCTATGGATTCAGTAGTATCACTATAAGCGATGATATTTCCCTTTTGTCTATAATAGATTACTCCAATATTTAGTTTCATTTCAGTCGCTGACACCTTCTCCGTCATCACTCTGTTATCTTTAATATGTCTGCCTTTATTAGGAAAGAGATGGCAAATGAAAGGAAGCAGTGATGCTGAGAAGTTGAAAAGAAGATGGAGGAAAAAATAGTAGTAGTCGAAACGTTCGCCGTTGCTACCCGTTTTTCTCCTGATATCACTTTTTGTCAGCATAAAGTAGTTTAAGGAAGAGTCAACGGAGAGAAAAACATAGAGTACTAACAGAAAGGGCAGTAATCGTATGAACTGTAGCCGTCGCTGGCATCTTATCTAGTTGTCTCTCTTCGTCAATATAGAAAAAGAGAAAAGAAGGAGGAGGGGATTAAATGAAATGAAGACAGAAATAAACTGAATGAGTAACTGAGAGATTGCGTAGCAGTAGCCGAGATATTTGCCGACAGTGACTTCTTAGGTTCTTTCTATCTATCTTTGCCACGAGCAAACGAGGAGGAAAAGGAAAAGTTTTTTTTTTATTTCTCTTAAATTTTATGTACAAAAGAGATGGAAAAGTAATTTACACCGTATAAAATAAGATTTTTCTATATATCTTAATCGCGAAACTAAAAAATATTTAGCACGTATTTTGTATTGTTAAAATATATAGGGAAAATATTCAGTAACCAGATAGATTGATAGATAGATAACGAAAGATAATGTGAAATAAAGACTGATAGACATAGCATGACTGTGGATCTTCGTATTATCCGGCTTTTTTGACAGCGTCCACAGTGAATGGTAGTAGAAAAAAGAAGACGTAGAGAGAAAGTATGGAATATATTCTTAATTCCTATTTGGGCAAATCAGGTGACATTATGAAGGGCATTTATACTTCTTGATAAGGAATTCTCGATACTACATCGAGGAATAAATACGTCGCATATTTTTCAATATTACAGATAACTTGCTGGTAGGCTGAAAAAATTGGGTGTTGAAAAAAAACTCTGAACGATTATGATGAAAAGATAAGCTTGGTTTTAGTTGCATTAAAATTAACAAGACAATTTTTCCTCGTTGCACCACGT
Source organism: Euprymna scolopes (assembly GCF_053919585.1). Classification (NCBI taxonomy): domain Eukaryota; kingdom Metazoa; phylum Mollusca; class Cephalopoda; order Sepiida; family Sepiolidae; genus Euprymna; species Euprymna scolopes. The sequence goes on from NC_136488.1 coordinate 46,642,554, forward strand.
GCTCAAGATCTCGGTTATTGCTGCCCTTTGAAGTGATGTCATGGATCGTGGTGTTGTCTACATAAATGTCCACGAATGACCTAAGAACGTGATTGGGGAGGCATTGATATAGGTCAGGAAGAGAGTTGGGTTCAGGATGAAACCCTGAGAGAGACCAGCGTTGATACTATGAGCTTCTGATTTCTGCCCATCGACGACTACTTTTTTTAAGCCTATCAGAGATAAAGGATTTAATAATTGAAAAGATATTTCCAGTTATTCCGTAACTGGCAACCTTGTAAAGTAGACCTTTGTGACATATCCTATCAAAGGCCTTTCATATGTCAAAGCTATTGCTCTAGAAACGAAGCCTTCATTGGGAGATTCACTAATCCTATGTGATATTACAATTAGCATATCAGCTGTAGATCTGGTAGAACCGAAATTATATTGCATGTCACGAAGTAAGTTATTTTTGTTGAGGTGGTCTCTATTTATTATGGATATCAGCAACTCATAACACACAGGGACCTGATTGGTCTGTACTCTTAAACAGATGACCGATCTCCAGAATTTTTAAATACGGGGCAAAATGATGAAGTTTTCGAGAGTGTTAGAACGCATATTTTTTTAAGGAATCGTTTAAACAGCTTTGTAAGTATGGGAGTTAGTCCGGTTAAAGCTTCTCAAGCACTATTATTGGAATGTCGTCAGGGATAGTTGCTTTACTGGAATAATGATTTATGATAAGCTTGACAACATCATGTACAAATATTTATATGTGGCATAGCGTGTTTTAAGTCACAGAGGGAAATACAAGGCGTAAGTGGCCCTAATCGCAAACTATAGAATTTATTGCAAAGGTTTTGGCAAAGAGTTTGGCTTTATTAGATGCTGATGAGATTACCTCAGGTCCATTGATGATGATTGGGTTAGAGGACCCTCTGTTTACGACCCTGTTTGTTATTCGCCAAAACTGGTGGGAATCAAGCCGCTACTCAGTGTTGAGAGTCCTAAAAGTAGCTTTAGTTCCATAACACCTATTTTGTTGAAAACAATGGAAACGGTGTTTTCTGTGCACACTGATATCAGCACATTCTGGAGTAAACTACGGTCGGCTGTTAGGCTTTTTTATAGAATTTCCTGGAGGGTATAAAGCGATCCATACCGACGACAAAGCATTCCGTCAGGTATTATACTACAGAAGACACGTTCTTTTTTAACATAGAACCCACAGGTATATCTGATATAAATATTCGGAAGTTATACTAGTCAGCCATGGAGTATCGATACACAATACGACGGCGAGGTACATTTGAAGACTTATTATATTTTGTTTTATTTTAACCAAGACAACCAAGTGATATGAAGATCCAAATAAAGAGAGAGAACGAAAGATGAGCACAGATCTTAGCACAGTTCTGGACACAATTCTGGGCAAGTTTAAAAAAGTTCTAGAAGACTTGCATACTGGCTGTGCTTGAGTTGGCGAGGCATTCAACATTGTCAATGTTTGCTGAGGGATGAGCAAACAGAATGCGATCAATAAGGATTGGGGGGGTCAAAATAGGAGAAGCGAGAGTTACTGGGTTGCTTCAAACGTGTCCACAATGTGTTTTCTACTTCCTTGAAAAAGAAACAAAAATAACAAAACTAAGTATTATACTTAATATAAATCAAATTGATATTTTTAAGGCGAGAAATGGCGATAGGTTCCTCTCTCATTAAAAGACTAGGAGAAAAATTAAAAAAGGAACGATTGTCAAGGAATTCATTTTATACATATAGATAGGTAGATGCATACATATATGTATGTGTGTATATGAAGATATATATATATATATATATATATATATATATATATATATATATATATATACAGATGTAACAAATAAATCCTTATCTCCTGAATCCCCGTGGGTCATAAACTTAGCTTTCCACATCATAAAATGTTTCCCCTTCTAATGATGTAAAATGAATATGACTGTGTTTTATGCTTTCACTGTGTATAATTTATTGCACAGAAACTGATTCGATCGGACTCGACACAATGTCTTTTTTCTCTTAATTTTTACTGCGTTGATAAGTGATGTTAAAAAGCTGTGGATATAGTTTATATTTTAGTATGCATCTGTAGATTATATCAATGTAAGCGTAAACATAGATGCCAAAGATTGTCAGATATATGTATATTTATAATGAACATAGACACATATGTATGTGTGCATACATGTGTGTATATATGTACATATATGTTTATATTAGTGATAGGACGATTCCAAAATATTCTTCCGACTCCGATACAATTACCGATACTTTGCTTAATTCCCGATTCTGATACAAGTATCGATTCCGATTCTTGAAAAAAAAGTTCTAAATGTTTAATTAGACTTAATTACGGTAAATCCACGTATATTTTGCAAAACGTCGGAAAATACTCTTTGAAGAGATTGCATATTACAGTGCTATATATTCGTTCTTCATTGAGTTCTCACTAGGGTTATCATCCTGGGGCGCCATTTTGAATCATTGAGGGGGACCAAATTGAGCTTTCGTTACATTTGAATATGTTATATAGAGTTCTTCATTTAGGGGCACATTTTACGTTTGGGTGTATACATTGTATAACATCAAAGATTCCGTGTGATTGTCTCTAATATAAATGGTTGTGTGTTTGATTATCATAAAGGGAATCGTGTGTGTGACATGTAATTTCTGAACCTACCTCTGTTCTCGCTGTTGAACCATCTGGCAATTTCTCATCCTGGAGGGAGACTTGATACCTGTTTGACGAAGATTTATCACTCCAAGACGATGAAATGGTTTTATAGGTTTTTATTTCACTTTCCCCAGAGGTTCTGCAGAAGTGGAAGTGAAATTGGCTTGTGTTAGTTCTTCTTCACACATGTCAGCGTTCGTCTCCCCCCCCTCCCCAGTTAAGAGGGGGGAGACCACGGAAAACGTCCGTCTTCTTCAAAGCTCAAATCAAATCTCCCAGATCTAGCCAACCACGTCACACATACGTAATTTGGTCAGCTGACCTTTGGTTCTGGTAAACGTGTCTACCTCCACGTTTACTCACCTCTCTCTCTCCCTCTCTCTCCCCCTCTCCCTCTCTATTCTCTTATAGAGACACAGAGAGAGAAAACAGAAAGAGTAAGAAAGCCAGAGAGGGGGGAGAGATGCTCGTTAACATTCCTCCACCCCTTTTTTATCAAAATGTATGGCAAGCCATACATTTTTAATAACTAACTAACTAAAAAAAAATAATTATGTCCGAAGTACATCTTTATTTTTTCACTTTCCGGACTCACCCCTTTTCCAAGAAAGATCAGGCACCAGTACTCTTCTACTACACTATCAACCCTTCTGCTGCTTCTCGAAAGTCTCTCCTCGACATTAACTTGCTTCCAAGTTAGACAAAGATACAGCTTTGCAGATATACATCTTGTCTAGGCGGTCTCATTGTTGGATATTTTCCACTGACTCTGCTCTTTATTTGGACCACTTGTCCAAACAAATGGAGACTCCATTTTCGATCACTTTTTCGAAATGGGGCCAGCATATCGCAATTACGACCAGAACGTCGGATGCTCCATGTTGGTGGTAGCTTTATCGCATGGGGACTCGAACCCCAGACCCTCAGATTAAAAGTCTGATGCTCTACCGACCCAACCATCCTACTCGCGTTCTCGACTTTCAGCATAGGCCTAAGTCCCAGTTTTTTTTCCTTTACTGTAATGCCCTGACGTCTTTCTCTGAGTGGTCCTATTACTGGAGCTTTGTTCTATTCTATCTACTACTTCGGGACTTCACAAAGCTCTTCTACTAACTTCCTTGGTTGGTCTAAGCCAAGATACGCCTTCACACTGATTCACTCGGAGCCTGTTTGAGTTCCTGGAACCCGACAAGATACGGAATCATCACTCCTAACTAATGCGCCAAAGCTTACTTGCGCATCGATTTCTAAGTAGCTTTCCCTTTGTGATTTTTCCGCATTTTCAGCAAGTCCCAAGATTCCAACCCAGATATCCCTCACACATTCTCTAAAAAAATAAAAAAATAATAAGGCTCTATCTTGTCCCTTACGTAATCTGCATCTTTCCCTTTCTTCTATCTCCCCGTGATTAGGCTTGGTACCGACTGTCCAGTCGCTCCGTACCCTGAGGAATTATCGCGACCTCGCACGCCAGACTTTTGTTGGACAAGACTTATTGCCGTTGCTTGGGCCTACGTGGCATCTTCCAACTCACTGGAACCACTAGTATTGTTTTAACAGGGTTCTCATTACTCTAAAATAGTATTTCCCCTGCCAAATTTTCTAATTTGTGACAATACCGTGGCTTATAAAAAAAAATAAAACAACAGAAAAAACTGCTTTCTACAGCCTAATCGCCTTGTAATTCTCATGAAAAAAATGCAACTACGCTCTAAACGCCCCTAAAATATAACTAAACCAACCAAATCTATTCCAAAATAATTTAATTTAATAATACCAATTAAATTCACCCAGCATGTTTTTTTTTTTTTTTTACACTTTAAAAAATTTTTCCATATGGTGGGTAGCCTTCTATTTTCCTAAGTACTTGCATACATATTTCATTCATCTTCTCTTGAGCGATTCGTCACATAATGGCCACGTCAGCCATTGCACCCCCTCTGCCCCTTACGCCATGTCAGAGGGCATTTCATTTGCTCCCTGAAGTTGATTACAACTAGATCCGCTCACGCTGGACAGAATACATTCCGTTTACTGCTATGTCAGAAAAAACTTTTTTTTTCCAAAGTCGGTAAGCGCAATATGCCTTGAAGACACATAGCTTCACGGAAAACATCGGATTTCCACACATGAAGTACTCAAACTTGCTCCATGTTTATTCTACTCGAAATCAATAGAAATCACGATAAAAAAAAATAAAATTCTGAATCATTTCTCGAGAATAATGAAATTAATAACTACCCATATAATTCCACACCTCTCCAAAATTCTAACATGCTTGCTACAGAAATTAAATTCCATTCACGCCCCACTTTTTTCTTTCATTTCTTCATATAGTTTATTTAACCCTATATTTATCCTTTTTTTCTACCTTACTTATGTGGTCAAAACGTCACTCATGTCGAATAGAACATTTATTCTACTTTTCGAAAATTGAAATTAATACCGACTGAACCTTTGACTCTTCCGAAACTTTTTTTTTAAATCATTTATTACACTGTTTAAATCTTATTTCTTTCTCTTTTTCCCTATTTTATTATTACTATTATGATTATTAATTAATTAACACGTTCTTTCTTTTGTTAATCATTCTTTCAATAGACGCCACAAGCAAAGATTCCACCTCACCATTCTGCGAAAAAAAAATACATGTCAAAGAACAAGAAAATTCTGCCAATACCGTTTGACAACACATCAATTACATAAAAATAATAAATTAAAAAATACAAAAATATCCTATAAGCAATCACAAAGTCCCATCTCACTAACAACAAAATTCCAAATAACAAAATTTTGTCCACGTCAGCAAAAAAAAAAAAAAAAATTCCTACGAAAAAAATTCGCACAATCAGCGAAAAAGAAAAAAAAATCATTTTACAGGACATGGCCATTGTTTTTTCATCAACAGTACATATTGTTTTTCATTAAAAGTTACGCTTAGTTCACAGTTTAAAAATGACACAAAATATTCATAACAACATTGACATGTTTATCTTTGTGGTAAAAGCTCGTTACAGTCATATCTTCTATTTCTTTTTTTTTTTTTTTTTTTGGTTTTCTCACTGGCTGTTGTTAAAAATTTACAAAATAAAGCCATTCTTTGTTTTCCCTTCTAATTTTTACATTAAGTGATATTTTTCTTCGTTCATAACGAGCTAATTCCCAATACGATAAACATTTTTTTAACTATTTTCTATATATAAAGTTTTACATCTGTGTGTCTGTATGTCTTCCTTTTCTTTCTTCGTGAAAAGGTTGTACGTGTGTATTGCTTTTCTTTTTTTTTCTTTTTTTTTCTTAATTATTTTTCTAATTCGCCTAGTGTTTTAATGGACCCTACGTTGTGTGTGTGTGTTGATTTGTATTTTTTTCTACTGTTCTTTCTTTTTTTTTCTTTTTTTTTCAGACATTTTATTGTGTTTTTCTTGTCTTTTTTTTCGTCCTTTTTTCCCCCGTGGTAATCGACGTTCTTTTTTTTCTTTTAAACCCTTTTAAAGGATGTGTCCTCTATAGTATTAGACCTAACTGAATGGTTAATTGTAGGTATTGACCATTTCATACCCTCTAAAAAGTTTCAGCAAAAACCTAACAGCCAGCCTTGGTTCTCTCCAGAATGTGCTGCTGCCATTGCGCACAGAAATCACTTTTTCCACTGCTTCAAACGTAATAGATGTATGGAAACTAAAGCCGTTTTCAGGACTGCCAGCAACCATTGTAAGAAAGTAATAAGGAACGCAAGAGAGTTGTATGCTCAATCTGTTAAGTCCAAAGTAGCTGAGCAGCGGCTTGGTTCCCACCAGTTTTGGCAAATAGCAAACAGAATTCTGAACAGAAGCGTGTGCTCCATCCCAACTATTATCAATGGATCTGAGGTAATCTCGTCAGCATCAGACAAAGCCAAACTCTTTGTCAAGAACTTTGCAGCTAATTCTACCCTTTGCGACCAAGACCGCCAACCCCCAATATTTCCTCTTGTATCAGAAAACACGCTATGTGATATACGTATATCTGTACGTGATGTTGCCAAGCTAATCAAAAACCTTGATTCCAGTAAAGCAACTGGCCCTGATGGTATTCCAATTATAGTACTCAAAAAACTTCAACCTGAACTAGCGCCCATACTTACAAAACTGTTTAAACGTTGTCTTAAGGAGAATAGTTTCCCATCTCCCTGGAAAATCTCATCAGTATGCCCTGTATTTAAGAATTCAGGTGATCGCTCATCCCCCTCTCAGTACAGGCCAATAAGTCTCCTGTGCGTCATGAGTAAGTTGCTAGAATCTGTATTAAATACAGAAGTAATCAAACATCTCAACAAAAATAACCTTCTTAGTGACACTCAATATGGTTTCCGTTCTGCTAGATCTACAGCAGATGTCCTTACAGTTATATCGCATAGGATTAGCAAATCTCTCGACGGTGGCAATCTTTCTAGGGCAATTGCTCTTGACATATCTAAAGCCTTTGATAGGGTATGGCATAAAGGTTTACTTCATAAGATCGCTAGCTATGGTATAGCTGGAAAAGTCTTCTCAATTATTAAATCATTTCTTTCTGATAGATTCATAAGAGTAGTAGTTGAGGGGCAAAAATCAGAAGCTCACAATATTAATGCCGGTGTCCCTCAGGGATCCATCCTGGGCCCAACTCTTTTCCTGATCTACATTAATGATCTTCCAAATCATATCCTTACATCATTTGTAGACATTTATGCTGACGACACTACCATTTATGGTACCACATCTAAGACAGTAAACGAGCAAGTTCTCTCCAATTCTCTCTCCTCTGATCTTGAGCACGTAGTACAATGGGGAAAGGAGTGGCTGGTTACTTTTAATGCATCTAAAACCAAGCTTCTCTCTTTACATCATCAACATTCTAATCCACATTTGTCATCAATTGAAATGAATGGCTCTCGTCTTCAGGAGGCCTCAAGTTTTGACAAGCTTCTGGGCTTGACCATTACTCCTGATCTTAAATGGAACACGTATATCAAATCTGTTGCCAAGGCCGCTGGAAAAATGGTGGGATCTTTCTATCGATCCAGTAGATATCTCACTGCTGATGCTATTCTCTATCTATATAAGAGCCAGGTACGTCCAAGGATGGAATACTGTTGCCACATCTGGGCAGGAGCTGCTAGAAAGAACTTGTCCTGCCTTGATAGAGTTCAAAATAGACTTCGTAGCCTCGTAGGAGATGTCCTTTTCTCCTCCTTGCAACCTCTATCTCACAGAAGAGATGTTGCGAGTTTGTCTCTGATGTATCGTTATTTTCATGGAAAGTGTTCAACTGAGCTTCAATCTATGGTCCCCCCTCGCCAAACTTTCACAAGAAACACTCGTCTAGCTGTAAACACTATCAATAATTTCCCCCACTCTTTATCTGTGCCTAAACCTAAACGTAGATTCCATGAACAAAGCTTCTTTCTTAGAACTGCACGCCTGTGGAATTGTCTTCCGTTTTCCTGCTTTCCGGCTGACTACAATATGGTTTTGTTCAAGTCTAAAGTAAATAAGTTCTTGATGAGCCGTTCCATATAAGTTATTAAATTTACCAAATTTTCATTACTAATGATTACTATATTGACCAACTTCTACTGTACACTCTTTAACCCTTATCCTTGAGTGGCCTCTGGGCCTTGATAATGTGGTGATGCCTTTGTAAAAAAAAAAAAAAAAAAAAAAAAAAAAAAAAAAAAACCACCCTTGCTAGGTGGTCTGGTCAGTTAAGGCACCAAATTTGAATATGTTATATATTCGTTCTTCATTGAGTTCTCACTAGGGTTATCATCCTGGGGCGCCATTTTGAATCATTGAGGGGGACCAAATTGAGCTTTCGTTACATTTGAATATGTTATATAGAGTTCTTCATTTAGGGGCACATTTTACGTTTGGGTGTATACATTGTATAACATCAAAGATTCCGTGTGATTGTCTCTAATATAAATGGTTGTGTGTTTGATTATCATAAAGGGAATCGTGTGTGTGACATGTAATTTCTGAACCTACCTCTGTTCTCGCTGTTGAACCATCTGGCAATTTCTCATCCTGGAGGGAGACTTGATACCTGTTTGACGAAGATTTATCACTCCAAGACGATGAAATGGTTTTATAGGTTTTTATTTCACTTTCCCCAGAGGTTCTGCAGAAGTGGAAGTGAAATTGGCTTGTGTTAGTTCTTCTTCACACACGTCAGCGTTCGTCTCCCCTCCCCCCTCCCCAGTTAAGAGGGGGGAGACCACGGAAAACGTCCGTCTTCTTCAAAGCTCAAATCAAATCTCCCAGATCTAGCCAACCACGTCACACATACGTAATTTGGTCAGCTGACCTTTGGTTCTGGTAAACGTGTCTACCTCCACGTTTACTCACCTCTCTCTCTCTCTCTCCCTCTCTCTCCCCCTCTCCCTCTCTATTCTCTTATAGAGACACAGAGAGAGAAAACAGAAAGAGTAAGAAAGCCAGAGAGGGGGGAGAGATGCTCGTTAACAACAGGAGTAGAGTTTCTAAATATTTTTCTCAAATGTTTTCCTTATAACTGATTAACAATTTTGAGACAAGATTTTTTTTCTTTTAAAGCAAGGCCGAATCACATTTATTTATAATTCCCATAACCAATTAAAAAGAATAGACGATCGGTATGCAAATTAATAAAAACAATGTAGGAACAGAATAGTTAACAAAGACCGTCCGATGTCAAGAATGAGTTTCTACACAATAATGTGACTATAAACTATTCTCTGCCTTCTTTCTATGAAAGAAAGTATATATTTTTTCTTCCAAATATAAAGATTTACTCGGTTATATATGAGGAAATTTGAATCTAACTCATGACCAGTCTCCTTTCGTGATACTAACCTAAGACTATCTAAATTGCTTTATAATACTAGAAATCATTGATAATTCGAGGGAGTTACGTCAGAATATTCGAGATATGGTAAGATTTCACAATGGAATTCTCCTAGGCGATCTTTGGTCAGTAGTCTTCTTGAAGATGGACATTATCATGGTGGACCATTGCTCTCGTTTTCGGATCAACATGGGTGAGAATAATGCGGAAAAATATGAATAATGATTCAATAATCTGAAAGAATAAATTCTAAATTAATCATAGTGATATGTTAAAGTTATGGCAATGTGCACAAAATAAATAACAATGCTTTAAAATGCCTCTTTTACAAACAAGAAAAAACATTTACACTGACCTTACATATGTAAGTGTGTGTGCGTGCATGCGGGTGTGTACGCGCATGTGTTTATGTGCGTGTGTGCAATGCAGAAATTCGGGCATCTGTATGTGCATGTGTATGTACATGTGCGTGTGTGCATACATGTGTGTATGTGCATGTGTGCATGCTGTGTGTATGTGAGTGTATGTATGTGAGTGTGTACATGCGGGTATGTGTGTATATGTGAATGTATGCGCATGCGTATATGTGTGTGTACGTGCGGGTGTGTGTATATATCTGTGTGTTAGCAGTTCGGACCCGACTTTGCATGAAAGCATTCATACTAGCAACGATATCATTAAGATTAATATCTTTAACTCTTAACTATTAGTAAATAGATACTAATAAACCTTTTGTGTTATTGTAAACGAAACGTGATTGTTACGCAAACGGACTTTTATAAATAGTAAGTTCATGGGTCTGATAACCATTACAAATGACTTTTCCTTATTCCCCGTGGACATAACATCGAACGTAATTTCAATGAAAAAGATTTGATTTTCTAATAATTTTCCTTTGTGGAACACATTACTATGAGACTGCTTCTCTTCAGGTTAAAATACGGTCATCTTCAAATCCAATATAGACAAATATTTAGCGTAAGCAATCTAATTTTGTTAATGTTATTCATCGTTTTTTAATCCATTATATTCTTCATCACTTTAATAAAGTCAATCCATCGCTTTAACTGTTGTTCTCTAGTGGCTTTTGGCTTTCATATGTGATAACTCATTAATAAAAAACATGGCTGCCATAATTCAAATAGGATTTGAACTCAGCACATCAGATTCAATAATCGGCCACATATGCATTAAGTAAATCAGGTGCATCCCTCTTGTCCCACCCGACGGATAGAAACACATTTCTCATCTTAGTTGGAGTTTTATTAATTATTTATTCACGTTTGTTTCTCATGCATGGTTACGCATTAAATGTTCGAGTATTTTATGTGCAAAAAAAAAAAACAATCTACCAAAATAAGTTTCAAATTTCAACTACTCAGAAACACAATAGCACATGTAAAAATAAAAAAAATATTTTTAATTTTAGAAAAAAAACGTGTTTGCTATTTTGATAAAATGAACAATAAAAACGGGCGATAAATTCCGAATTAGATTTCCTTGGTTAATTCAATTTCTGCTTCGTTTATTTTTATGTATTCATTTATACTTTACAGATATTTGGCGGGAATTTGTAGTTTTTCCCCCTTCATCTTTATTGAAAATACTTCAACGTATGGTTCTTTAATTTGGGAAATATGGTTTTATTTTTTAAATAATCTTATTTTTATTCAACACATGACAACTAGAGAAATTCTCATGAGATATTACTTTATTAAAATTTCCCCAAAAAATGTACTTAAATATATTTTTGTGCATTTGTCACTGTTTATTATTAGCCCTAACTCTTTCAAGCAAAGTAACTACGCACATTAAACACTTTTCAAATACATATGACCTCTGAAAAAGTCAAACCAAACTTATTAAAAAGGAAAATAAATAAAATGGCGGCTTCTTATAGTAATAACTCTTTATACGGTAAAAGATACTTAGAATAGAAAATCACATACGCAGTACATCGGATTTTATGAAGGCTAATTCAAAACTCATATACAAATACCGATTAATGAACTTATAATGAACTTATATATACATAACAATATAAAACTACGAATTACTGTTTAAACCGAAAACTAAAACAGTAACAACCTCACCAAAAGGAAATAGGGAGAAAAACAGATAAATTAATTGTAATCTAGCACTGTTTTCCCCGTATCTGAAATCTGGAATCTACGTAAGGTTTAATACAGATTTAGTGTACACATGTTGTTATATGCATATACAGGGCAACTCCCTCTAAACGTTCAGGTGAACGTAACAATTAAATTACACAGAATCGCTAATAAAAATAAATAAAATCAACCACACATTTAAAAGCGATAAAAATCGCGCATCAGATTAGATGAGATACTGTGGTCTGATAGTAAAACACCAGGCTTCTTATCGAGCTGGTACGAGCTGGAACCCTGTTAAAGATTTAGCCATGCTAATGACGGGTAAACCCAGAAGCACGTGTCCGTGAATAACTTTTATGCACGTAAAAATATTTAATAGATATCGTGGAGGTTATATGCCCGAAATCGTATTTAAATTATAAATACTAAAATGTTATATTGTATATATATATATATATATATATATATATATATATATATATATATATATATATATATATATATATATATATATACAATATAACATATGCTTTAAATAAGTTTCCATACTTTTTTCGTATGGACACTTCTCTTGATAGTATGCTCATGAAACGTGTCTCTTCTAAGTAATCTCCTGCAACTGCAATGAACTTGTTGTACCATTATAACAACTTATGCGTAAGCATGTCAATGACTCTCGTAAGGGCCTCTGCAATCTCCTCGATTATCTCATAACCATAGCCTGTAAGATTTTCCTTGAGATTAGCGAATACCCAAAAGTCACAAGAATAAAGGTCTAGACTATATGGAGGGTGAGGAACTATTTTGGTGTCCATCATTAATTTTATTTATTTATTTACGACTTTTTAAAAATGTTTTTGCATTTAATAATCCGCGCTATTTTTAAATAGTACGTGTCTACCCGTTTGCCCTTAAAGAGTAAGATTAAAAATGTCAAAATAAAGAGTGATTCTTGTCTTTTATTGTCTTGAGGAAACATTTATTTAAGTGATGAGTAAAAGTAAATAAACCTCAGGAGGCCTCCAGAGCACTACTGCAAGCACTAATTAAAATTAAGGAGGCTCTACCCCCACCCTTCCTTGGAGAGAAAATATTTTTAAGTAAGACCTGAAAAAAATCGTCAGAATCTACAGTAAATACGGTTATAAATGTGATTATAGTTTAATATTTTATATTTATATTTAAATCATTTTTTACTGAATAGGGTTAAATTACATTTATTTTTAAGGAAAACACGTTAAAACGAGTTTAAATAAAAACATAGTGTTGACCTTGCATATGTTTTGAATAGCAGCAGTGGCGTTTAAGATCGGACTTAAGACAGGGCGGCCATGATATAATTAAGCAGACGAACTTTTTTAACCGAGAGTCATAAACCGGATAGACGGTCTAAACGCCCAAGCAAGTAAACAAGTTGATCTGAGTTTTATAATTATATAGATATTTATACAAGAAGCGTTCCACGAATAAAACCTTCTACTTTTCATTCCGTTCGAATACATCAGAAGTGATTGCAAAGTGTGTTGTTATGACTGAACTTATGATTTTATGGCTGAAATTTTTATATCCTTTTGCAGATAGTGACCGTGTTAGACTATCATGAACGTTTGAGAATCCCCATTATAAACGTGCGTAAAAAGGAGAAATGAGTCATTAAATCTGAGGTAAAATTGCATAAAGAATCCTGATAACTATGGAAAAAAAATTGTTGAGCACAACATGTCGTTCGTATTAATATTGCCACTCCCGTCTTCGTAGCTCTTCGATATTTTGATTTAAAAATTAAGAGTTTTACTTTCATAACGACACTCGTATATATATATATATATATATATATATATATATATATATATATATATATATACATATATATATATATATATATATATATATATATATATATATATATATATATATTTCAAAAAAATTTCCAATATAGTTTACGTTAGAAAGTATCGGTGAATGAAAATATAAGTAATAATATATATGTATTGATTGGTCAAATTAGAAATTTCATGGATAAGGACCGTCGTGTGTTTATAGACAATAAGTGCACAGTTTTATTTCTATTTGAGAACTGCATATACAATTATTCGCGGGAAACTGAAGATGCTGAAGATTTGCGTGAAGGGTGTTAACAGAAGATTAAAAGGAAGATCGTCCAGTTGATCAATACAAGTCCTGCAGTCCAGATTCTGCTCGCTGTGACTTTTGGTTATTTCATGGGTTCAAGAGAAACCTTAGAGGCTTTCGTTATGAGATAATTGAGGCGATGGAAGAGGCTGTGATGAGGGTCATTGACACGCTCATACATGAGGAACTCCATGGCGCTTTCCAGAAGTTCTCGCAACGATACTGCAAGTCCAATTACAGCCAGCGGAGATTACTTCGAAGTGGACTAGAGGTCCATATGTGTACTGCCAATAAAAGTGCCAATATGAAAATCTGGAAACTTATTTGAGGCACCTCGTATTATTGAAAACGGCTTGATATAGTCGAAATATTTGATTTCTTTCTTTTTTTTGTTTTCATTTATTGAGAAAATTTATTGCATCTTTTTTTTTTTTTTTTTGGTTTCTTATGATTATTAAATTAATAAGTAGCTTGATGCATACTAATACGGATACGGATACAATTATAAATACCTTGGTTTTCTGAAAATAGCCCTACCATTTGTAATGTTTTTAACACTAAAATGTTTCCAGACATTAAAAAAATACACAAAAGTGGACCAAATTTTAATATCTCTATTATTACACCCAAGATTTTATAGCGAGTCAATATAATCTTTATTTCCTTTCATAAGTTTATCACTTTCCCTGAATTGATCAATTCACTTTGGTCATTCATTATTTTATATTTTTCATCGATTTGTTTAAATGCGTTATTTTTCTATTCGCATCATTTTTTGTCTGTTTTTACATTAGTTATACTTTCATGAGATTATAAAAAAGAAAGAATATTAAATGTGTGTTCAAATCAACGTATACAATACCTACTAATAATGAACGGATAGACCTCATATGAATTTGCATTGAACAAAATGAGCGATTTTCCATCTAAAATAAGAAAAGAAGTATTCCTGTCTAGACATCGGAATTAAAATGTTGTCAAAATAGTTGAGTGGTCATCTCATCGCCGTTGACTACGTCTCAGTGTCATCTTCAGAATTCCAAGGCTTGAAAAATTTTACGGCTAATCAAATTACAGATACATTACTATATCGATAATTCTCAAATGTGACATAGATTGACGAGCCCAAATATGAACACAGTATTCCATAGTAAATTTGTAGCAATAAAGATTATCTTCAGGTGTGAGAAGGTGTTAGTGTTATAGAGAAGATCGCCTTTACGACAAGCAGAAAGAGCATTGTATCTAATATATATGAACTCACAAAAAAGATTTAATAAGAAAAGAAGGGACAAAAGATGACAGAGTTGATTTCTTCTCAAGCTAATATAAGAAATCTAATATATAAAAGGCTATATGTCTGTCTGTCTCAACATTTTCAAACTCTCCTCCGAAACTAAAAGTCGTAGAGAGGCGGTAGGGGCGTCAAATGATTGGATTTTTTTACGAACTGTTCTTTTATGGTTGGTTGATTGTTTTTTTACGGCATATCAACCCTTTCCGGCTTATTTAATGCCAAATCCAAAGATTTTGAAGAAAAATTTTTTTAATAGAATATATTTGTTGTTTTCACGTTGGTTTCTATTTAACCCATAGTTGGAACCCTAACAGGTACTACAACTCCGGGTCAGAGTGGACCTGGGAGCAATGGTAATTAAAGGGTGGCTCCACACTCCCCAAAGCCCACAAGCTGGGGCATCATCACTGGATATAGTTAAGGTCATATCCAGGACCCCCATTGAGGGACTTTTTTAGTCGGCGTATTCTAATGCCCCACCGACAGGGCCCGTTCTTTTATGGGTTTCTAACCGGTTAAAATAGATTTTAAGGTGGCAAGAATGGGTTAAAATTGAAAAAGTCGCCATATATTGTGCATATTCATCTTAGTTTATTTTTAATTCGTAATTAATAAACAATTCATACATGTGTCACGTAGGTAAAGTGATTACGTCACAAGCTTAGAATGCTACAGTTTCGGTTTCGATTATAGCTGATGTCACCCAAATACATTTTTTTTACTTTTGAAATCACAACTCTATAATAATATATACGAAATCTGGAAAAATTAAAATATCATATTTATGGGCGCCCCGTCCCGCTAGTCTAATGTATATAAAACGCTGTCTGTCTGTCTCAAAATTTTTAAACTCTATTTCCACCGAAACTAAAAGTCGCAGAGCGGGGCTAAAAGCCTCAAATGGATGGATCTTTTACGTACCGTTTTTTATGGGTATTTAGCTGGTTAAAATAGATTATAAGGGGATAAAAATGGGTCAAAATTGAATAAATCGTTTTAGAACTTGTGCATTCATTCAAGGCGACAATGTTCCTAATACTCCCTTCTGCACTGAAGGGTTACTAAGAAAGATATGAATGCAGATCTGGTTTAGAAAAAAGTATTTATGTTTACAACAAGACAGATTACATAGAGTACGAAAGTTATACTATTTAACGCCGATATAGTGTACTACGAAATACGCTCACATACCCCATAGAGTCGAAAGAATTTAAATCTTTTATGAGTGAGTCCCCCATAACACCTCTCTCCTGAAAAGCTGTTAATATATTTTTGCTTCTGGTCATTTTTCTCTTTCTGCCAGACCGTCTCTGTTCTGATGTTGGTTGAGGTGAGTCGAGTTCGAACGCCTCAAAAATGGCGTCGGTTGGCTCTTTTTCTACGTGTCTCAGTAGTGTCATCTGAATGATGTTTTTAACTTGTTTCGGTGGTGTTTATGCATATGTCTTGGACCTCGTAATAATATACACCGTATATGTGTTTTGGTGGTGTTTATGCATATGTCTTGGACCTCGTAATAATATACACCGTATTGGTGGTGTTTATGCATATGTCTTGGACCTCGTAATAATATACACCGTATTGGCAATCATTGCTGATCGTACGCACTTCCCAAAAGGAAGTGTTGTGTTTGGAACTTTTGAAGAAAACTTTCTCTCCGGGCTAAAAAAAAAAGTCGTTTCAGTGCGTACGAGATCTTGTGCAATTTTGCATGTTTTGGAGGAAGTTTACCAAAACCCGATCTCCCCTTTCATGCGAACATGGTTTCAGAAGAAAGAAACTGCCCTCGCAGTGTTAAGATTCGGTGTAATTCTATATATTTGCAAGAATTGTGGGTATACACTGTTTTTAAGAGTGTCTACAAATTTCTTGGCTTTTCCGTTTAACCTATGGTGATATTCAGGCGTAGAGATATGCTTAATTTGAAAAATGCCTCCAAACTCTTTGAACTCTTTGCAGATGGAAATTGACTCATATCATCACTAACAATCCAGTCTACCACACCGATATCGATAAATAGTTTTAATTGTAGTATGTCAGAAAAAGATCCCTTTTATTTTTTCAAACATCGTCTGACAATCAGGAGTTCAATCCCAGATATTTTATTTTCTTTAATAATTCGTTTAACGGGACGCGTGCATATTCTTGATGAAAACATGATAGTAGTTTTCCAATCATAAGATCTTGTAAATTATCAGGGTCCGTCATGTCTTTACTGGTTGTAGCCTTTTGGGGATCAGGTTGAACAAGGTTTACGTTTTTTTCTCTGGGCAGAAAAGATATTTAATTAGAGGAAATCCTACTTACCGATTTATTATGTTAGTTTTAAATGGAAATGTTCTTCAGGTACAGCTTTCAGAACTGTTTTGGTGTCGGATTAAACGATTTTTTTTTTACCTCATTGATTGAGGAATATCTATGAGATATTTTCGTAGTCCCAGTTGAAAGTCTGTCTTACTCGTTGAGAATGATACACCGTTATCAGATAGTTTCAGTGTGTAAATATAGGTATATGTTAATCCTTTTTCTTTTTTCTTCGAAAAATGGGTTTTATTCTGAATTCGAAATCTTCGTTAGAAGATTTGTCGTATTGTAAGTATCTCCTTTGCGAATTTGAAATCCTCATCGCCAGGCTGCTGTAACAAGCAAAGGTCACTAAGAAATAACTGGGCACCGATACGGTTTAGAAAAAGGTATTTGTACTTACAAGACAGAATACATAGAGAAAAAGAGTTGTGTATTTCGTAGCACCCCAATCGACATTCTGACCGGATAATCAGTCCGATAGAAACTAGGTCATTTAAGTGGCGAATGTTCTGGGTAGCCCTAAGAGGCTAATCCTTCCAGGCATTGCTTCATGATAGCGCGTACTATGAAGTACACGCATCGTATTTACTTCTCTCCCACTGCGAGGGAGTGTGACACAAAGTCGGAAGGTAGGATGAGTCAGCGCCCTTAAAGAAGGAGCATTCCGGCCCTGAAAAAATTGAACTATCATTTTATGACTGAAATGACCGATGCATTAAATGCAGAATAATGTCACTTAGTGACGCCATATTTGTATGTCAGTAATCGTTCGTTTATAAAGTGAAGAACTAGATTCTGGAATACGAGAATTATCAGAACTCAACCAATCAGAATAGACGAACTCTGACGAGGGAGTCTATATTATGAATCGGAAATTGGAAAGATTATGTTAGATCTATATATGTATTAGCCAGTTACGGTCGGTGTAATAACACAATATGTGGAACGGGTAATATTTTACCCGGTGATTACTAGTAGCAGTGGTAGGGCTAAATATTTAGAGAGAATAATGGGGACTCCTTCCACTAACAATGTTGCTATTGTGATGATGTTGCTCGTAGGATGCAATGTAGTATTTTATTATCACGACTGAATATATCTGAAATAATGTTCGAAAGATATATAAGATAGAGGGGAATTCCTGCGGTGGCTTTATTAATATAGAAGAAATTAGTGGGTAGAAACTATTTAACTCAGGGGTGGGGTGACGGCAGTTAAGTGTTTAACGGCCCAGATTGGCAAATTGGGTATGTCAACTTTGAATCAGTACGTATCACAGAACCACTTTCAGTTAGGATGTTGGCAACCTTCACGTGATCCATCCCGTAAGTACCCGATAGCTTTCGAGAATGGAATCATTTCTGGAAAAATTATCTGGAAAACGAATACTAACGATATGATCATTTGGTCCATACGAATTTAATGAATGGAATTTAATTAAATATTGTTGAGTACAAATGATAGATATTTGTGTGATACATAAATTTTCAAATTCTTTGTAACGATAAATATAGAAGAAATTGTAAAGCATATAATGAAACGGAAGATATTATATAACGATATGAGCTCCATTTATTGCAACGGCGTGGAAATAGTAATGAACAATGACGATTTCGTTAACACTAACATCTACCGCTTCTTTTTACATCATTGACTTCTTTTGAAAGTGATCTGATCGGTTATAGTTTAATATACCGGCAGTACAATAATCCTAAACATGCGCCAATGCTGTACAGATACGATTTTAACAAATACTAGAAACTTTACTGCATTCGAAAAGATGCAATAAGCATCTTAACATTTCGATTTCAATACATTTGGAATTGAATAAATTCAACGGTAGATCGCACATTGTATTTCTTGTAATGCAAACCACTGATAACAGAAACTGTTTGGCGTTTAGTCACTAAAAATGAAGAGTGCAAAAGTTAACAATAATGCTGTTTATGATGTGAAAATAATGCTGGTTTAGTTGTTTTTGTTTGTTACTAGCCAAGAAATAAGTGAAGTTTTTAAATTTTAGAAGTATTTTTAAATATTTCTAAAACGTTAATTATTCTTAATTTCTATGAAAAGTAGTCAAATAAATTTATTAAACATTTTATATATATATATATATATATATATATATATATATATATATATATATATATGTACGTATGTATGTATATACTTTATATGTATAGGAAGTTTTGTAAATATTTTTATGACAATAAATCTAAGTTCTATTTCTGTAAGAAATCAACAAACTACTGGGGTAAGACTAGACACTGCCGTAGACCTTAGTTACCATAATTATATGTTTATAGCTTACTACATAGCTCTACTGACATGCTGGGTTCTGTTAAAGTAATGTACTCTATACATAATATGTTATAATTCCTTATAATATTATATATGTATACATGGGAAAATATGTACATATATTTGAGCGTATACGTATATATATATATGTGTGTGTGTGTGTGTGTGTGTGTGTGTGTGTGTGTGTGTGTGTGTGTGTGTGTGTGTGTGTGTATGTGTGTGTATGTGATTTTATACGCTGATGATGACAGAGAAGAAGTAATCTGACTTGTAAGAGAAAAGACTAGCAGGTCGCCCGGCGTTCTTCAGTCGTAAGATACTCTTAAATATTATATTTTTTATTAATGCATATTTCGTGTTTATCATTATAGAATCAATTTTTTGTTGATTATTATATTGTCCCTAATATCTAGCAGGAATTTCTAAAGTAATAAAAAAGACTTGGGTTCCATTAGCTAAATCGAAATCAAAACATTTAAGGCTCTGGCATTATTTTTCATCGTTTGAGCTATTGTTAGATGATTAAGAAATAGTTATAAAAGGAATTGAATTATAAGTAGGTAACAGAGCTTTTTTAAATCGACTTACGCCTGGCAAGTTCCATTGTTTTTTTTTGTTTTTGTTTTTTTTCAATTTTGAGAACTTAACTACTATTTACCAGTTAAAAACAAAATCAAATTTGTTTCACGGGTCCAAATCCTCTATATATCAAGTTCCTTGTCTGTAAACCAAAAATTGACAAAATAGTTTGATGGAGACTGTTCATCACACAGTCAGACAGACAATGGCAGTTTTATATATAAAAAACAATGGTCCACAAAAATGCAATCATTTGATATGCCTCGCACCACTCAGCGATAGGAACACAGACATGGTTAATTTTAGAATTTGATTTTATATCAGAGAGGCGGTAGCACTCTCTATATAGGGATGGCCCGTACACGCCTATATACGCCTACAAAACAAAACTATCCAAATCTCAACTAAAATCAACTTATAAGTTTCAAAAAGCACATATTCTTACAGAGAAGCGTCTTACGAATCCAGCGAGTGTCAGAACGTCGGGTAAAATGTCAAAAGAGAGCAAAAAAAAGGGTACAAAAATGGCCAATTGTTCTTCTTTCTTCTTTCTTCTTTATTCTTCTTCTTTCTTCTTTCTTTTGAGACGATGTATCTCGGTGTACGAACGGTCTCTTACAACAGTTCAACCATCAATCGACTGCTCTTTACACGGAGAAGTGCAGTGACCCATCGCTTTTTAGCTAACTCCATAATTAAATAAGATTACGTGTAATAACAAGTTTTAAACACTATATACCCAATGTAGACAGACCACTTCGAACACGGAACTTCTCTCAAAAGGGACAGCTCCAAATAATACACCGGATGCTCACAGACGTTCCAGTTTGACAGTGGCCTATATTTCTTGGACGCTGAATATTTGAGGTGAACGTTAAGGTTTTTTCTTTAAACAGTAACCCATCAGCGTTAATGAAACCACGAAATCTTTATCTCAGTTGATCAAAATTGTTATAAGAGTAACCTATCAGCAAGTACGACGTCAAAAAACAATGTTATAAAAACAAATAATTCTTCAGATTTTGGACTGTAAAATATGTACAAAATGTCAATGCTGTGACCAGGATTCGAACCTAGGTTAGCACGGCCACAACGTGGGGTCCTAACCTCTAGACGATCACGGCTAACACTGACGTCTGTCGCTCTTGGCAGAAAGACACATGACTACTGTCAAACTATTGAAAAATAAGGAGGAAACTTGAAATTCTCACGCATGCGCAAAAATACACTATAGCAACCATTGTTAAATGCAGCAGAATCTCTTCGCTCGCTAAGAAAAGTAGATCAGACCAGTTCTTCTAAGAACTCACCAAACGCCAAAGGAAATAAGTTAAATTAACCGCAAAAGAAACTGCAAGAAAGTCATCTTCTAAGAACTCACTGGAAGCTGACCAAAAAGAATCAAAATCCAAGCCCTAGCCACAAAAATAACTAGATATTGTGGCTACTATACACAATCTACTAATAAAAACAAGTAAGTTTTCTAAAATAAACTACAATAAATTAACCAAGTAATCTCACACTGTCACTGATTAGGACTTCATATAAAGATAACAACTACACTATTGGTGTATATACCGTTCCACACTTTAACTATTGGTGACGGGGCAGTATCTCAATTCTACGAGAGTTGTCTTGCTATAAGATAAGTGATATTATAGTAAGATACACATAAGTGTTATATGTTTACATTTAATAAAAAATGCCAAAGCCAGCACGTAGTAAAAAAGCTCATAGAAATATTGACTATGAAAAAAACAAAGTCACGGTATTATCTGAGCAAAAAGAATACTATCAGAAAAATGCTGAAATAATAAAAATTAAGTATCATGCAAATCCTGAGGCAAAGAAGGCTGCCTCACGTGCTGACTAAAAAGCACGGTATAACAGGGATCCCGAGGGGAAAAAAACTGCCTCACGTGCTCTTTATAACAAAGAACCAGAAAAAAAGAAGGCTGCCTCACGTGCTGACTAAAAAGCACGGTATAACAGGGATTCTGAGGAGAAAAAAGCTGCCTCACGTGCTCTTTATAACAAAGAACCAGAAAAAAGAAGGCTGCCTCACGTGCTGACTCAAAAGCACGGTATAACAGGGATTCCGAGGGAAAAAAGCTGCCTTACGTGCTCTTTATAACAAAGAACCAGAAAAAAAGAAGGCTGCCTCACGTGCTGACTCAAAAGCACGGTATAACAGGGATTCCGAGGGAAAAAGCTGCCTTACGTGCTCTTTATAACAAAGAACCAGAAAAAAGAAGGCTGCCTCACGTGCTGACTCAAAAGCACGGTATAACAGGGATCCCAAGGGGAAAAAGCTGCCTCATGCACAAACTATTATAAATATAAATATCAAAAACTGCCAAATCTTTGCCAAAACGCCAAAGAATGAACCAAGAAAAATTTAATAGTGAAGGTATGAACATTTTAGAACTTTATAATACTCTAACTGTCTTATCAGAGGGGCGGTAGCACTCTCTATGTAATATAGAACCGATGGAGGACCAAGAGGCAACTCCTAAGGCCCAAAACCCAAAGACCTAAAACCCAGCAGGAAGCGACCTGCTACTAATGGAGGCGGCAATGAGCCGCCTCCGAAAAAAGACAATACTATCATGAATGTAAGTTTAAAAATAAGACTGTAAGTAAAAATACTAATTAACAAGAATAAAAAAGCATTGGAAATGCAAAAGGATATAGGGATGGTATGCCAAAAAGTATACAAACAAGATAGCTATGAATGGCTAGGCACATGGAAATAGAATTGCATCCAAAGTATAGCCCTATAGCTTTTTACAACCGTAATGATGGCACGGAATGAAGATTGGAGAAAAGCTATAGGGCTATACTTTGGATGCAATTCTATTTCCATGTGCCTAGCCATTCGTAGCTATCTTGTTTGTATACTTTTTGGCATACCATCCCTATATCCTTTTGCATTTCCAATGCTTTTTTATTCTTGTAATATTTAGACTTCTTACTAGTGTTAGTTTTTAACATATGTCTTGATACTACACTTTATTTTTTCTGCCTCCGGTTAATTATGAAGAAGTCATTCTACACAATGGGAATGTTTACAGTTACCCCCATCCAAAGCGTATTTTATGAGCGAGCTGGTTTCGTTTTAAATTAAAACTAACCTTATATCTAACTTCAGCCTTTACAATTAAATATTTATATGATAAAGGAATGAAATTTTAGTTTTCAATAACAATAACAATAACAATAAAATTACAGTTTACCAAAATAACAAAGTTGACCAACTTGCGTAACGCCAGATAACTAACATAAATACGAGTTATCATATAATCATGAAACACAGACCAGTTTAGAACGTTGGCAGATAAAGAGTGAAATGGAGTCAGATAAGTCTGACTGCAATGTAGAAACTAAAGAGAAATGCGTGCAAACTCCGATGAAAGGAACAGACATGAAATAAAGTTATCTAAAATATACATTTGTGTTATGGCGTTTTCTTTCGAAAGGAAAACTAACCGTCCGACAACAGCGACTATGTAAAAGGTATGTTCTTCTTTTGTTTTGTGTGCCACACAGACAACTATGTTTATTCCTCGGTGTTAAAAATTTGTGTATCATACGTTATTTTCCTGTTTAATTAACTTTATTTATGTGTGTAAACACCTATACACACAAGTACACAGAAAATGAACAGACGCAATAGATTAACAATACAGAGAAGAGAACATTACACGATCCACTAGATTATACGGCCCGGTAACATACAGATATGGCTGCATATATATATATATATATATATATATATATGTGTGTAGAAAGAGAGAGAGAGGTATATAACTTATACGTTTGAGATCATACATACATCAAGAGACTTTTACATGAATACGGCTACATAGCTAGACGCTGTACAATCTGACACATACATATATGCATGTATATATGTACACGTATTAGACGATATGATCAGCTATGTGGACACGTTATGTATATGAATCTGTGTATGCACACAATTATGCTACATACGTATATAAGTATATATATATATGTGTGTGTGTGTGTTTGTGTGTGTGGAGGCATACAGTTATACGACATACACATTATATATACAGACGTTATATAGATGGCTATATAACAGCTATATGTAAATTGTTTGCTAGATTTCGGAAGCAACTTATAACCTTAACCTCTATAAAGAAATTACAGTTCGCAACATGGCCTATCTATTCTTTGTAGTATATTCTGAAATAAAACAAATGTATTGTTTGGCTCCTGAATCCATAAATCCTTGTTATCTCGTTGTTTTTGCCATATTTCGTACTGAATCGAAAGCAACTATACTGTTTGCAGCTGTTTCTATCGTTATATTGGACTAGCATATGTACCCGGCACTGCCGGGTATTAAACGTAACGTTAAATGGCTTAAAAAATAAAGTAAAAAAAAAACGGAAAGAAACTGAGACATGTGCACGAGAGTAGTAATTTTTTTTACACAGTTCACTTTTTGTAAATAAAAAACAACTCGAGCTAAGATCGAAACAAAACCTAAAATAAGTGAATTAAGTACGATAACCATTAGACTAGCTTTATATGACTTTAAAATGTTCTTGAACCTATTTATTCTTAACATAAGTAACCTGTAATGTGAGCAATGTGCGCATACGCAGTTGTGAAACAGTTGCTAAAAGGTAACAATCAAATAACACATCAATGACCAATTTCTCAATTTTTAATCCTTATCAGTCTTTTTTCGGGACGAAAACAAATGAAAAAGTTTTCCACATGTCTGAATATTCTATATACTAAATCTCAAGTCTGCAGATCAAAAATTTGTTGAGTATATAGGTGTAAAAGTGTCCTCAGACACACACACACACACACACACATTTTCAATTTTATAGATATATTTATATTATAGATATATAAAGAAACTAATACTCCTCTATTCTTCGTTGTTCTTCCTTCAGAAAGAAGTCAATTTTAATGGTTAACTTATGTTTACCTTAAACCAACATTCTCAGAAATGTATTTGTATTGGGATTATTTTGGTCCCAGGCATCAGAATATTAATTTGATTCGCCGCGCCTTATCTATTTTCTTGGCTACAGCTTGTCTGGCTAATTTGAATTTATCAACCTTATTCTTATTATGAACGGACATTCGCAATGGCTTGTCAGGTTGTTTGAAAGCGGAAATCAGTAAGTTTATTAGTGATAAACACTTACTCTTAACCCCATGTTAATAATATCAGTCTACGATCTCGTAATAAAATAACCAAGTCAATTATACGATGTTGTAAAAGTGGTTAACATTGAGAACAGCTGCTATTAACGTTTCGCAAATATCTTCCTTTCCTTCAAAAATGCCTTTATTCAGTTGTTACATATGACAGTAGAAATGTGAATGACTGAGCGAATCAAGTATCAAATTCTATTTAGTGTAAGTAAGTGCAGTTATTTATATACTCAAAAAGTGATTAATAAAGTAAATGTCGGTCAGCATTCACTTGATTATGTTTGCTCCAGTCGCTACATGACGCTTATTTAAAAATATTATTTCAAATTTAGAAATATTTCTGGCATATAAAAATCTAATAATAATACGAAAACTGTCCTTAGTTTGCGTTGTGTTTGTATAACTATGTCACCTTGCGCATTGTGTACGTGTGTTCATATACATTCGCTTATATGTATGTTTATACAACGGGAGTACCGCATACTTGTGAATATAATTTGTGCTTTAAAGGTTTTATATGCGTGTGAATTACGTATGATTGGTGTTACCCTTCCGTCTGGAAGCACAATCTCGTTAAAGAATATCACACCGCGTGATCGATCATTATTGTAAAAAAAATTATTTCGTTCTCATAAAATAAATAAATAAAATATATCCACGTATTTCTTATATTATTTTTCATAAATTGTATCTACTTATATTATCTCTTTGTCTTTCTTTCTCTCGCTATATATTTATATGTGTGTGTGTGTGTCTGTGTCTGTGTCTGTGTCTGTGTGTATGTATTCCTATATAATCCTTTGTATTCTTTCACATATATTTACTTATATTATAAAATTATATATGACGTATATGTTTTTATCCGTATACGTGTTAATAGTGTTGGATACATGAACAGAGCAAGATCGTTATATCACAATATAGCTATGACAATTAAACTACTTACAAAAGTATGTATCATTTAAATCGTCAGGCTAATTGTATGTCAATTAACTCGATGATATCTCTCGGGTATGAAACACAAATGTTTTTATAATTACCTTGTCATAAGTATATATATATGTGTGTGTGTGTGTGTGTGTGTGTGTGTGTGTGTGTGTGTGTGTGTGTGTGTGTGTGTGTGTGATGTTGTCTGCGGACCAACACACGTTGTATCCAGTTTCACCCGCAAAGAAGATGAAAACAAAGAATAGGAAATAACTCTAACTGGCTTTTTTTTCTTTTCACGCCATTACGTCCATGGCGTCACTCATGTGACTTAGCACGTTTTCCACGTCTTTCACGAGATCTCAAACGTTATCTTGTCTCTCACGAGATATTTTTCTTTCTCTTTTTATAGTCCTTTCCTCCACTTCTCACGCCTTTACATACGTGCATCCGCGCTGTTAAACTCTTTCGAATGCTGAAAACTTTTTCACTAGAATGTTGACCCTCCTCCGAGGAAAAATAAAATAACAAGAACATAAAAAAATCAAGTTTACAAAAACATGAACAAACTAATCCAAAGAAAATTTCTCCTTCATTGTATATTTTCCCCGTCAAAAATGTCTTCCTTTTCTTTTATTTATTTTCAATTCAGAAAAAGAAAATTAATTCTACGTATTTCTCTAAATATGTAAGACAGCGTATTAATAGGTTGAAAACAGAAAAATTCAGTTAATTGTTTCAATAGAAAGAATGCAGTTTTTTTTTCAGACATTCCCCTGAATAAATGCCGAAATGCTTCAGCTTCGTTGTCTAGGCTTAAAGTTTTAAACGTTATCAATACGTAACAAAGTCACGCAAATTCAAGTAAGAGTATAATAACGCGACATTGGATAGTCTTTGATGTTTACTGATATTGCGTCTTAAAAGTCACAAAACTGAAACATGATATTTTTTTTACACAGTGATCACCACTTATCAAGGCCCGGAAGCCACTCAGGGATAAGGGTTATTGCAAGTACATTACGTTAGTGTGGAGATTTGATGAAGTGTTTACTTAAGGGGGCGGTTCATTAGGAATTTGTTAACATTGGACTTGAAGACATCCAAGTTGTAGTCCGGTGGGAAACAGGCAGACGGGACAGAGTTCCACAGGCGTGCAGTTCTAAGAAAGAAGCTTTGTTCATGGAATCCGCGTTTTGATTTAGGCACAGATATAGAGTGGGGGAAAGGGGGAAATTTTTCACAGTGGATTCAGCTAGACGGGTGTTTTTCGTGAAAGATTGGCGAGGGGGGACCAGAGATTGGAGTTCAGACAAGCACCTGCCATGGAAATAACGATAAAACAAGGATAGGCTCGCAACGTCTCTTCAGTGGGAGAGAGGTTGCAGGGTAGAGAAAAGGGCATCCCCCACTAAGACACGAAGTCTATTTTGTACTCAGTCAAGGCAGGATAGACTGTTTTTAGCAGCTCCTTCCCAGGTGTGGCAACAGTATTCCATCCTTGGACGTACTTGATATTTTTTATTTTAGCAATAAAGCCTGTCAACAGATATTGCTTCATAACATATATGTTATACTGTTGATTATATAGCCGGATTCGTTTGTTTTTTTTTTTGTTTTGTTTTTTTTTGGTTTTTTTTGTTTTTCGTGGTGCGATTTTTTCTAATTTTTTAAACAACTCTATATTCTGCTATCTGTTATATTATTCATATCATTAATATTTCTCTCCTTGTGCTCGATAGTTTTCCACACCGATTGTCCATATAGTTTAAACTTCCTCTCCAAAATTCTATTACAAAACTAGTTAGCGTAACCTCTTGCTTCGTCTCATGACATATTTCTCTTAATTTCTCAACACTTTTTGACGAGATTATACGAGACAATTACGATCGACACTTGACTCAAAGGGCCATATTCATTACTCGCGTCCTTGACGTAATCGGATATCAAAATTATACGCAACAATTATTTTCCTTTTTTGTTAGAATACGGTTTGATTTTATCGTCTTTTTCTGCCATCTCCCCTTCTAAGGCAAGCACTTTGTTGATTCACCTAATCCTTCTTTAATTTCTAATACGCTCTAAGCTACTTTGTCCGTAAACCGACCCATTAAAAGTCCAGTCACTGGTTGTAGGTTATGTTCCATACTCGTTAAATTTGATTCGTTGTCTGAGTTCTGTGGACAACTTCTAGACTGTCCACCAATAAATTCGTCGTAATCCACATCTATTTCTTACAAAAAAATAAGCTTGTGTAAGAGAGGATGGGGGTGATACGGCCCTGGTTTAACGAGAGTTTAAATGTCGGAATTTTAGTTGGCACGCATCTTCCTACCCCAGCGGCAATGCAACTGCTGTGTCTTTCTCATAAGACCTCAAAGTTTAGCATCAACGGATGATATTCCATAGACGTAATGTTTCATACTTGAGCGCCAAACAATTTCGCTTGCCATTAGTTCTTAAATTAAAGAGGACTTTAAATATTACTACTCCTGTATTCGGAATTAGGTTCATAAGAATCCAAGTAACCAAATGCAGCAAAATAAAAGTACCACAGACGTTTCAAAACTTATAAATAAATTTACAACTAAAAAAGATTTTAAAAAAAAACGTCTCATTTGCAACGATTATAACACACCCCTTTTTCACAACGACCAGATAAATAGTCGGTTATAAACGACTCAGCATTATTGGTGCTACTTTTTGTAGGCATAAAGTTCATTTTCTGGGGGGGGGCGTAGTACTTACTAAACACATTATACATTATATTTTTTCACGTTCTATAGTAGGCTGAACATTTATGGCAGTCTAGTACAACCAAGTTTTATTTTTTTTAAACTATTGCAATCCGTAGAATAAAAAAACTGGGGATATTTAGTATTCTCAGCTGAGAGTCGTATATCATTTAAACAGTCAAAATACAATTGTACAAAAATATGTTCAAGTCGAATGTTTTTTTTTGTTTTTTATTTTTGTAAATTTCTTTTTAAAACCAAATAAGCTATTTGATACGTTAAATGCATATGAAAATATAACCGATTAGTAATAGTATAACATTTGGCTTTTATTATTAAAGTTAATATTGACGTAAAGTACTGTCGCCAATACATTCTTAAACACTGACAAAACAAGAGATAAAAACACATGAAAGTGAGCAGAAATGAGAAAATTAAAAACGAATTATATTACTCAATTCTGTATTTTTTAATTTGCAATTCTTTTTTTCTTTTCAGTTTCCCATCTTAGTTTGATTAGTCCTTTCTTGAAGATTCCGTCTCGGCTGCGTCCGTCGACTATAATCCTCCGTGGTAAACCCTTTTTTCTTTTTACCCATTTTTTTTTAAGTCTGGCCATTTCGGTGCCAAAACAATGATCTGTAACGTTGTTAGCGGACCAAAACACGTTATATCTAGTTTGAGCCGCAAAGGAGATTAAGACAAAGAATAGGAAATAACTCAAACTGGCCTTTCCTTGTTGCTAAGGCCGTGATGTCACACACGTGATCTCGAACGTTCTCCACGTCTCTCACGAGATCTCGAATGTTATCTTGTCTCTAATGAAATCTTTGTCTTTCTCTTTTTTTATATAGTACTTTTCTTCTACTTTTATGACGTGAATTTACATTCGCGTATCCGCACTATTATATATATATATATATATATATATATATATATATATATATATATATATATATATATATAGGTGAGTGTGCAACGAACGGTGTTAATCTGTAATGACACCAAAATAATAAATGATATGCAAATATAATTAAGCAAGTTTTATTGTACACTTAAATGTCTAAATAAAAAACATTCTTTAACTTTAAATATACTTAACGTTTAATCTTTGATGGTTTGGAATAGAAATGCTTAAAATGATTTATTTGTCGTTTATCATGTACGATTGAACTTCCTATTTTTTACTTGTTGCTTTTTTATTATATATATATATATATACATATATATATAATAATATATATAATATAATAATATATATATATACATATATATAATAATAATATATATATAATATAATAATATATATATACATATATATAATAATAATAATAATAATAATAATAATAATAATAATAATAATAATAATAATAATAATAATAATAAAGCAACAAGTTAAAAATAGGAAGTTCAATCGTACATGATAAACGACAAATAAATCATTTTAAGCATTTCTATTCAAACCATCAAAGATTAAACGTTAAGTATATTTAAAGTTAAAGAATGTTTTTTATTTAGACATTTAAGTGTACAATAAAACTTGCTTAATTATATTTGCATATTATTTATTATTTTGGTGTCATTACAGATTAACACCGTTCGTTGCACACTCACTTCCGAGAAACAAATGATATTTTACTTTTTAAAACGATTACGTATGAAGTATCTAAAAATCTATACAGAAATCGAGATAGCCATCCATGCCATGTACTCGACATTATACAACTTTCACTCCTTTCTAGCTAATGGTGATTTGGTTATTTGCGTTTATCTTATGATATAAAATTGGTCATTGACATTTTTTTGTTTCGGCTCTAGATGAGTAAAACAAACGGAGATATTCTATGAAATGACGAACTCAAATTTATTTTATAGTAAAGAGTTGTTACTTTAACCATTGTAAAATCGTTATTTTGATCTACAATGCATATTTTCTTTTTTGCCTTACTAAATATTACTCCAAACATTTACATGAAATTATCCTTTATGAAAGCAGAACGCATAATTATCATGTATTTTCAACTGGCTATCCGTTATATATTCATATGCGTATGGAATTGTGTTTTTATATATTAGAGTTATAGGCTCGACCGATCCAGATTCTTGTATGCATAAAATACTAAATTGTTTTTTAACGTCAATAAATCATCATCATACACATCATCATCATCATCATCATCATCACCATCACCACCACCATCATCATCATCATCATCATCATCATCATCACCACCACCACCACCATCATCATCATCCTTTACCGCAATCGAGATAATGGAGTTCACACACTCACGCCAGATATTCCGGTTCCGCGTGGCTGCTTCCAAGTTTCGCCTCTCAACCTTGACATCTCTTGAAATGGTATCTGAGTATGTGAGCGTTCTACTTCTAAAGTGGATAGTAGAGTTCCACAGAAGTAAGGAAAGAATAACTTAATTTACTGCTCTAAAACGATGGCCTGCAAACTGAACATGTCTTGCTTTGACAATAAACCATGAAAATGGAAGTTCGCCATAGATTTATTGTTCGGTTCGATGGGTCTTCTATGAAAGATTTTGGGCTCTTATGAGAAGCCGGCTATACGTACCATTCAGGCGTGTTTCCAACTTTTTTGGAAATTGTCCATGTTTCTGTACCATAGATGAGGATTGGCGGTATTATCGATTGAAATATTTTAAATATTTGCAATTTAATGTCAGGTTCATATTTCACTCAAATGATTAGAGCAGATCATGCCACCCGCTTTCCGATGTTGGGATCTTTGAATAAAGACACGATGAAGGATCTTAGGGACTTAAAATCGTCGACCTATTTAAGTGGAATTTCATTCAATGTTTTGATACAGTGATATATGTTGGAAGAAGAGCATTTATTAGTATATTCAGTTTTTGTATTATTAAGATACTAATCGACGCTTTTAAAGACTTGTTCAAGAGATTGTAGAAAGGACTTGTCGGTTGCAAGGGACTGGCAAATTAGTGTTATGTCCTCGACAGAATCAGTGTCGTTAATACGTAGTTAAAGCATAAAAATACTTCGATTTACTAAAATAATTTCCAACGCTCTTGAGAATGTGTATCCACTTCTGTTTTTCTTTTTTTATTATTGCTGAGTTTGGAAGTCATGTTCAAATTCAGGTTTTGAAACATGACGTAAATTATAAATATATAATGTCACGCGAAATTTTGTGGGGATAATTTTTTGAAGTTATATTTCTAAGTCCAATTAGTTCGCTTTGTAGAACTTAAGATTGAAGATTTGAAGGCTTCGGTTTCAATTTAACTGATTTCGATGGCAATAAAATATATTGAAAAACAAATCCCTGAAACGAAAGTCACTTTCTCTTTTAATTTCAGTATTATTTCTAATTGTCCTGAAGTAATCGTTTCCACTGGATTAAAAAATTTCGGTTAAGATGTGCACTCAATGCTTCACGATTGACCTCTCCCTCAAGCCTTCTTGATGTTATTCTGATCAGGTTTCGAATAATTTCTATTGGATTTTCTAGTTTCATAATCCACATTGATGAGTATTTACGTAGCATAAAACACATACGAAGTGCCATCAATAAATGTAAAGACTTTGTTTTGTACAGGCATTTAAAATGTCGTTAGATTCTTGAAAATTCAGTATTTTATTGCTATACATCTTATGAGATGGCTGACCAATGTTTATAATTTCAGGTTCAAATGAACAGCTACAACAGGAATTCGAATACACCCTTCTAAAGCCTGATTATCACAGGTGGTGAATTTCAATAATGCAATCTGGACGTGAGGACACTTTAGCAAACGATATGCAATAAAATTATGTTTTAAATCTGAAAAATGTCACAGATATGTATGGAATGCTTCAAGCTACTTTTGGACTAGCTTACATAAATCGAACATCAGTTTTCGAAAGACAAGAGATTCATGGATGGCAAAGGGTCTGTGAGGGATGATGTGAGGTATTGGAGAAATAAGAGAGTACGAACACTAGAGTTGATTGGTTAAATAAGGAATTTCATGGATAAGGACCGCCGTCTATCTAGTTTGATATCAGTGTAGGAACAGTTATCCGCGGGGACTTGAAAATGCAAAACATTTGCGTGAAGTGTGTGCCAAGGGTTCTCTGAGGAGATCACAGAATTTTTGAGCAAGATGAGCAACAAGCCGGTTCCTCACCCTCCCTATAGCCCAGACCTTGCTCCCTGTGACTTCTGATTAATCCATAAGTTCAAGGAAACCCTTAGAGGCTGTCGTTATGAGAAAATTGAGATGAAAGAGCCTGTGACGAAGGTCATTAATACGCTCACACAAGATGACTTTCATTGGGGCTTGCAAAAATTGGTGGGACGTCACTACATGTGCATTGCAGTCGGAGGAGATTACTTTGAAGTTGAATTGAGTTCCATGTGTGTATTATTAATAAAAATGCCCACACGAAAAAGTCTGGAAACTTATTAAAGGCACATCGTATTTATTAAAATGTGTGTGTATATAAAAGTATGAACTATTTGGAGTTTTTTCCCTCTTGTACCTTCAGTTGTTTTTAAGATTGCGCCACAAGATCTTTGCCCGTTATTTAGCGATAAAAATTGATTTTATTTAAAAAATAAAGCTACTTGGTACATTCACGCAATTTCCGGGCACATACGACATAAATACTTTTCAAGCATCTATTAGTAAAGACAGCAAACCGAAAAATGATACAAAAAACAAATAACAAAATAAACATATAACAAATAAATGCTATCCAAGGTAATATAAGTAATTTCCCTCCCCCCTGGACAAGTCCCTGGTGCTTCAATCCACTCCAAAGCGTTTATCCACTTCGAAACACAAGCAGTACCGAGTGCTCAAGTTAGAACAACAAAAAATGGCGGGCATTTTGTGTAGTGGGGTGTACATAACGGAAACAAAACATATAACGGATGATAAGACACTTTATAACAGTGTACACGACGATGACGCCATTCTTGGAGATTTCATATTATTCTTAGGAATGAATGTGAAGAGATGTAAAATTGACAGTTTTTTTTCAACACGGAGAAGAGAATTCATTATTGATTATGAGGACAGGCAGTTAACACTTTGGAAAGGTGTTTCAAATAATGTTCATTTATAAAGACGATAGACAAAACACATTACCTTTCGGTCAATGACAAACGAACACAAAGGATTATATAAAGACATTTATTCTAGCTTATTATGATGATGGTCAGGTATCCAATGCCTTGCAGAATTACATTGTCTCGTCTCCTTCTTTACCTCGCTTCCGAAAGGAACCTGGCTAACAAAACTCTCCCGACTCTAACTGTCAACTTCGAACTCTTCTGACTTACTCCCCTCTTTACTGACTCTAACTTAACTGAATATATTGTAATCTATCTTTCTTTGTGATGTCAGAAAGTGCTCAGACATGTGAATGTCTCCTCACGTGGATTTACATATTACATATGTCTTCAACACGCTTTTGGCAACACAAA
This sequence comes from Euprymna scolopes, assembly GCF_053919585.1. NCBI lineage: Eukaryota > Metazoa > Mollusca > Cephalopoda > Sepiida > Sepiolidae > Euprymna > Euprymna scolopes. The sequence goes on from NC_136488.1 coordinate 46,677,172, forward strand.
GAAAATTAATTTATATTGTCCGATTCAACTTGCTTTGACCTAATTATATTTATAGTTATTTTAAATACAATGCACAATGCTCTCCATTCATATCATCGTATCTAAATTGCGATATGTATTCTTTTTAACTTTTGATTACTGGGTTCGATTCTAGCCTTTTCCTTTAATAAATATTATTTTCAATCCTATTTATTTTGTTTATATAATTACAGGGATCTGTCCCCTTCCATATATAACGTGAAACCGTCATCTTTGAAGCTTGACTAACAATCAAAAATAAAACAATAAAATAAAATACTGTCACAATAACATTTATTTGACGGATATTTATCATTATTTTGTTTAATTGTTGACCCCTGAGCAACCATCGAGATTCCAAAGATAACAGCCTGATGTCCAACATTTTGCTGTCGTTCAAACTCAAGCAATCGATGCTCCTTCGTCTCACAGTGAATGAACACTTTGAAACGGGTAAATAAAACTAAAAACCAATCCAGGCAATTAGATCAATTATCTTTAGCTAGCTAGCTAGCTAGCTAGCTAGCTATTTGTGTGCGTATGCGTGTGTCTGTATACATCTCGTGATTGTTTTCCATGCGGAGCGAATGAAGATTACATACTGGATATATGATTGAAAACAAGCACAGCATTATTATATTCATGGGTCTTTGATATATTGTGTACTGTATTCTCTTTCGCACACGCACGAACATATATAGATATAGTAGCAAAATATATAGCGTATAGATCGTATTCCATGTTTCTTCCCTGTAGGAAATCGCCCTGATCTAGCCTGACAATTACCTTCGGGGATGAGAGGTGAAATAAATAAATAAATTACTACTTACCTCTACTCTGAAGTAAATACTTCAAATAAATGCATATTATATCTGTCTATAACATAATATATTGACTTTTTAAATAATATATATATATATATGCATGTATGTTTGCATGTATGTGCATGTGTGTGTATAGGGAGTGAAAAATATACAGAAAGGGAGATAGAGGAATTAAACAAGCCACTTGTTTAAACAAATCATTAATTCAATAAATTCTATCATTTATTTTATCTAAAAATAGTGTCGACATGAAGATCATAAGAATGGGGTGAATTTTGTTAAAAATATGTGTTAACTGAAACGTCATCAGTTTTAATTAGTGTAACATACTATAGTAACAATCTACACAAAAGTAATAGTCTAATCACATGTTGAATTTGTTTTATAAATGTCTCCTTTTTCCCCATTTTATGAATTGAAAAATTTTCTAGCTGATACATGTATACGCACATGTTGCCAGAATTGTTTGTATAACTATATATTTTTACTATATATATATATATATATATATATAAAGTAAAAAATGGTATATATGTATCATGATATATATATGTGTGTGTATATATATATATATATATATATATATATATATATAATAGTGCGGATACGCGAATGTAAATTCACGTCATAAAAGTAGAAGAAAAGTACTAAAGAAGCTAAATATAGATATTGTTTATATATATATATATATATATATATATATATAATATATATTTGTAGTCATCGACATACAGTCCTGTTTCGTTGTATCACAACTCATCAGTGTCGCTAGACTAGCACCTATCCCAAGCCGAGGACCGAACCTAGAACCGTCGTGATGACAGTCGGCAGTTCTACCCCTTGACCACGGAGCGGTGCTCGCAACTAATCTGTCCGAATATCTATTTAAATAAACATCCGTCCGCCACTTGTATGTACATATGTATATATGTATATATACATATACATACATATATATACATATATATATACATATACATACATATATATTTACATATATACATATACATACATATATACACATATATATATATATAAACAGGATCTATATTTAGCTTCTTTGTCATATTTTGTTTCTCTCAACTCATTTAACAAGTATAGAAGAATCACTTTCGTATAAGAGAGCGAAATTTCTGGATTAAGTATACTTTCCTCGGCAACACCGACACACAGGTCTCACTAGTTTATAAAACTGTGTTATTAAATTTAAAATTATCGACCAGTGTAGCATAAAAATGTTATAAGTATTATACCGTCTGCTTCGTTTGTCAAAGTGGCGCTGTTGGGAGGTATTTTCACTATCTACTGCTCAGCAACTGGTTATTTCCAAATACACACCTGAGCTAACATGTAACTGCGTACAGCCAAACACATTCTTTGAAATCTGCCAACACCGCTTTACTATATAACAACATGTATAACGCTGTAAGTGTGTGATTAAATCGGGTAGAAATTATAGGATATATTCTCTCCATGGTAGGTTCTCTGGTGCGATGTCGATTAGAGCATTTCCACAATCATATATAATGGAATATACTAAAGCAGAATGTAATACAATATCCCAATAAATGTAATCTTTAAAGAAATAATAATTTATGAACAATTATATAAGGACAATATTGCATGCGAGTCAAATACAAATGTTTGAGTTACCGGTAGCGGTTGTAAGCATTATTCTTATTTTATTTTTATTTGCTTTTTATTTGTCTACGTAATGTGATTGCATTTCTTTGCTTCGGTCATATTATATGAAATTCCAACCGAAAATTTGCTCCAAGGAGTTTGCATACCTGGACTCTTTATGTCTTAAACCAAATTCCACATTATTCTATTCCTTCCTTTTTCTCATTGCCATTGACGAGTGTTTTCATAACTGACTAACTATCTCTCAGTCACTGATTATTTCAAAATCCAATTCTCACCAACACATAACCCTCTAAAATCTATCAAACACATTTGACTAAATAACAGCATGCTTATATTTCTTTCTAAAGATATTTATATGCTGTTCAACATGGTCGATCATAGTAGATTTGATACTCAGCTACGGTATCCATCAGAGCATTCCCGCATCTCTTTGCATAATGGAATGCACTGATGCAGAATATAATAAATATATTTATAAATATATTTTCTTTAATAATGAATGAAAAACTATTTAAAAAATCATATTTTCATAATCAAATTCAAAACTCCCAGAACGGGAAGAGGAAGCAACACTTGCTCCTATTTTATTTTATATCATTTTTATTTTTCGGCATATTTGGATTCCATTGCTTTGCTTAGATTATATGATATAACATACGAATCATGTCTGAAGAGTGTGCATAGATTCACTCTTATGTCTTGAAACCGAATATCACATCTGAATTTTTAAAAGAAAAACAATTTCTTCGATGAATAACTTATTTATTTTCATTCCCTTGTATTCATTTTCCAATTTATTTTGTATATTTACTTATTTAGTTGGAAAGTATCCCTTTAGATTGAATCATGTTGGCTTCTTCGTTCAGTATCACTCACATAATAGACGCTGACATTAGGTTGAATGGGAGCCATGATTCGGTTTCAGCTGGTTGGTTTCGGTTTGGGTTTAAAATGAATAAATCAGAAGAAAAAGAATATTTAACAAAAAAGAATAGAGAGATTTAACTAAACAGATCCATCTGCCGACAATGAGATACCTTAAAGTCCCTCTGGATATTTCTTAAGAATACGGTTTCAAGTAGGTTTTTAAACACAACACTCTGCTAACAAGTAGAAATAAACAGAAACCACACAATGCGTTCTCACCGAGTTTCACAAATGTTCCTTCTCTGTACATAATCTACGAGAAAAACAATTTACATCGTAAAAAAAAACAATTATATTCATTAAATGTATTTTATTATAATAAAACTGATTGTAAATAAAGTATCATTTGAAAATGAAAAACGTTTATCTATATACATCTAAAAGGTTATGGACTTTCTTTCTGGTTGGTTTAAAAAAAGGAATAAGCAGAGGATACAACGTTCTAACTGTTACAGTATCAGTACCCTAGTTCGAAACTCATGCAAGTCAAAGATGGGTTTTTAAGAACTAAAGACATATATATATATTTATTTGTTTGTTTACTGTTTTGGGGGGAAAGAATTCTAACTAAGTGCTCGATTACAAAGAAAAAACCTTTTCAATATACGAGGTTAATATTTATTTATTCCAAATTGTACAGAAGGTTAGAAAAACATTGGTACCGTCGGTTTCAAACCTAGCATAAGGGGGACCTGTTAATGGTAAATCGTAAATAATGTTAGGCTCTCGTCAGCCATGTTGTTTTCTGTTTGAGGAAAATTCAGGATCACATGTATTGTTTATAATGATGTTTATTTTTATTTAACTATAGCTTATCCCTATTTCTTTATATTTTATTTTATTTTAATATCAATTTTCTAATTTTTTTAATTGTTTATTTAATGTATTTTAGTAAATATACGTTGTCCTATTCTGTTCCTAATTGGCATGGGTTCCGGTCTAGTCGATTAGTCTCAGTTGGTCCAAGAGAGGCAATTAATCTATGTTTTAATTCTTTGACATTTTTTCTTTCCTCATTTAAGTTAAAGGGGAGTAACTCGTGATTATTTGCTTTTGTATTATATTATATTATATTTTATATTTTTTCAATATATTTTTATATGTCTTTATATATATATATATATTTATTTATTTTATTTATCATATATATTTTATACGCTTATATTTTGATTAATCAATCAGTATCCCATATGCTGTTATTTTGTTTTATCTTTGGTTACTATGTATGTGGTATCAGGTTCTAAGGGATCTTGTATAAGCTATTTTAATATCATTTACTGACTTGTAATGTCTAGGTCTTATTTATTTTTATTTAATTATATATATATATATATATATAAGCGAGATAAGATACTGATAGAATTCAGATGAAAAATCCTGATCGATATTACTTGAAGTAATACTTTCAAGTAGATCCTAGCCAAAAAGGAAAAGCTCAATATTTAAGAATAGAGCAATATAAAAGTTTCGTGGTTTTATTTTTAATTCTGAAAAAAAAAACATATACAGATATATATTCGATTTAAGAATTTATTGTTTGACAAAAGGAATGTATAGAAGGGGTTATTTTAATTTCCTTAATCCATGGAGTTTCAACAATGGCTCATATCATCAGAGGAAATGAAATGCGGTTAGCAAAATGTTCAGCTGCGAATGGACGCTAATTTTGCTTTTCAGTACAATTAATGAAAATATTTTTTTGAGTGGTTGTGGATAATTATTTGTTTGGCTAATTTCTCACTTACTGTACCCAACTCCCCATTTCTCTTTTTTCCTCTCCTGTTCCCCCTTTCCCCCCTTTTTGGAGAGTAGATTAAAGGAATATATATATATATATATATATATATATATATATATATATATATAAATTTACTTTTAATCATGAATCATAAAAGTCTTGCCTTCCTAATTGCAACATTTAAATTTTGTATCCCTAAAAACATTATGATATATATATATATATATATATATATATATATATATATTATATATATAGGAGATTATTATTATTATATAGGAGATTACTTTGAAAAGGACGAGAGTATCATGTGAAAACTTATTTAAGGCACCTCTGATATATGTATTCGTGCAAATAAGCGCATAAGGCCCCTCGAATATATGTGTGTGTGCAAATAAGTGCAATTATAAAAACAAACATTAACTCCATATGACACCCGATGCATAGCAAATAGTTTAATAAATACAAAATAAATACCGATAGATATGAATAAAACAAATAATTTCCGTATACTGAAATATTAATTTTACATGGCCTAGAAAAATAAGAATTTTAAATAAGTCTAATACGTGCGGATATACTTAAATAAATCAAAGCGGGCTTACAAAGCTTTACTAAGAAATGCATGGACGCCTTCATTCACTAGAAAAATAAAATGACAATTTAAATTTTTTGGTCAGTTTACAAGAGAGAAGTAAGTTTGGACATATTACAAAACCTGTACTACACGCGAAAACGAACGAAGTAATTTGCAATATTACAACTCAAAATAAAGCCTATTGTTAGTGAAATATTGCAAAATGAATATTTCTCGTCATAGGATGAAGTTTTTAACTTAATACACAATTAGAAACGAATAATTAGTAAGTAACTCTGCGCTTTAGTTCACGAAGATTAAACAGGTGTAAGATGTATCAATTAAATGTTTTGTTTTGTTTTTAATTTTCGAATATATTAATTTATATATATATATCGATGCCTCCGTTCAGTCTCGAAATACAAAGGAGCAGCTGCGCGTGTAATTATGAGGCAAGGGTTGCGCAATACGCAATCATAGCACTTCTGAATCATCAGTCTAGTAATAAGGAGAAGTCCAGGACGACTGAAAACAATGCCGAGATAAGCGAAGAGCACATACAGCACCTAAAAGTCCCAAATGGTCACCCATTTAGTACTGACGAGGTTCAACGTTGCTTAACTTCGGTGATCCAACGGGAACCGGTGTGTCTACGTGATTATGCCGTACTTTTTATTTTTATTTATATATATATATATATATATATATATATATATATATATATATATATATATATATATATATATATATATATATATATATATATATATATATATATATATATATATATATATATATATATATATATATATATATATTATTATTATTATTATTATTATTATTACATCAGACGGCAAAGCGAGTTAAGATTTTAAGATGGTACATATTGTACCAAGAGCAAGCAAACGCAGTTTTTTTTTGTTTTTTTTTTCAATCCGAGATTTTATGAAAAAAAAGAGAAAAGAAAGGTTTCCTAAAAAAGAGTAAAGACGTGTTTCATTTCTAGTAACGCATGTTTCCTTGCATTGTCTATTTCCACTTCGATATGACATAGGTTATGCTACTGGCTAAAAGAACTGTTCGATCAACAACTGCACGTACCTATCCGATTAGCAAATAAACACCTACATAATCCACTTTCGATTTCGGTCTATGACCAACATCAATGTAAGATTTAAAACAGGGAGAAAAACAGAGAGCGTCAGATGATTTCTGGGATTTGGTTGGACTATGTCGACAAAGCTAAGAAAAGAGACTGCATGAAACTAAAATGCATTTGGGAATGATTACAAAATCCGAAAATTAGCAATGAAGTAATAAAAGATAAAATATATATGTAATTACAACTTTTCTACCAATTGTCGGATATTGTAATCATGCCCAAATGCATTTTAGTTTTCTTTTGTTTTTTGTTTTTTTTTTTTTTTGGTGGATTGATAATTACTATTTCTTCTGATGAGTTAAGGGCAGAATAGATTCATTGGTTGATATAATAATTAAATGAATGATTTTGCGCTACGAAACAGTTACTGTTAAGAATTATTAATGCCAACGAAATTAAAAAATAAATGGTAAGATGGTCAACATCATGAAACTTGGAATATAGACATTTTCATTTGTTATATATATATATATATATATATATATATATATATATATATATATATATATATATATGGGGGTGTATAATGCGCCTTATCTTATATATATATGGGGGTGTATAATGCTCCTTATATATATATATATATATATATATATATATATATATATATATATATATATATATATATATATATATATATGGGGGTGTATAATGCGCCTTATCTTAGGTTGAGCATATGGGGAAGTACCATCAAAATACCATCATCGTTAGTTACAATTGTTTCAAGACTATTCGGAAAAATCCAAACATTATGTCGTTTGAAAATTTTCACAAGAACAGCCTTTCTTCAGACTTATTGAATAAAAAACACTTTAACAATAAAACATTATGGAAACCATTTCCCTTATGAGGAAAAGAAAACAAGTGTTTTACCATATCGCATCCTTGCAAAGTATTTTTTAAATATGTATATATTTACCTATTTTCATATCTCCATTTAAAATTTTTTTTTTAAATATCATACAATGTTTCCACTAATTACCTATGTCCATTTAATATGTTTAAATAATACTATTCATTGATTTCTTAAATTAAATTTCTCAATTTCTTTATTTAATTTTAATTGATTTTTGTTAAAATATATGAATGCTCAATTATAAAATATGATCATTTTGTAGCTTACAGTTTAAGTCATCTCTTTTTGCTTAAAATTTATAGTATATGAACGATTATTAAATCATATAAATCCAGTAAAATTCGGAATACCACAAATAAGACTATATATGTGTGTGTGTGTGTGTGTGTGTGTGTGTGTGTGTGTGCGTGTGTGTGCTTAATCGCCATATATAGTTTATAACTTACTACCTATCTCTACCTACGTATTGAGCACTGTTGAAGTAAATACTTAAAGTTTACGCATAAATTTATACCTTGGATATATTAATTTATGTGATTAAATGAAGTATATATATATATATATATATATATATATATATATATATAAAATATAAAACTGAATGTGTGTGTGTCTAGTCACGAATAGGCTCCTATATGGTTGACTATTTTTAAAAAAAACTAATTACATATAATGATAGAAGATGTATCGAGACACAGGAAGTGGTATGTTTGATCTGGCAGAACGGTGGTTCATTAAAATTGTGGGGTCTGCATTCGTGCCTGGTGTACAAAGTATGGAAATAAAAAATTTAAAAATCAAAAAAAACTTTTACAGGTGTTTTTGATATAGATGTACACAATAATACTTTGATAAGTATGTTTTAACTTAAATAGGGATGGTATAATAAAATTGTCGGGTCTGCGTTCGCGCCTGGCCTCCATAGAATTGAAATAGGCACAAACTTTAATAAAGACTTTTCATATCTATCTGCGTAAGTATACTTTGATAATTATATTTCAGTTTGAAGAAATATGGTATAATAAAATTATGGGGTGTTTGTTCGCACCTGCCCTCCATAGAATGTAAATATGTCAGAAAGTTTAACAAGATTTTTTAATATAGATCCACAGTATATTGTGATAAGTGTTTCAGTGTGAACAGGTATGGTATAATAAATTATGGGGTTTATCTATTTTATTTTTACTTTCATCATATTTTGCTTTGGCTTTGATACCCCCAAATTCGAAGCTATCTCTTTACAACCCTTCCTTTTGATAACCTATCATACTTTCATAAATCCATTTTCTGTAGGCTGTTTTTGAACCCAGTCAACGACGGATACCTTTGCTAGTATATATATATGTATATATATATATATATATATATATATATATATATATATATATATATTCCTAGTAAGTAATGAAAATATATATATATATTGCAATTAAGTTCCACAGAATTTTTATCACTCTTTATCAACAAAAGAACCCTTCAGGTTGTGTAGCTGAATTGCTAGATATATTTTCAAAGTTTATTCCATAGCTCTACACACGTATTGAGCATTGAATAAAATATTAAAATAATCAAAATAATGCATCTCCTTGTAACACTCTAGATGGATACATATAATAATATATACGTGTGTGTGTGTATGTGTGTGCACGCGCACGCTTGTTACTGTGTGAAAAGGTTAAAAAAAAACATGTTGCATGATTTACACGTTTGGATCTGGATTAATGTCCATAACCAGGACAGTCAGATTTTACACGGGAAAAGACAAATGCCGAAAATGTATTTTCTGACAACACTGAATCTGCCGTGGTAGACATTACATCGACTCTTACCTAATTTTAAACATGACACACTTTCAGCCTTGAGCATCAGCTTTTCACATTTTCAAAACATGAAATCCAATTATTCGATCATGTACGAAAACATCTGCATCACAATTCTCCACCGATCAACAATGAACTAGGAAACAAAATCCTTTTTGTACATCTATCTTATATAGCAATTACCCTTATTACAAGGACTTACTTTTGAATAAATCCTTTCCATGTGTCTGTTGTGTAAGCGCCTCTGGCTGTACATGATCACATATTTAACTTTGGACGTCGATGACAAATTGAAAATTGGCATCTGCAATAAAGAGTTTTGAAATACGTAATACATGGCTCTTACTATGTAGATTCACTTTTAAAGTCGCATAGCTTTTTATAACACACCGATCTTGTAGGGGAATAAAACAGCATCGTTTTAGCTAAGAGCAAAGTGTAGTATCTGATATTAATTCCATCTTTGGTTTATCGATAATTGAAAATGACTTCACTCCAGACTGCGACAATGTTTCTATTTTCCATTCAAAGTGATCTTCTTGAGGGGCCTGGATTTTTAACGGGGTCGGTTACTTGAGCAAAATCTGGTGCCTTCATATAACTCGACCTGGTTTGTCATAAGATAACTCCAAGCCTAAACAAACTCCACTTCAGTAACTGATAAGCAAGATAAGTAGGGATAAATAATGGTTAATAAAAAAACTATAGAATATAATTTTCTAAAGGGTTACACACACATGTACTGGGTGAATTCATAAACGAATGGATGTATCAGTATGAATCTTGGAATATATATCCCACAAGATAATGCAACATGGTATATATATATATATATATATATATATATATATATATATATAATAAATTCCACAGCCAAACAACGTCGCAGCTCACAAGAGCCATGACAGTCAAAGAACCGGAAGTCCAAGACTCGAGTTTCGCCCTCATTTGGGCTCATCAGTTAGACACATCCGAACTCAGGATTCGAAACCCGAGCCTCTTGCATGCAAGGCAAGCACTCTACCAACTGAGCAAACGCCCTGCACACAAGAATTCCATTAACCAACACAGATCAAGCAAACCGCGACGAAATCCGACTGTGAAATGAACCTACCTCGTATCAACAAGGGACGCGGTCATCCAACCAGCTAATAACCCCAAGCCGACGTCTCACAAGTAGGAGTTTCAACTCGAAAGGACGATGCCATCCAGCAATACTAACCAAGCGAGCAACTTATGATAGGATTTTCAGAATGTGAGAGAATGTATATAATAAATTCCACAGCCAAACAACGTCGCAGCTCACAAGAGCCATGACAGTCAAAGAACCGGAAGTCCAAGACTCGAGTTTCGCCCTCATTTGGGCTCATCAGTTAGACACATCCGAACTCAGGATTCGAAACCCGAGCCTATATATATATATATATATATATATATATATATATATATATATATATATATATATATATATATATATATATATATAAATTCCACCGCCAAACAACGTCGCAGCCCACAAGTTGTTTGGCTCTGGAATTTATTATATACAATCTCTCACATTCTGAAAATCATATATATATATATATATATAGCTTTGAAAAATATAGAGAGGAAGAAGCGATAGATAAAAAAAAATCTGATGGAAGATTAGATTGATACAATCCTTGCCTGCGTTTACTGCATGTCACCCATCATCAGTTTCATATTTCTAAAAAGAAGTTATGTGTACAGCTACATAAAAATTCCCCTTTTTAAGATTAGCACTTAAGAAATATTTTTATTTTTTATAATTTGTGGTGCGTTTGAAGAGGGGAAAGGCATAAAGATATCTTTGGCTTCATTTTTATATTATTATTTTTGTTTTTAATTATTTATTTTAGTTTATTCCTTTTTACAAATTTGGCTCTGGCGACTTTTTTGCCTTCTCGTAGCGTAATTGCTCCCTTGCGCGCGCAAAATGTTTAGCGTCAAACTCCCCGCGTCAATATTAGCCCTCCGGTATCCGAAGTAAGAGAAGTTCGTAGACCCTTTTAGACGTACACAAATCAAACATTAGACTTTTGAAGTGTGTTTCGTTAGGCGTGCTTTTTTTTCTTTTTTTTTTACTAGGATGTTTCTCTTTTTAAACTTTTCAAGTGAATGTCTTCAGGGTATTTTGAAGCATATGAAATGGATGCATCTTCTACAAATAAGCATATATGCATATTCACAAAGTGACATATGCAGGATAAGTATACAAAAAGAAAATAATAGCATGTAAGAAAGCAGAGACATATACACAAAACAAGATAGATAGACAGATGGACATATCGATATCTATATCTTTATTATAATATAAGAACGAACGTTGTGCGTGTGTGTGTGAGAGAGAGAGAGCGTTCTCTATGGACTCCTAAACAGCTGGTTCGATTTTCGGAGATTTGACACAAATGTATTGTATGTGTCTGGCAGTGTTCTTAGATAGGTTTTGAATCGGAATGTCTTGGATAAGTATAGCTAATCAATAATCCAAAAAGTCCGATGAAAAAAGGAACAGCGATTTTGACGTAAGTTAACACCTTATACAATCTTACATCACAAGTGCACTTGAGATGTTTTATTACCGTATAAACAGAAAGGCCCAGCATATAAAATCAACAGTAAGCTCTTTGATATGACAGAGGCGCGTTCGAAATGAATGTTTCTGTTTGGGGCATAATTTAACCATGCTAATGGACTTTAAGTAATGTACTTAATTAAGTCCAATTCGCATGTTTAAGGGAAAGTATGGTGATAGGTTCCCCTCTCGCTAACTGAAAAAAAAAATAAATAGAATTACAAATCCATTTATGCTATCTTTCAAATCAATTTGCTAGATTTTAATGAATACATGCATGGACGAGAAATTCGTTTACTAAATAAAACAAGCAAAATAATAAATACAGTAAAACTCCTTTAATTTGAACTTCCTCTAAAGTTGGACTTCCTCTTATTTTGACTTCCTCACATTTGGACTTCTTCTAAACATGGACTTTCTCTAAACTTGAACTGTCTCGTCATTGAAATTGTATTAGCATATTTGATGCGGAGTTGCAGTAAAACTGTTTACATGGTTTAGTCAAATATTGCGCAGAAATGTTAATATTGGAACTATGTAATTAATGTAGACTAGCTATTGATAATTAATTTATATTAACTGTAATTTTTTTTCAGATTGCTATATTTAAAATAGTGTAAAACAACCCATCACAATGGGTCTAGAAAGAATTCTTGAAATTAAACGGTTACCGACCAACCACGCTGTTCTTAAATCACTTAATGCAAATGATATTCAAATGTGAGTGTAACAAGATGAGGAAACTACTGATCAATATCTTTAACTATAATGCTGATGAAAATAGCGACAGCTCCCATTCTCTTGACCTTAATGTAAATAACCAAGAACATTCTTGTAAAATGTTTTTGACTCCTAATGGGAGTATGAGACGAATGGATTCGCCAATCATTTTTATAACCAACGGCTGTGCTAAGCAACCAATGAAAACGTCCCAAAATTATTATAAAAATTGTCGAATTTTGGATTCAATCAGTTCGCCGTTTCCTACGTCACGGACCGCATTTAATTCTTGGCCGCCATCTTGATTACTGATCTGAACTACGCTGCCATCTTTGTTCAACACAAAACTTAAGAGGTTAACTACGTCACGGAGCGCATTCAATTCTTGGCTGCCATCTTGGTAACTGATCTGAACTACGCCGTCATCTTGGTTACTGATCTGAACTACGCCGCCATCTTTGTTCAACACAATGTCTCAAAACTTAACAGGTTATGCGCCCAGCCATCCTCTTTTCTTTGACGGATCGGAATCTAAATTCGAATTGTGGCAGGTAAAATTTCTGGGATATCTAAGGGTTCGAAAACTACACAAAGTCATACAATCTCCAACAGAGAATCAAAACGACCCCGAAATTCTCGAAAAGAACGCGACTGTTTTTGCAGAACTGATTCAATGTTTAGACGATAGAAGTCTGTCTCTGATTATAAAAGACGCATTGGATGATGGAAGGAAAGCATTGAACATATTAAGAGAACATTATTTATCAAAAGGGAAACCGAAAATAATATCCCTATATACAGAATTAACGTCTCTGAAACGTAACGAGGATGAAACGATTACCGACTACGGTATAAGGGCAGAAACAACCGCCAATGCCTTAAAACTCTAAGGTGAAATAATAAGCGATAGCTTGTTGATATCAATGACCCTCAAGGGACTTACAGCCGATTTTAAACCATTTACAACTGTTATAACTCAGAAAGACAAATCCATAAATTTCAGCGAATTTAAAGTGGCATTGCGCAGTTACGAAGAGACTAATCGTATGCTCGTGGACAATAATAACTCCAGCAATATTATGAAGTTCAAAAATGCTTCTCGAAAGCAGACACCACCAAATTACGCAACGTATTCTCCAAAAGTAATTTTCCCAAGAAAAAGAATAAAATTATCTGCTATAATTGTGGACGACCCAACCACAAAAGTTTCCAATGTCGAGATAAACGCTCTAAAATGGACTCCGTAAAAAACGTTGAGAACTTTGAGGAAGAACATACATTTCTATTCACATGTAACTTTAAAAATACCACAAACGGTAAAAATCTCCTTGTAGACTGTGGTGCTACAGCGCACGTTATCACCAAGGAATCTGATTTTATTAATTTTGATTCAAACTTTAATCCTCAGTCATTTTGTCGAACTTGCCGACGTTAGTCAAATAAATGATATAGTCTTGAAAAGAGGCGATGCTAAAATATCCCTAAAAAATAATAAAGGCGAAATCTGTAACTGTATTCTAAAAAATGCTCTGTTCATACCTATATTTAAGCAAGACACATTTTCCGTGCAGGCTGCAATTAAACAAGGTGCGAATATACAATTTGGCCAAAATACATCAAAATTGATATACCCCAATAGAACTGTATTTGACATTAAAGAAAATGGCCGACTATATTATTTAAAAAGTATGGTTCCCTCAAAAACTGCCTGTCACGACTTGGAAACCTGGCATAAAATTCTAGGACACTGCAATACAGCTGATATTAAAAAATTACCAAATGTAGTCGAAGGCATGAAAATAATACCTTCAGACGATCTCCCAAAGTGTGATGTGTGTGCAAAGGGGAAAATGACAAAAGATATAAGCTGAACGCCAGACAAAAAAGCTACGAAAATTCTCTCACTTGTGCATTGTGACTTAGCAGGGTCGATCAGCCCGATGGGGAGAAACAATCTAAGGTACGTTTTGAATTTTATTGATTATTTTTCCGGTTTAATTATGGTTTATTTTCTAAAATACAAATCCGATATTATCCTCGCCACTAAGAAATATTTAGCTGATGTTGCCCCGTACGGTTCAGTAAAATGTACTCGCTCAGACAATGGGACTGCATTTACTAGTAAAGACTTTGAACTTCTATTAATTAATCACCGTATTAAACACGAGAAATCGGCGCCGTATTCCCCCTTCCAAAATGGCACCGCTGAAAGGGCATGGCGAACCCTTTTTGAGATGACAAGATGCCTACTTATCGAATCAAAATTAGCGCATAGTTTATGGACATACGCTTTAATGGCAGCAGCATATATCAGAAATAGATCGTTCAATAAGAGACTAGAAAAAGCGCCGTATGAAGCGTTTTGCGGTGTAAAACCTAAAATGAACAGAATGCATCTATTTGGTTCTGATTGTTTTGCATTTATAGAAAACACGAGTAAACTAAATACTAAAAGCGAAAAAGGTACTTTCGTAAGTTACGATAAAAATAGCGCGGCATACTTAATCTACTTCGCAGCTCAAAATGCCATAAAAAGGGTTAGATGTGTAAAATTCAACGATACATTAAATTTAAAAAAATGGCGATCCAGTGGATGAAAAACGTGAAATATTACCTAGCATCTTAATCGATCACAATGAAAATATTAATAACAACGACAATTACAGTGCTTCTGACGAAAACAGTAACCAGACACGTCGATACTCAATAAGGTAGCGAAAAAGGCCAGACTTCTTACAAATTGAAAAGATACAAGATTACGCCGTGGATTACTGTTATTCGTTGAACAGCGCACCGGAAAGTTATAATGAGGCGATTAATTCAGAAAATCACCAAGAATGGAAACAAGCTATGTTATCCGAATTGAAAGCTTTATCTGAAAATAACACATACGAAATAGTGGCAAAACCAACAGATAAAAATATAATTTCTTCACGCTGGGTTTTTTTCCAAAAAAATCACAGCCTCTGGCAGTGAAACTTTTAAAGCAAGATCTGTCGCAAAAGGTTTCTCACAAGTTTCTGGAGTGGAATATTTTGCAACATTTTCACCGACGACAGATTTAACGACAATTAGAATTTTATTACAACTTGCCACTCAATACAATTTAAAAATACATCAAATGGATGTAAAAAGACTTATTTAAATGCTCCGATTGACTGTGAAATCTACATTTACCTTCCAGGGGGATTTAAAATGAAAAATAAAAATTGGGTGTGGAAATTAAATAAATCGTTATATGGACTAAAACAAAGTGCACACAATTGGAATTTAACACTCCATAATTATTTAATAGAACAGAAATTCAAACAATGTCCCGTAGACGCGTGCATGTATACCAAAAATGTAGGTAATAAATTGTTGATTTTGGTTTTTTGGGTTGACGATATATTACTCTCCTCAAACTATGACAACACTTTAAAAGATGTTAAAAATGAATTAAATAAAAAAATTTAAAATGGCCGTCATGGTTCATCGGTATAAAATTTACCTGTGAAAATGAAACTATAACTATGAACCAATCACGATGCATTGAAAAAATCTGCTCAAGTTCGGAATGCAAGATTGTAAGCCGCGTTCGACTCCTGTCAAAATGGACATAAATAAAAATATAGGGACCGAAATAAAATTCATAGATAACCGAATATACAGGGAAATGGTAGGGAGCCTCATCTAGTTGATGACCGCAACAAGGCCTGACATATGTTACACTGTAGCAAAGCTATCTCAAAACTTATCGAAACCGACAATTAAAGACCTGAATCGCGCAAAACAAATCCCTCGTTACCTAACAGGAACCAAGGAACAATCTTTAAGATTTAAAAAATCTACATATCCTCTAAATTTAGAAGGCTTTTCGAATTCAGATTGGGCTAACTCTGAGGATAGAAAGAGTATAGCGGGGTATTGTTTTAGACTGTCAAAGACTGGACCTATGATCTCTTGGAAAACTAAAAAGCAACAAATTGTTGCCCTTTCTACTTGTGAAGCAGAATATGTGGTTCTTATTCATTCCGCGCAGGAGGCAATTTTCCTGAACACCCTTCTAAAATCTATTTTAAAACCAGATCTAAGTAAAAAAAACCTATAGTAATTCATTGTGATAATCAGTATCTTATTAGCTAGATTTTAATGAATACATGCATGGACGAGAAAATATGTTACTAAAGAAAATAAGCAAAATAATAAATATATCAATTAAAAGTAAACCAGTTCTTGATGAACCGTTCCCCTTAAGTAATCCAATTTACCAAATTTACAGTTCTAACGATTACTATATTGTCCTTTTGACCACCGTAGACTATTTAACCCTTATCCATGAATGGCTTTGGGGCTTAATAAGTGATGATTCCCTTGTAAAAACAAAATTATTTTAAACTTTAATTCAAGCCATTATCACAGCGCAAGTAGAAATGGTCGAGCATGAAAATCAACAGTAGGTTCTTTGATAGGAGATGCGTTCGAAATTAATGTTTCCGTTTAAAGCACAATTGAACAATGAGACTTTACTTTTTCAACTTTAATGGAAGCATTTATCACAACACAAGTAGAAAGGCCAGGCATATAAAACGAACAATATGTTCTTTTGATATGACAGGGGCGCGTTTGGAATGAATGTTTCTGTTTAGAACACAATTGAACCATGATACACGGTATTTCCATTTTAAACTTTAATTCAAGCCACTATATAAAAATAATTTTATAAAATCACAGTAGGTTCTTTACAGTTCAATGTAGACTGTAATGTATTGTAAACTAAGAACGAGTAACTGCAGGGACGATTAAAAATGGGCGATTTTATTGATTTCAATGACGATAAAATATGGGAGGGTGAAGCATTCGTGGATACTCATTAATTCCCGGGAATCGTCGGGTACATTTGCTTATATATATATATATATATATATATATATATATATATATATATATATATATATATATAACTACTTAATTTACTCACGTAAAATTAATGTACGAAAGTATAGATTTATGCGTAAACTTTAAGTATGTACTTCAAAAGTGCTCAATACGTAGGTAGAGCTAGTTAGTAATTTATAAAATATATATGGCGATTAAGCTACACTGAATATTCCGCGTTTCATCCACTCTAGGACTCTTCAGGCTTATGCGCGAATTCTGTGGTTGTTTATCGTTTTTATATGCTCCTTTTCTATTGAGATTTTAGTGAGCCAATCAGTACAATCAATACTAGAAAGCTGATTGGATAACTAAAATCTCAATAGAAGAGGAGCATATAAAAACGATAAACAATCACAGAATTCGCGCATAAGCCTGAAGAGTCCTAGAGTGGATGAAACGCGGAATATTTAGTGTAGCTTAATCGCCATATATATTTTATAAATTACTATATAAGGTAAAAAGCTATAGCAAACATCTAAATGAGTATTTTAACCATAGTTCCTGATTTCAAAAAGCGAAAAATTAAAAGATACATCTGCCTTACTTTTAATGCTAGGTTTATTTATGGTGTCTTTTAAATTTAATAAAAACACTTCAAAATTTGCTGACGAGGAGACCTTGCTTATAAAAAAACTATATGTAATTATTGTACGTAACTTGATGTCTACCACAATAAAAAGCATTGTTTTCCGAAACGATCGTACAGATAATTGATTTTGTTGTTGTTCCTTCTTATGAAACGGATTTTTAATTTAATTATAATTTGATTTTCAAATTTTAAATTATCAATCACATTACTTAATATATATATATATATATATATATATATATATATATATATATATATATATATATATATATATATTCCCTAAAATCTGTGCCATTGATAGGGGGGAGACTAAAACTTGCTGCAATGGTTTCAAATCATCAGAAATAACAGCAAAAGGGAGACTTGCTTCCAAATATTTTCCACATATTATATCTTCCATCTTTTAAAATAGGGTACGATTATGCATATTTTCGGTATCAAATAATCCTTGTACACTGTGAAATTTATTGTATGTATGAAAAACAAAGATGGGAGATATAACATATGAAAAATATTTGGAATAAATTCTCTCCTTGCTTTTATTTCAGATAATTTGAAACTGTAGCAGAAAGTTTTACTCCCTCCTCCATCGAGGTCAGAGGTTTGGAGGAAATATATTTTGTAATTTATATGAAAATCTAGGAAAAAAATATGACTATGATCGAATCATTTTATGGCTGGAAATAAAGCCCCAAAAATAGGCACTGAATGGATGATCCCCTTAATGTGCGACCTTAAGGGCAAATGTCACACAGCTCACTACACAATTTAGGTCATTACCTTTCCAACGAGCATGCATTTTTTGAATCCTGATCAATAGTCACTGAGATTTGGAACTGCTAAAGAAAAGGTGGTCTATCTATCTATCTATCTATCGATAGATAGATGGAGAGAGAGAGAGACACTGCTGGCCAAATTGAATATTAAAATTCTGGTATCTTCCGTTCTATGGGATGAAACTACGAAACTAAATGAAAATTTGCAAGCATTTTGAAAATTATAATACTATTCTATAGTTAATATTTTATGACAATTCCTAAAAAAGAACTTATATTTTCAAACCGATAAAATATACCTAAATTTACATACAGTTGTATATATAGTGTCTTGTAGCACCAGCGTCAGTGTTTCTGCTTCGGTCGTTTCCCCTGTGGTCTTGTCAGGCCACTGATATATATATATATATATATATATATATATATATATATATATATATATATATATATATATATATATATACACGAGGGGCGTGCAATAAGTAATGCCCCTGACTCACTTCCAGTTGGCTGATCTAGCTGAAATTTTGCATCTGCAATGATTTATATCTCTACGGGTTATGTGGCAAATTACAGCTCTGAACTAATTGTGGTTTCTGTTTTACAGGTGTTTGAACTGGGTCAGGTGTGAAATGGAGCCTGTTGAATGTCGAGCAGTGATCCGGTTTTTGTATTTGAAAGGACGCACACTACAGGAGACTTTTGATGAAATGAAAGAAACTTATGGTGATAATACCCCATCATATGATCTTGTAAAACGCTGGCATCGTGAATTCAAACATGGCCGGAAGTCTGTGGAAACAGCTCCCACACCTGGTCGCCCCCTTCTGCCATTGATGAGGCATCCGTCCCTTAAGTTAGGGCTGCCATTCTGGAAGATCGGCGCATTACTATTCGCTAAATAGCCAAAGATGTCAAGATTAGTACAGGGTCTGTAGAAACTATCATTCATGACCATTTGCATAAGTATAAGATGTCTGCCAGATGGATTTCCAGGTTGCTCACACCATTCTAGAAGCGAGAACGCGTCAAGTGCTCGCGGATGAATTTGGAGATGTGCCAAGAAGATGAGTCAAAATTTTTCAAAAGACTGATTACACAGAATGAAACCTGGGTCCATCACTATGATCCAGAGACCAAAGCCCAGTCAATGCAATGGAAGTACTTGGACTCACCACCTCTAAAGAAGGCAAAGGTGCAGCCCTCCGCTGTCAAGGTCATACTCACAGTCTTTTGGGATCAGGACGGAGTAGTGATGACAGATTTCCTGGCAAAGGGTATCACAATTACAGGAGCCTATTATGCTTCACTTTTGAGGAAATTAAGGGAAGCTATCAAAATCAAGAGGCGGGGCAAGATCAGCAAAGGTACCCTCCTCCTGCAGGACAACGCTCCGGCCCACAACTCGCATGTCGCCAGATCAGAAGCATGGGCGTGTGGTTATGAAATCCTCTCCCATCCTCCCTGCTCTCCTGACCTTGCACCCTCTGACTTTCACCTCTTCCCAGCCATGAAGTTGTTTTTGAATGAAAAGCGTTTCCCAGATGATGCAGCCTTGATTTCTGAAGTCACGTCGTGGTTGGGTCTCCAGAGCTGCATCAAATGATGGGAGAAATGCATAACTCTGGGTTGTTCCTATGTAGAGAAAGACTAATAACTGTGCCAAGTTTTGTTGCTCTACTGCTATGGGAAGTGGGTCAGGGGCATTACTTATTGAACGCCCCTCGTATATATATATATATGTATATATATATATACATATATATATATATATATTTCTTTTTTTTATTATTTTAAAAGCGATGTGGGGCATATTTTTAAGCCTTTCCCCCCCCCTCATAGAAATTACTTCATGCCAACATTACTTCATTCCGACATTCACTTCTGAAGACAGTCGGCGAAAAGTACTTCAAGTTTCTTCACCGTTCCCCCCTTTTCTTTTCTCTTTCTCCCCCTTTTAGTCGACCTTCTTCTTTTTCAATTTATTTTTCTTTCTTTTAGTTTATCCTGTTTCTTTTTACATTATAGTCGATCTTTTTTATAAGGTTTTAAAAAAATGTCCCACTTCGCTTTTAAACTATTACAATCATGTTGTACTTCGAATTTACTATAATATATATATATATATATATATATATATATATATATATATATAAAGAGAGAGAGAGAGAGAGAGAGAGAGAGAGAGAGAGAGAGAGAGAGGGGCGTCCAAAACTAAGGGACAAAACTTTAAAATTAATATTCGATAGAAATAACCACTGTGAAAAGCTGAAATTTTGACAACTGGTAATCGTTATCATCCATAATAACATACTACAATTTAAATTATTTGCAAAGGATAGAAAAAGAATTCTTTCACTTCTGATCTAGAGCGTGATGTGCAATGGGATAAATTAGTTAATTTTAACCAAGCTTCTCTGCTTTCACTACCAATGCCCAGACTCTTTTTTCAGTTCCAATTAAAATTCTAGGACTTCATACCAGATCTAAAATAAAAGACTTGTATCCGATCTATTTCTAAGGTTGCTGAAAAAACGGATGAATCTTTCTACCGCTGCAAAAGTATAAACTCCTGATGCAATGTGCTAGCTTTACAAAACTCAGATACATCCTTAGTTAGATGCCGTTTCCAAATTGGGGGTGTCGCTTAAAACATTTTATCATTCTTTGACAGTTTAAAATCAACTTCGTAATCTAATAGAGAAGGTGGTCTCTTCCTTACAGCCCCTTTCTCACAGAAGAAGTAAAACCTTGAAATGTATTAAAATACACAAAAAGCACTGCCAAAAACTACAAAATAGAGAATGCAATTGCACCTTTAAAGCTGGTTGTGAATTCCAAACTGTGCCGAGTGATAAAATTCCACTGAGAAATGTTATTCATATTACTTCTTCATCGTACTGATGGTCGCCAGCAGTTTTAAAGTTTGCTCAAAACTGACTCTTCAGTGCTCAAACATTGTAACAATTATCAACAAAATATTGAGCACTTGGAAAAAGTGACTAGAACTTTTTCTACTGAAATGAAATATGTGTGTGTACAAACAAATTATTTGAAAATTACACTCGTTGGTGAGTTAATTCCGAAATTATGAATGCCAATCTTCCTCCCAAATGATTTTTTGCACAAATTTCAATATAAAAGCAGCTATTATGCACACTTTGATTCGAGTCGATTGTAGGCAATCTACTGGCATTGTTAGCAATAATAATGACAAGTGAAATATTGTAAATGACACTAATATTTCACATAATGTCAATTTGTTGTTCTAAAATGTGCAACAATATTGGCATTTCTTTTAAAAAATATAAACGAAATCAATACTTGACAAAAACCAAGCCATATATTCAATATAAATAGCAAAACATTTATGTTGACCTTCTCCCTTTACAAGTCAACAATCACTTCAGCGTGGTATGGGGTTGTAACTAGATTCCTGCAGGCGAACGATGGCGCTGTTATGAATCATTATAACTCAGAAAGTTTTATATTATGTATGTTA
Source organism: Euprymna scolopes (assembly GCF_053919585.1). Lineage (NCBI taxonomy): Eukaryota > Metazoa > Mollusca > Cephalopoda > Sepiida > Sepiolidae > Euprymna > Euprymna scolopes. The sequence continues at coordinate 46,699,844 of NC_136488.1, forward strand.
TTATATTTATTATATGATATTTTTCGTGTGCTTCTTAGCATGTTTAATTAATTAATAAATATTATGTATTATTTTTGTTGTTGTTAATGCTGTTGATAATATAATTTTTAAAAGTTAGGCATTTTCTTGGAAATAAAATATTAGAATACTAGAATTAAAAACCATATATTTTATTTATACTCAATAAGATGTGCCTTATGCACTAACAAAAATGTAATTGCCATTTTGTTACACGTTTTTAAGATCTTAAATATTTATAAAATTTCTGATTAATAAAATCTATTATTATATTCATTATAATTTTTTGACAGAAGAAATAAAATTAATTGTATATAAAACATTTTAATTCTAGTATCTTCGTTTTTATAGATTAATATTATTAGTTTTCAGTAAAATAATTTCCGGTTAAACATTTTTTTGAACATTTTCTTTTTTTTTTTTTGACGCAGAAATCTTTTTCCACGAGAATATATATATATATATATATATATATATATATATATATATATATATATATATATATATATAGCATGAAAATATATCAATGCCTACATGGAGAGGTTCAGTTTTATGGCTACGAAGCTCTACTCACGTATTAAACACTGTCGCAGTAAATACATGATATCTTCACAAAATATATAATATAATCTTATAATATTATATGTGTATATAAATAGAATAATATGTATGTGGTATTATCACGTTGATACACCGGTTCTCGCCAGATCACTAAAGTTAAGCAACAATGTGACTGGCTATTACCACATGTTTGACCACTTGGGAATGTCATGTGTTGTACGTACTGCGCCGGAACTTAGAAATCCCCACGTTGGTATCTGGGACGTGTTTAATCCACTAGGAAAGATGAACCCTTAATCTTCGTTAAGACAAGCATCTAAGAAAAAGAAAAATTGATGGAAAACCTACTACTAAGATATATAAGATCTACTGTCTACTCTGTTTTATAACAGCTATTGCACCACTGAGATTAACAGTTGTACTTTTAGTACGCATGTTTGGTTCTGCACAATGCCTTCACCACTAAAACAAATCATCTGTGTAAATTTCCGAAAAACTGATTGTTATGGCGAAGCTCATATGTCGAAATCAACATAAGTATATATAAAAAGAGATAATATATAAGAGGATCGTTCCAAAAATAAAGTCTCCTATCTTTTAACTTAAAAGTTGAGGAGCTACGAAGATGTGAGTATTACTATTAAAACAAGCGACCTTTTGTGCGTAAGAATTCATTTTTCTACATAGTCACAACCATTCTCGGTGCACTTTTACCATGAAATTCAATGACGCATCTCTGCTTCTGACACACCTTCAGCATTGTTGCTTTCTTAAAGTCTCAGACTGTTAATATCTTTAACCAAGAGACGCAACTTTCAAGTCACCAATGCATAAGTTCATTCATCATAACAATGTAATTTGCAATTTTCTCTTATCTATTAAGGTGAAATAGGAAAATAGAAGGCATCGATCTTGTATATATATATATATATATATATATATATATATATATATAAAGTAAGATGATTGATAATTTATAATTAAAATTAAAAATTAAAAATCGGTTTCATTAGGAAGAACAAACAAAATCAATAAATTGTACGATCGTTTCGGAAACGATGTTTTTATTGTGATAGACATTGAGCCTTGGACAATAATTTTATCATATAGTTTTTTGAAACAAAGTCTCCTCATCAGCAAAAATATTGGGTGGGTTTTTTTCTAAAGACACCAAAAATAAACCTAGCATTTTAAAGTAATGCTGCAGTTTGATTTGGTTTTGCATTGTATTTTGTTTCAAAAACTATATGATAAAATTATTCTCCAACACTGCAAAAGTATAAACTCCTGATGCAATGTGCTAGCTTTACAAAACTCAGATACATCCTTAGTTAGATGCCGTTTCCAAATTGGGGGTGTCGCTTAAAACATTTTATCATTCTTTGACAGTTTAAAATCAACTTCGTAATCTAATAGAGAAGGTGGTCTCTTCCTTACAGCCCCTTTCTCACAGAAGAAGTAAAACCTTGAAATGTATTAAAATACACAATGCCTACTAAAATACACAATGCCTACGTTTCCGAAACGATCGTACAATTTATTGATTTTGTGTGTTCTTCCTTGTGAAACCGATTTTTAATTTTTAATATTTTTTTACATCTTAAAAAATGCTAGGTTTATTTTTTACAAATCCATATGAGATAATATCCCAATCAAAAGAGATTATTGCTGTTAGATTAAAGATTAAAGTTGTTATATTCTGTATATATAAGTTTATTGTAAACTACATGTCGCTCGGTGTTGGCCGGTCGTAAAATACGTATAAATATTATATCTTAATTTAATTTTAATAAATATTATATTTTAATTAATGCAGAATTCTTATTTTTTACAAGCAAAAATACCGTAAGTATTAAGCGTAACGTTAAATTCTTGAAAAAAAATGAAGTAAACAAAACAGAAAAAAAACTGAGACATGTGCTGTGAGAGTTATTTTTTTTCTAAACAGTTCACTTATTATAAGTAAAAAAAATACTCGAGCTGAGATTGAAACTTAAACTTTCAGACACTAAGTCAAGTACGATAACCTTTAGGCCGGCTTGATACGTACTTTAAAACGTGTTTTCAATCCTACTTATTTTTAATATAATGAATCTGTCATGTGAACCATTCACGCATACGCATTCGTGGAACAGTAAGCAAACAGATAAAAATCCGACGACCCCCACATACCAGTTTTTTTTTATTTTGATTTTGATTCCTTTGTGGTCCTTTTTTCGGATAAAAACCAGATAAAAAAAAAGTTTTCCACATGTCTGAATATTCTATACACCAAATTTTAAGCCTGTAGGTCAAAAATCTGTTTAGTATATAGGTTTAGAAGTATCATCACACACTTACACACATTCACTTTTATAAATGTATAGATCACTCAACAGTGCATATATGAAACATTGCACAGGATGTCATGTCAAAATAAATCCATTATTATTTTTCTACATGGTCGTCAGCCTTTTACTAAATTCTGCTGTTCAGTTCATGCGATACCAAATTTGAAATACACTTTCCGGACTTCTTCAACCATTTTATTTTCACTTTTCGATTTTTAAATTCTATTTCTTTAGTCAAAGGATTCGAAATGTTATGTTTTTTTGATATGCTGGTAAAAGGCAGATAAAAAAAATAAGAAGAATAAAACGTTATTCGTAAACACATTACAGCGCTTTTCTACTGTTTAGGTTCAGGCAAAGGCACTTTCAGTCGCAAAGTGCAAGTAACTACAGATCTTTATAACTTATGTATGGGGAAGAGAGAAAATAAACAGAATGTTGTTAAAGTTTGTAGGAATGTATTTGCAACGCGCAGTGACGAGATAATGGCTAATGCATTAGCATATACGTATATATGTATGCATACATATATATATATATATATATATATATATATATGTGTATGTATATATATATATGTATATATATATATACTCATACTTCCATTAACCTTTGTACTCGTAAAAGAAGTGATACATATTAATATGCTTTAATGAGCGCACACACACACAAACATACACACACATACATACATACATACATACATACATACATACATACATACATATATATATATATATATATATATATATATATATAATATTTTTATATAAATACTAGCAGGCTACCCGAATAGCTCGGTCGTAAAATAAGCTTAAATATATTTTAATTCATGCAGATTTCATATTTATTATTATCGAGACAATTCTCTATGCTTATTATACGGTCCCCAATATACCATAATGATTTCACAATTAAAAAAAAAAAACAGCTAGAATCGAAAACACAATACATAGCTCTCCCGCCTTATCCGTTACCGTCTAATCTTAATCCGTAATCATACAATAAATGTAAAAATAATGTTGTTCAACCTATGAATGTTTATTTGCGCATGCGTACAAGAGCACATTAAGTCAACCTTACGCCTGCCAACTTCCATTCTTTTTTCTGTTTTAATCATTTAGCAGCTACTTTTAACGGCTAAAAACCAAATCGAATTTGTTTCACAGGTCAAACTTCCCTATATATCAAACTTCAATTTTGTAGACCAAACATTGATGAAGAACTTTAATAGAGACGGCCCCTGGACAGACAGAGAGAAAATGTGATTTATATATATATATATATATATATATATATATATATAGAGAGAGAGAGAGAGAGAGAGAGAGAGAGAGGGGGGGGTTAGGTAGATTTATTATTACTATTATTATTATTATTATTATTAGCTAAATACACCCGTGTTTTATGCTTACGCGATCTTTAGTGTACAAAATGACTATTGTCGATAAAAGGATTCGAACCCAGATGAAAAAACACTTTTGACGCTGCGTCTTGATATTCAACTCCTAGGCTAATAGCAATTTACATTGGAAGGAAAACTTAAATTCTATATAATGTCGAAACAGCAGGACCTATACTTAGTCATATAGTGTTCGACAACAAAGAATGGAATATCGTTTTACGCCTAGTTTGATTGTTTTTTTTTTTACAAATTCTCATAGAGGCCAAATCCTAAGGTAACAATATTTTTTCATAAATATTTATTTTCCCTCGTGTTACATTCTTACGTAATCTTTATATGTATAACACTTTGGATTGTCTAATGTCTGCGCCCGAATTGAGCGTTTATTAGTTATTTCCCTTCATCACCGTGACGATTGTTTAATGGCCTGGAGGTAAAGGCTTGGCAAATGGGATCGATCGGCAGGAAAAGTGGTCCTACACTGATGTTTGCGTAAGCATGAAACACTGATGATTGCTATACTGATGATTGCGTAAGCATGAAACAGACATAAGAATACTAAAGAGTCCTACACTGATGATTGCGTAAGCATAAAACAAGACAGTCTCTCAACTGGCAATATGAAAATACTTCACATAAGTGCTTCAACAAATGGTGTTGAAAATAGCTTTTGTTGGATACCAGATAAAAAAGTTCTCAATACTGTACTATAAAAGACATTTCGATTTAAACTAAGAAGATAAATCTGTGCATAAGATTTTCTCTAATTAAATATTTTTCTCTCCCTCAGAGATAAAAAAAAAACGTAAACTTTATTCAGCGTCCAACATTAATATGTAATTAGTAAATTTACAGCTGCTAACAAGAAATAAAAGAGAAAAAAGACTTTTTCGAGTAAATAAATTTCGTTCTTGTAAAAAATTCAAAAATAAATCTACAAATGAAGGATTCCAAGGCTATTTATGGTTCAGATGAAGGTACAGATATACTACTAGCAGAAAACAGAAAAAAAACGGTTGTTTCGACCACAACGAGAACTACAAAAACAACAGATTTAACAACAGAAAACTGAAGAAAGTTTAATCAAACATGAGAAAATAAAACAACGTCAATGAAAAAAATCAAAAACATGGAAATACTTTTTAGAAACCTAAACGATAAAACAAGAAATACTTTTTAGAAACCTAAACGATAAAACAAGAAATACTTCTTAGAAACCTAAACGATAAAACAAGAAATACTTCTTAGAAACCTAAACGATAAAACAAGAAATACTTTTTAGAAACCTAAACGATAAAACAAGAAATACTTTTTAGAAACCTAAACGATAAAACAAGAAATACTTTTTAGAAACCTAAACGATAAAACAAGAAATACTTCTTAGAAACCTAAACGATAAAACAAGAAATACTTCTTAGAAACCTAAACGATAAAACAAGAAATACTTTTTAGAAACCTAAACGATAAAACAAGAAATACTTTTTAGAAACCTAAACGATAAAACAAGAAATACTTCTTAGAAACCTAAACGATAAAACAAGAAATACTTCTTAGAAACCTAAACGATAAAACAAGAAATACTTCTTAGAAACCTAAACGATAAAACAAGAAATACTTTTTAGAAACCTAAACGATAAAACAAGAAATACTTTTTAGAAACCTAAACGATAAAACAAGAAATACTTCTTAGAAACCTAAACGATAAAACAAGAAATACTTTTTAGAAACCTAAACGATAAAACAAGAAATACTTTTTAGAAACCTAAACGATAAAACAAGAAATACTTTTTAGAAACCTAAACGATAAAACAAGAAATACTTTTTAGAAACCTAAACGATAAAACAAGAAATACTTTTTAGAAACCTAAACGATAAAACAAGAAATACTTCTTAGAAACCTAAACGATAAAACAAGAAATACTTCTTAGAAACCTAAACGATAAAACAAGAAATACTTTTTAGAAACCTAAACGATAAAACAAGAAATACTTTTTAGAAACCTAAACGATAAAACAAGAAATACTTCTTAGAAACCTAAACGATAAAACAAGAAATACTTTTTAGAAACCTAAACGATAAAACAAGAAATACTTTTTAGAAACCTAAACGATAAAACAAGAAATACTTTTTAGAAACCTAAACGATAAAACAAGAAATACTTTTTAGAAACCTAAACGATAAAACAAGAAATACTTTTTAGAAACCTAAACGATAAAACAAGAAATACTTCTTAGAAACCTAAACGATAAAACAAGAAATACTTCTTAGAAACCTAAACGATAAAACAAGAAATACTTTTTAGAAACCTAAACGATAAAACAAGAAATACTTTTTAGAAACCTAAAGGATAAAACAAGAAATACTTCTTAGAAACCTAAACGATAAAACAAGAAATACTTTTTAGAAACCTAAACGATAAAACAAGAAATACTTTTTAGAAACCTAAACGATAAAACAAGAAATACTTTTTAGAAACCTAAACGATAAAACAAGAAATACTTCTTAGAAACCTAAACGATAAAACAAGAAATACTTTTTAGAAACCTAAACGATAAAACAAGAAATACTTTTTAGAAACCTAAACGATAAAACAAGAAATACTTTTTAGAAACCTAAACGATAAAACAAGAAATACTTTTTAGAAACCTAAACGATAAAACAAGAAATACTTTTTAGAAACCTAAACGATAAAACAAGAAATACTTTTTAGAAACCTAAACGATAAAACAAGAAATACTTTTTAGAAACCTAAACGATAAAACAAGAAATACTTTTTAGAAACCTAAACGATAAAACAAGAAATACTTTTTAGAAACCTAAACGATAAAACAAGAAATACTTCTTAGAAACCTAAACGATAAAACAAGAAATACTTTTTAGAAACCTAAACGATAAAACAAGAAATACTTTTTAGAAACCTAAACGATAAAACAAGAAATACTTCTTAGAAACCTAAACGATAAAACAAGAAATACTTTTTAGAAACCTAAACGATAAAACAAGAAATACTTTTTAGAAACCTAAACGATAAAACAAGAAATACTTTTTAGAAACCTAAACGATAAAACAAGAAATACTTTTTAGAAACCTAAACGATAAAACAAGAAATACTTCTTAGAAACCTAAACGATAAAACAAGAAATACTTTTTAGAAACCTAAACGATAAAACAAGAAATACTTCTTAGAAACCTAAACGATAAAACAAGAAATACTTTTTAGAAACCTAAACGATAAAACAAGAAATACTTTTTAGAAACCTAAACGATAAAACAAGAAATACTTCTTAGAAACCTAAACGATAAAACAAGAAATACTTTTTAGAAACCTAAACGATAAAACAAGAAATACTTTTTAGAAACCTAAACCATAAACTACTCACCGAGAGCAACACGGTGCTTTTGCTTCACCTGATGGAGATAAAATGTTCAACACTTTCTTTAGAAAATATAAAGGTCTTCTAACTGTCGATTGTAAAACAGTTCTGATGTGAAAAAGTTCGACTAGTTTTACAAAATTCAGGATCTACTAAACATAGCAGATTCATAAATTACATCCTACATAAAAAAAATAGAAATTTGGAGTTTGCGGAATATGCCACTGTTTCACAAAAGGCTTTAAGTTGGCTGAGATGGATGTAAGTCGTAAAAAAGTACTGTAACGACTTTAGACTAGCGGAATTATCGGCAGATGATTTTAAATGTCTATTTTTTGTTGAGGGACTAGTGTCATCAAAGAATGCTAAAATAAGACGAAAAGTACGAACGAAACTCAAAAACAAACCCAATCTCACGATACAGAAACTTGCAGAGGGTTGCTAAATAGTTGTAAGAGTGAGAAGCTATTCTAAAAACGTAAAAGAATTGGGCATAGAATATTTCACAAAAGTAAAGTATAAATCTAAAAATTAGTCACCTGAAAAAGGGAAAAATATTCAACCACATTCAGTATAAATCGAAAAATAACTACTCTGAAAAATAGAGAAAAGAATATGGTTACCCATATCTTCAAAACAAGTGAACTATACAAACGAAAAGAAATAACTCCCAGGACCACGTAACGAATAAAACATTTTATCCTTTTCCGAATACAACCTGTCAAAATTACGGCATGCTTCATTATAAGGGTTCATATTATAAAAGCGAAACCAAAGCAAAGAATAGAATTAGACATTCAAGACTCAACAAAAGTCAGACAAAATTGTATGCAAGTACGTAATAGTGAAAATATTTAGTACAACAGGTTTTTTTTTTACCTATGAGCCACCACTTATCAAGGCCCGAAAATCACTCGAGGATAAGAGTTAATGATTGTAAGGTGGGTAGAATCTGATTATTTATGGGGACGGCTCAACAAAAACTTGTTTACAATAGATTTGAAGGCTACCATGTTGTATTCAAGCAGGACAGCGGAACAGTGTTCCACTTGCGGGCAGTTCGTTTTTTTTTTTTTTTTACAAGGTGATCACCACTTATCAAGGCCCGGAAGCCACTCAGGGATAAGGGTTATTGCACAGTACGTTAGTGTGGGGTTTAATAAAAAATGTCTACTTAAGGGGCGGTTCATCAGGAATTTGTTTACGTTGAACTTGAAGACATCCAGGTTGTAGTCAGGTGGGAAGCAAGCAGGCGGAACAGTTCCACAGGGGTGCAGTTCTAAGAAAGAAGCTTTGTTTATTGAATCTACGTTTTGATTTAGGCACAGATAAAGAGTGGGGAAAATTTTTTACAGTGGTTTCAGCTAGACGGGTGTTTTTCGTAAAAGATTTGCGAGGAGGGACTAGAGATTGGAGCTCAGACGAGCACCTGCCATGGAAATAACGATAAAACAGAGATAGGCTCGCAACGTCTCTTCTATGCGAGAGAGGTTGCAGGGAAGGGAAAAGGGCATCCCCCACTAAGCCACGAAGTCGATTTTGTACTCTCTTAAGACAGAATAGGCTGTTTTTTGCAGGTCCTGCCCAGATATGGCATCAGTATTCCATCCTTGGGCGTACTTGGCTTTTATATAGACAAAGAATTGCATCAGTAGTGAGATATCTTCTTGAGCGGTAGAAGGATGCCACCATCTTTTCAGCGATCTTGGCAACAGATTTGATGTACGTGTTCCATTTCAGATCAGGAGTAAATGTCAAACCCAGAAGCTTTTCAAAACATGGGGCTTCTCCTAGACGAGAGCCATCCATTTCAATTGATGCCAGATGGGGATCAGAGCGTTGATGATGTAAAAATAGGAGCTTGGTTTTAGATGCATTAAAGGTAACCAGCCACCTCTTCCTCCACTGAACCACGTGCTCGAGATCAGAGGAGAGAGAATCAGAGAGAACTTTGTCATTTACAGCCTTTGATGTGTTGCTGTAGATGGTCGTGTCATCAGCATAGATGTCAACGAATGATTTAAGTATGTGTTTAGGGATATCATTGATGTAGATTAGGAAAAGAGTTGGCCCAGGATGGACTCCTGAGGGACTCCAGCATTAATACTGTGAGCCTCTGATATCTGATCATCAACCACTACTCTCATGAGCCTATCGGAGAAGAAGCTTTGTTCCTGGTACATGCGTTTAGATTTAGGCACAGATATAAATTGGGGGGGTTGTTCATATTGGTTATAGCTAGTCGTGTGTTTTTTGAAAGTTTAGCAAAAGGGAATCATAGATTGGGGTTGAATACTAGATTGGATTGTTCCATAAGAAATTTAGATATGTGGGCAAGACTTAACAAACCGACTTTGCCAAAAGCACAATAGTCAGCTCTCAATATGAGTTGCAAAGATTGATTTTATTGACGAATTGTTTTTACCAGTAAACCTGAAGAGTACAATAAAGAAAATAAAAGTTTTCGTACTAAATAAATCCAAGAATTTCTTTGGGATCGACTGGATTAACAATTTAATTTTGGGAATCATTCAATAAATACTTTTGAGCAACGGACGAGTACGTGGCGTCGGATACAGATGATTTAAAAGTTGAACTAAAACAAAACTTTCCTGGAGTTTTCTTTTCGGCTGAATTAGGGAGATGCACTAAAATGAAAACCTAATTCGACGTAAAAGAAAATGTACAACCATTTTCAAAAATGAAGACACAAGAAACTCCAATGGACGAAGTCTTACAACAATTATTGCAAGTGTATAGAATTACGCCGAATCTAAACTCTACGACGACAATCTCGTCTGCTGAAACCATGTTCACTTGAAACGTGCGATCGGTTTTTGATAAACTTCTCAAGCAATTAAGATTACGGAATATCACATATGTGCTTAAAATATGTTTTAACTCTGGAGAGAATTTTCTTTTAATTCAAAAATTATACTTCATTTTGGGAATCCGGAACGATCAACAAGTGATTTGACAATATGGTGTATATCATGAAAGAACCGAGATATACTCAAAAATGTTACCAAAACCAGTTTATAAAAACGTCGATCAGATGGCACTAGCGACCCGTAAAGAAGGAGCCAATCGACGCAATTTTTGAAACGTTCGATCTCGATCACCCTAACCAATACCAGAACAACGATGATCGGGCAACAAAAAGAAAATTCACCGACCTATCCGAAGCTGAAAAAATATTAACAGCTTTTTACGTTGTAAAAAGGCTTGGGAAAGTTTGTTGCAAGGACTCACTCATGCACAATATATGTACTTTTCTAACGTTATGATTATACCGAGATTGGCAAAGTGGCATTAAGTACTTCAACTATTGTTCTCCTGTTGTAAATACAAAAAAAACTTCTTCTAAATTATATCCGTGTCTAAGTCTTTGTTAGTTGCCTTTCCGGACCACAAAAGTTTTACAATTTTTTTTTTCACACTCGCTAATTAAATGGGACAAACAAAATATGACACAAATATGTCAACTTGATTGATTACTTTCTGGAAAACTTTGACTTAACTTCATATTGACTCTAGGGCTATCCAATCAGGCTGTCTAAAGATACCGACTTTATGACATAAAATGCACGATGCATTGATGTTATTGTTCTTATTCCTTTTCCATTTGCGAAACTCAACCATGTTTTACAAAGCCAAAGACCAGAGCAACAATGTTCTTATACAAAACAACCAAACCAAACACCATAAATAAATATTTGAAGATATAAATGTACTTTTTCCAAAACTCAATAGATTCGGCATAAAATAACTGAAAAGTTGATTAAACGACATAACCAACCACCATAAATAACTATTTGAAAATATAAAGCATGAAAACGTTTCCAAATTACTGGATTCGGATTTTAAAACCCCAAAAAGTGTTTATATGCCATAAAACAAAATAATCAAACGAAACACCATGAATAAATATTTAGAGATATAAAGACCTTAAAAAAGAAACTTTTTGCTAAAATTATCGAATCCAGCATTAAATAATCTGAAAAATAGTTGATTTGTCATACAACCAAAACAACCAAACCAAACATCATGAATAAATATTTGAAGATATAAAGAAATGTAAGCACAAAATTTTCTCTCCAAGACGAAACGATTTTATAGTAAATGATCCAAAAAGGGTTTATATGCCGTAAAATAAAACACCAAATCAAAGTAACTCCATATTGAAATAAAATGGAAGAACACACAGTTATCATATACGCCATAGCTTTTCCCTTGTATGCATTCTTGCACTATTTTGATCGTATGATGAATATTTTTATACGTAGGGAACTCGTCAAAAAGTCTGCATATTCATCGTACAGAATTGAATAACTTTGGAGAGCGATAAATCTTGAAAAAGCTAAGCGCTGTTAAATGTTTGGAAACTTATTTTTTTGTGTTTCATATTTCTTCTTTTTTTTTTTTTGCTTGCTTTGTTTTGTTTTTTCTATTTTTCATTTAACGGAAAACGACTCCATTTGTGTTAGCTCTTTACAGAAATGCTTCGCTCGTACCTTCCGGATGCTCTTATAAGAGGTTTCCATATCGATCGTTTTGCTTTCTTAAAAAAACGCCTGTAGCGTATCATATTATTTTTTGCAATCTTTTTTCCTCATTTGTTTTTTGGGGGGGGTTCAATATTTACATTTTGAATAAAGCCGAAGATGTGTTTTACCTTTAATCTAGTAGCAACAATTCCTAAAAATACATCTTTGAAACGTGCGTTACATAACTCGAAAAAACAGTTTATGCAAACAAGAAATATATATATAAACGACGAAATCTGGACGGATTTCAATCAAACTCCAAGTTTGATATAATTTTAGAAATGTACGTGTTTTTCAATGTTAACGTAAAGCAGGATCTTTTTATCATTTTCATATTTATTTTGTGCTTTATAAATACGAGTGGCGCTCCAAAAGCAAAGTCTCCTATTTTAACTTAAAAACTAAAACGTTGAAGATCTACGCAGACGAATAGCAACCTTAAAACGAGCGAACTTTTGAGCTCCAGAATTTATTTTTCTACATAGTCACAATCATTCCCTATGAACGTTTTGGATGTTTTGGTTGAACAGTCTGGAGTGCACTTTGTCAATCACATCTCTGTCGTCACTCTGAATTTGACGAACCCACCTCCTAACGGTGCTGACATCAACTGCATCGACTTTGTAAACGTTCAACAGGTGTCGGTGAATGTTGTCCAATTCAATGTTCTCTGCAAGGAGAAATGCAATGACGCCGCTTTGCTTCTGATGCACTTCCTTGATATGGGTTGCTTTCTTAAGAGTTTCACACCGTCAATATCTGTAACCGAGATATTAAACTTTCAGGTCATGAATGCATAAGTTCAATCATTATAACTATGCAATTTGCATTCCCCTCTACTGCACTCGGGCGGAATAAAAAAAAAAGTAGGCGTCATTACTTTTGGAACGTTCCGCGTAGGAGGAAAGGATCTATTTTGAGCAAGGGTTTTGATACATAATATTTCAAGGTATTGTCATGCAGAATCTTTTGTAATTATTTTTATTCTTCCTAATATATTTGAAAGTCATTATTATTATTAGCAGTATATAGTGTAGAAGAGGTAGAAATAGTAGTCAGGATAGTAGTAGTAGTAGTAGTAGTAGTAGTAGTAGTAGTAGTAGTAGTAGTAGTAGTAGTAAAATTGTGATCTCGTGAGGCGTGAATACGTCGGTATTTATGGCTTAACCAGCCAATCATGATCTTGTAAATAGGAAGAATTCAGATATATTCATATTCATTAAATCATCTCCTTTTCGGCTATATTTTTCCGTGACATTTACCTTTAATATTTTGTCTTTTATAATCTAAAATTATCTATTAACTTTCTCTAAGTCATTTTTTAATCCTCTATGCATTGGTGTTTGACACACTAGGACATCTGGTTTCGAATTTGAGGATAACTGTTGGGAACTGTTGAAATATAGATACAGAAATTTCAAACACGTCATTATAGAACTCCCATTGAAATCTCTTTGAAGTATGTCTGGGTCTCAATGAAGTTTAATGTCTTTTGTATGAAAATCTGTTTCCTTCAATGTCATATATGAACTTCCAATTGTTTTGGTTATCATTGCTTATTCACAACACATTCTCGCAGCTCTAAAGTACTTGAAAAAAGCTTTGTCACCTGGTTTGTAGAGTTTAATCATCTGTTTTTTAGTTTTATGATTTCTTCGCCAGAATAAGCAACAGTCTATCAAACACAGAGTGTTTTTGTCTTACAAACATTAACTTTCAGGCGATAAATATGATGTCTTATTCTGATTTTGTGTGATTCAATAAAGTGGCAAAAATGTCTGAATACTTCTTTCACTTGTGTCCACGTCTTGATTTTTCTCCAGAATTTGTTTAGATGTGCTCACTAATTTTTCCACCTGTCCGTTTGATGTTGGGTAGTATACTGGCGTTGACGATGGATAATGATTTTCAGAATTCTTTAAAGTCTCTCCTCGTGAACTGGGTTCCATTATTGCTGACAAAAGTGTTCTGGAGTCCAAAACGAATGAATTTGTTATCAAATCCGTTTATTGTATTTGTCGGATGTTTGCACTAAACAGTTTTGGGCCATTAAGTGAAACTGTTCGTAATGATCAAGTAATACGATCCATTTATGGACCCTGCATCGTCGGTATGCAATAAAATCTATTAGGCATCTGTCTTTGACCATGGTTAAACTTTTACCGGTGTATCCCTTGCTGCCAGTGGCATCCTTTACACTGTTTCGCCAATTTTACTGTCTTGCTTCATCCTCGGCCAATAAGCATAACTTATCATCAAAGGATTTCATTCGTAAAATTTCTGGAATTTTTCATAATTGTATTTTGCAGAGTAGCTGGCATTATTATTCTATCTGCGTATAATAAAACATGGTCGCATATTAAAAAGGGTAACATACTATTTCCTTTTTTATTAATTTTCACGTTCAATTAGACTTGCTTTTTTATTTTTCTAATGAAATTATTATTCTCCGTTGTTTTTTACGTCTTCTAGTGTAACCGGAAGTTCTCTAATAATATTGCAGTTCACCCTCTCTCTTGAAGTGTCGCTATTGCTATTTCTTCGATCGGTTTCGTATATTAAGATACAAGTGCTAGGTACGGGTAAAAATGGGCGGGCAAAAATAGGGGACCTACTTTTGAAAGCCGATTTGTTATAATTTTTTTGTAGGTTTCCGACTACTTTTTGATTGTATTTGAAAGACTAAAGTTAATTTTCTAAAGGAAAAAATATATTTGTACATGTGAAAAAGAAAAAGTTATGAAAAATGTTTTCATGGTGAGCTAACCAATTCAGCTAAATTTTGAAGTTAAATAAATTCATTGTAAAAATCCTTTAAAAGATAAACATTAGTTTTCTGGGTCTATTTCAAAGATAATTAATAAAGTAAAGTCCTAAGATATTGAATTAAATATAAAAAACACCTTGTTTGTTCAAAAAAAAGAAACTTAATTAGCTCTCAAAATGCAAGTAATTTACCGTTCGCCAAAAACGTAACAAACTAAAAAAATGTAAACACGATTATAAGGCCCAGAATTTCAGCCAATCGAAACGCTGTTTCAAAATGAAGTCATCATAGTAAAAGGAGGTAGAGGTGTCAGATTTCTCACACGCGCACCCCCCCCCCGACGTGCATCCATAGATTCCTATTCTGAACGTTTGTATCAATTATTATCATTTTTTAATTTAATTATTTTTTATGCTCCTGTTTTTAAATTATTTTCTTAATTATTGTTCGAGATTATATAGAAATTATCTTAAGCCGAAAGTTTCACATTCTTGCCAGCAAGGAAATTATTAAAATCTTGTATATAAAAATTATGCGAAATCTTTATTTTTTTTTTTTAAGTAGAAATATTTTTGCTATTATATATTTTGTGCGAAAATATTAAATAAACAATGCTTAATTCAATGGTAATATCGGTAGTTCGAGAAATTCATTTTTCTTCGAGTTGTATCGAATTCTTTATCGAATTCGGACTTTAGGGGCTTTTCTCAATGTTCCTGTAAAATTATTTTCTTTATTATTGTTACAAATTACAATGCTTTATTCATATAAAATAGCAAAAATAAATTCTTGCGTTTTTTATTTACTACTGAAAATTATAACTTTAGTAAAGGTATTTTTGTTTAAACAAAATAATACATTTCAACTCAGATTTAAATAAGAATAATGGGTTCATTATATTTCGCGATCATTATTTGATAAATACTGAAAAATTTATTAAAATTGGTTGATTTTCTGATTTTTGGTGAATTTTTAAGTAAAGGGAGTAATCAAAATGTTTATGAATTTTGAGTATCGGCATTCATTTTGCCCGTACCTAACAAGTACTGATAAATCACCAGCGTGATTTATCTTCTCTGAGACTACATATACTATTTTAAAATTATTATTGAATAAATTTATACCCCAAAGCTGAAGTTGATTGTTCCGTGTGAGTTGGTACACGGTTTTGAGTTTTTTTTAATTAAATATGCTTATCAGCGGTTTGTGGTCTGTTGGCATAATAAATTATTTTCCGTATAAACATCTCCAGTTTTTTTTTTTTTTTTTTTTTTTTTTACAGCATAAACTATTGCTAAACTCGTTTTTTCGATTTGACTGCCATTTCGTTCCGCACACAGTAAAGTTCTCGAGACATGCTATTGATTTTGTAGATCAATTCTCGAATTTGTGAAGCAGTGCAGCACCAACCAAGTCCTTCATTACTAGGATCTGTTTCAATAATGGTATTTCTTTTCGGCTCGAAATGTGCTAACGATAGATATGCAAACAACGTTTTCGTTTTAATTTTTTAAAGCCTGTTCGTATTTTTCACACTATATCCACTTTGTGCCCTTGTAACCATATTATTTAACAAAGCTCTCAAATCATATATATTTTAATATATGCTATAATAGCTTACTAATCCTGAGAAAGCGTAAGGTTTAGCACGTTATTAGGTATGGGCTTGTTCTTTTTATTCTCAACCCTTTTGTAAGGAACAAATACTCGAATATACTCATATTCATTAGATTAGTAGTAGTAGTAGTAGTAGTAGTAGTAGTATCATTATTATTGGCTCACAAGGAGCTTTCACACAGGTCATCAAAGATCTCTCTTTGAGAACAGTTTGTGGTGTTCCCTTGAAACTGAGTGACAACTAATCTCCCCAGATTTACAGTACTCTCCACCTCTTTCGATGACATTTACAAATAAATTTGCATTATCGACACAGCCCATTGATTTCTCGTTGGTAGCGGCTATTGGTTTTCACTGGGATTTGAGTGGCAATAAGCCTTCCCAAAGTCCCAGTTCTTTTCGCACTTATTCAGCGAATAATTTCTTCTACTTCTTCTTCTTCTTCTTCTTCTTCTTATTATTATTATTAGTATTATTATTATTATTATTATTGTTGTTATTATTATTATTATTATTATTATTATATAGACACATTAGTATTTTTAATTCTTATATCGAGTACAAATGTATTATTTTGTCATCTAATTTATATACGTTTTTTGTAGTGTTATCGACACCTTATGTAAATTAGATTACTCCGCTGTTAAAAGTGAATTGTTTTTTCTTTGAATACTTTCAAAGCGATTAAGAAATATTTGATAGTGATCAACTATAGAAATACATAAAAAGATTAGTTAGAGGGAGACAGACGACATCCAATTAATTATAAATTATGGCTAATTAAATAATTAAAACAGAATGTTCATTACTAAAAATAACTCAATACCAGAACTAAATTTTATAAATCTTCTAGCGAGAGGGGGTACTCTGCCTTGGCCGGTAGTTAAATATGCTTAAATATAGTTGAATTCATGCAGAGTTTGTATTTATTATTACAGAGCCAATTCTTTATTGAATATATATATGTGCGTAGATATATCTATCTATCTATCTTCTATATTCCTTTAGTGTGTAGTGATATTCATATTAAAAACCACATTTTTCTATTTATTTAAAAAGAAAATACAATTTTGTTATATATGAGTTATCGAATTGCATTCATTAGCAAAAGATCTAACTAATTTGCATATTCTTTTAAACATTCATTTTTAATTAATTCCCTATTAGTTTTTTCGGTTTTCTTATAGGGTGATCACCTTTAGTTAACTATTACGTGTAATTATATTCATGCAGATATTCTACATGATTTATACTTGCGGAATATTTGCATAAAAAGCTTACAATTAACCCAAAATCGTTTCCATATATATTTATGTATACGTATATATTTTTGTTTCATCTATCTGTCTATCTATCTATATATATCTATAAAAGTGAACGTGTCTGTCTGTCTGTGTGTCTGTGTGTGTGTCTGTCTGTCTGTGTACATTTCCCTACGCAATAACTCTATCAATTGTTAGTCTATAGACTCGAAATTTGAAATACCGGGTACTGAGATTTGGGAAAATCGATTTGACGGGTGTCAGCCAGAAATTTGGCTGTTAAGGGGTCAAATTCCAACGATTTGACCGTTAAGAACTCTACCAAACTCCTCCGACAATTTTGGGTCTAGACACTTGAAATTTTAGATATAGGTTCCTTGAACCTGGATCTAACTTAATAAAGTGATTTGAGCCCGAAACTATAAATTTTAAGGGGCATAATAGGGGTCAAATTAAAAAACAATTTACTCTTTTTTTTTTTTTTTGCTCAGCATACACCTCCAAACACCCGGGCAACGCCGGGCTGAAATGCTAGTATATATATATTTACATGGGGCTCACCACTTATCAAGGCCCGAAAGCCACTCAGGGATAAGCGTTATTGTGTGTACAGTAATCAATGAGATAGTATTGTAGTAATCATTAGTATTGGGGGGTTTTGATAAGGGGGTGGTTTTTCAGGAGTTTGTTTATTTTGGACTTGAAGACGTCCAAGTTGTAGTCAGGTGGGAAACAGGCAAGCAGCAGAGAGTTCCACTGAAAGAAAGAAGCTTTGCTCATGGAATCTACGTTTGGATTTAGGCACAGATAAAGAGTGGGAAAAATTATATATATATATATATATATATATATATATATACGAGGTGCTTTCAATAAGGTTTTAGACATTGTGTACAGGCATTTAAAATTGTTGTATACTCTTGAACATTCAGTATGTTATTGTTATGAATGAGATGACTGATTAACTTTTATGATTTCATCTTCACATAAACAGCTACAGCAAGAATTGGAATACATCCTACTAAAGCCTGATTGTCACAGCTGGTGAATTTCAAAAATGCAATCTAGACCTGGGGACGCTTTAGAAAAACGATATGCAATTAAATTCTGCTTGAAACAGAAACTTGTGGAATGCTTCAGACTGCTTTTAGACCATATTGCATAAATTGAGAATCCGTTTTTAAGTTGCATAAGAGATTCAAGTAAGGCTGGGCGTCTAATGAGATGTTTTGGAGGAGTAAAGAAGTCAAAATACAAAAGTCGATTGACCAAATAAAGAATTTTAAGGATAAGGACCGACATTGGTCTATAGAGGCAATAGGTACACAGTTAAATGTCAGTGTGGAAACTGTACACGCAATTATTCGCCAGGAACTGAAGATAGGAGAGATTTGCGCGAAGTTTGTCTCAAGGGCGCTCAGAGAAGATCAGACTATTTTACCAAAGTGCGCGTCGGGTTAGGGTTCATCACCCTCTCTATAGTCCGAACTTTGCTTCCTGTAAGTTTTGGTTATTCCTTAATTTCAAGGAAAACCTTAGAGGCTATCTTTATGAGACAATTGAAGAAATAAAAGAGGCTTTAACATGGGTCATTGACACACTCACACAGGAACGGTACAACAAGCATTGCAGGCGTAGTATATTACTTCGAAGGGGAACTAGAGTTTCGTGTGTGTACTATCAACAAAAGTGCTCAGAAGAAAAAGTCTGGAAATTTATTTAAGGCCCCTCGTATATAGTACTAATTTCAAAAGTTAAAAAGTGACTTGGGTACCATCAGATTTCACTCAAAACAAAGCATTTACACCTCCAGTCGCGATCCCTATCGTCTCTGCTACCGACAGATAGAAAAGAAAGATTTAAAATTAAATCACTTCAAGCTATGAATGAATTTGCGCATGCACAAAAGTAATAGAAATATGTCGACAAGTTTAAATGAACATTTTGCATTTTAACTTGCCGACATATTTTTGTATGCGTTATTCATGCATCTGTGCTTTCTTTTTATCTACGCTTTTTCTTTCTCTTCTTTTCTATTGATGTGATATCACCTCGCACACCAGATTGGTCATTTGCATATGAATTATGCCGCTGCTTTGACATACGCGTCATCGTCTCTGTTACATGTGTCCATTCGTCATTTTCCGTATTTAACATTTTTATGATTGAATATCTTAATTGAGTACGAAATAGGTTAGCATGTTTAATTATATTACTCAGTTCAGTTTTTATTTTCATATGTAATAAAGTGGCTTTCACTATATATATTATATATATTTTAGAATTTGACAAGAAGGTTATTGTGGAATTTCTCATTTTGATTTCAAATTATATATTTTCAAATAACTTTTCGTTAAAATACCTTTACTTTATATATCATTTAAAAGAGCGTTTTCGCCCTATCTAATCGTTTAAAATTACAGTCGTTTTAAAACAACTATGTCTTCTTTTCAGAACGATGAATACAAGATGGAAAAGAGCAAATCGCACAATTTTCTTATTTCAATTCAACCTAGGCCGAATACCTGCTGAAACACCTCGTTTGGCCCAGGAACTACTACTGAACGCACAGAACAATGGCGGTTTAAGAAATTTCGTGGCGGCGACGAGAGTTTTCAAGATTATGAGCGTAGTGGTAGGCCATCGGACCTTGTCAACAATCAATCAAGAGTCTTCGTCGAAGCCAATCCACGCACAACTAATCAAGAGCATTCTTTCTTCTGTATTAGACGTAACGTATACGACAATTTTCAACCATTTTTGAGAGAATGAAAAAAACAAAAAAAACTTGATGAATGTGTGTCTCAGGAATTGAACAACCAAAGGAAACGACGTTATGAATTGTCATGTTTCTTTCTTTTACGCAACAAAAACGACCAGTTTCTCGACGGCTGTGATTTGCGATAAAAAGTGGTTCCTTTTAATAAACAGCGACGCTCAGCTCAGTGGTTAGACGTCAATGGAACTACGATACTTCCCGAAGCCAGAGTTGCACCAAAAGAAGGTTATATTGACTGTTTATGATCTGCGACCGGTCTCGTCTATTATAGGCGAAAACATTACGGCGGAGAAACATAGTACAAAAATGGATGAAATGAAACTTTGACAACAACACCCAGCATTAAACAGAAAAGCCCCAATTCTCCGCCACGAAAATTCATGACCGTAAGTTGCTAAACTGACCTTGCAGAAATTGAACCAATTTGGCTACGAACTCTGCCTCATCCACCATACTCTCCTCTACTTTTCAAGAATCTCGACAACTTTTTGTGTGGGAAAGTTTTCAGAATCGCCTTCTGCGACTTCATCTTCACCAGAACGCAAGATGTTTACGTTATTGGCATAAATACATTTGTTTTGCGTTGGTAAAAGTTTTTTAATTCTTTTCGATCAATAATTTTTGTTTGAGCCGAGATATGTTTATCTGAATTTAAAAGTAAAAAACCGCAAGAACGTTTTTATCATTCTGAATATAGATATACATATATATATATAATTCACATATATATGTAATTTATAAATATATGTGTGTGTGTTTGTGTAACTATACTTGACGAGATTTCAAGCTGATTAGACGTGTCGTGGTACTATCTCCAATTGATAGTTGCGAAGGTGGTTTGGTGTAGCAAGACCAGATATCCATCTTTCTGTCTTCCTCTATTTTACTTGTGTATGCAAGAAACTTTTCTCTCTAATGTTTTTCTGTAACTGTCTTTTTTTAATATCTGTTTAATAAACAGCGGCGTCCGAGTGCGTTTATCAGTAGACAAAAAGAACGTTGGTTCACGACAACGACACACATAAAAATGTAACTAACGTACAAATGCAACTGTCAGATTATGCTTGTATGAGGCACTATTTGGTTAAATTGAGAAGAGGGAGAAGTGAGAAAATTCTAACTATCCATAACACTTACACGACTGATTGATGATAATGATGATTATGAGAATTCATTTATCGAGAATGAATCAGATAACTGCTGCTGGTATTCCGTTATCTTTCTGGTTAAAATTCTTTCTAGAAAGACATTGTGCCTCTACAAGAAGTAGCACGTGAAAGTTACCAACATCCCTAAATGAAAAGTATTTCTGTGGAACAAACTGTATTCGAACTTGGCACACTCTGGTTATCGGTTTGTGTTGTTAACAACATGGCCCTCGTTACCTCCGTGTCGATGATGATGATGATGATGATGATGATGATGATGATGATGATGATGATGATGATGTGTTTCTGAATTTTTAATATGAGGATTTGTTATTCGCATAATGTGGATCCTTCGGACTACTGTTCTTATCTTGAATATTATTTTCAAGACATTTCGGCCTATGTAACCTCCGACTTTCTTCGGATGTATCTTATTGAACTCGGGAATGTTTCTTTGAAACTTGGGAAGTTGGGCAAAATTTTGAACAGACCCCTTTACTTCATCTTTACCTTACTTCACGGAAGTAGCATGCTCTCCCTCCGTCAGCCATGACTGGATAGAGGTCCTAAGTAATTCGTGATAGCATTTTTTGGTTGTCAACACTGAGAATTTAACCTTACCATTTTCAGGAGAATATTACTGTTATAATTGATTTTTTCCAAGTACTGCGGCACAGGTCTTTGCGGACGTGGAAATTCCGTCCAGATTCCCGAGTTCAATAGAAATACATCCGAGTTTGTAAGGATAAACCTGAAGAAGGTCGGAGGTTATATCGACCGAAATATTACAAACATTGTATTCTAGATGAGAACAGTAATCCGAAGAATCCAAATAATTCGGATGATGATGATGATGATGATGATGATGATGATGATGATGATGATGATGATGATGATGATGATATAAAAGAAAAGTAAAGAAACCCTGATAGAAAAGATATTCTTTCCTAAGTATTTAATTTACTTGCAGAGTGATCCTAGCATCCTTAACGTAAATTCTGAGGAAGATTTCATTATTTAAAGTAGTAGTTCAAGATAATTCGTTGCGGGTTTAGTCGACTGACATAAGTAATATTTACTGAAAGTGAACATAATCGATTTGTTATCGCGTTGCCTACAGTAAGAATTTCTCTAGGACGATTTTAGCATATCAATCAAAGTAAATTATTTTTAGGTGACGTTTTAAAGATGATTATCTGTGAAGTGGGACAACGACTGTAACTCATACATCAAATGAATGTAATCGATTTTGTTCTTATTAATCAGGCTGGATTCTTTTATTGACATTAGTTTTCAGAAATATTTCCAGAATTAAATATTTAGAAGAAGAACAGCATATAGAAGTTGATCCTATTGAACCAAAAGGATTCGAACTTTGCACGTCGAGGTCGTCAGTTTACGTCGATATCAACCACAAAACACCTCCAAATCGATCGTTATAATGACATTTTACAATTTATTTAAATAAAGCATATCTTTTTGTTTCTTCGTTTGTATATTTGAGAAAAATTTCGACTAAAATAATATTACGATATGACATTTGCACAGCCTATCATTGAGACTATAATGTTGGTGATAAGTGTGGTATATTAGTGTCCTACAGGGTAAATTTCTAGTGTTTCCATGAGATAAATAGTTGAAACACTAGCAGATTTTAAAGTCGCAATAAAATATTTACCGAGTCAAAAATTGTTTAACCAGTTAAAATCTTTATAATAATAAAAGACTTGGTATTTAGTCCTGCAAAGCAATATTTACAGTTTATAATAAACAATAATATTGACCTGTTTACGTAAAGTGCGTAACTAACAAAGTTATATAACGTAAACATGAGTCAGTAGGACGTTCAGTTCGAGCAACTAAATATATTAGGATGGAAAAATTTGTAAATTGCGGTTCAAAAGCTTGAAGAGACATGTTTATAGCAAGATGTAGGATTTGAGGAAATATTTGCAAACTCATAGGGAAGTGTAAAAATAAAGTCATGTAAAATATAACCTAGTGTTGATGGCGTTTCCTTCTGGAAGAAAGTATCTTCCTTTCCAGAACCTTCAAGTCAAAGTTCAATCGCTTGGAAATAGAAACTAAGAAATAAAGTATGTGCTTTGTCTCTGCGCAACGCAGATGTTAATTTAATTAAAATGACGTACACACACACACACACACACACGCAATCTACATTACACGAACTATTGAACACTGTTTATGCACACCGCAGTATGACATTGCATGTTGATTATATTGCGATTTGAACTAGTTTATATATAAACGTTATATATATGAACATCGTACATACACACAAAGACGATGGTGCTATATTTGTACATACATTGCCGTAACATACAGACATTCAACCTGTACAGTTAAAGAGACTAGTGGCGCCTCGTATATATATATATAGATACACGTATGTAAACATGTGACTGTACAACATAAGATTAATTTTGATTGAATATAACTGGTGTTCTCCCCCTTTTTTGGCTTTGTGTAAATTCGACAATGTCTACTAATTGAAACTAAGGTGATATTGACACTGATTAAAAGCAGAGGTTGCTACATAGTTTTTAAATGCAAACAATCTATATTTTCGTGCAGAATTACAGTCAACTATAGAAACGTTGTAAGATTAACAATCTTCTCTGCTATCGAAACACATTTAGTACAAATAAACGTCAATCTATATATGTGCTTTTCCAATAATTTTCAACCATGGATGTCCAACAATCTATATTTTATCGATGCTCAGTGATATGCAAAAAATGTGAATCACTACATTGATTAATACTAAACACTTTAACTAACGGCTTTACCCTACGTAGGTTAAACCGGCTTCCTCCGAAGATACACCCCAATCTATGTTATCAGTGTCAGTCAGATAGCCAGCTTTCTATGTTATTCATTCTTAAGTTTCGAGGTCGCAAAAGGCAGTATGTGACTTTTCTCCTTACTTATCCCAGTTTCCACATCGAGAAAATAGTTTAAATCTCGACAAATTGTATATAACCGCAAAACTATCTGCATATGTATTTATTTTTTATTTATAAATTTCACCTTTTCTTCATGGGCAATGTACATACAAGTAAACAAACAAAAGAACAGGCACTCGACTTTCATATTACTAAACACGTTAGAGTATTTCGTTAAGTTTCTTTTTGATATCTACATCCTTTAGTACATTCTGATTTTAGCTTGGACAGCAAGAATAGCTATCATCAAATTGTATTCACATGCATCGCTATTTATTTCTTCAAACCGGTATGTAATGCTATTACCTCAGGGTGTCCCATTGAAATGGCATATCTTGTAAAGGTTTACTATAAATAAACCTAAAAAAAAATAATGGAAACAACTACAAGAATAAAGAACATGACATGCATAAAGGGGGAAAGTTCAATGCGTTTCACACATTCTTTTCTTACTATACACCCTGGAAATCCATGTAAAGTTAGTCAGAAAAAAAGAGAAAGAAAGCCTGTATACATGATCTTCAGTCGCAAGGTTTTTGGAGACTTAATTAAGATCATTCACGTCAGAATCCTAGTTGTTGAGCATAAGTAATGCAGAATACACATTGAAATCGAGCTGTATGCATTGTGCAATAAGATGTTCTTTTTAGAAAGGTTGAAAGCCAGCTGCATAGTCGCAGCGTACCTGATCAATTCAGAATATATGTTCAACGTCTATCATACTTTTATTAACCTATTATTGTTTCATTACAAACAAACGCACACACACATAAAAGAGCCCTCGGTTGGTTTCAATAAAAACCAGAGCAATGTTGGCTGCTGGTTTGGCTGCCTCATACCCAGTGTTACAATCTTCAAAGGAAGAAAATTAAAAAAAAACATGCATACATACATACACACACACACACACACATATATATATATATATATATATATATATATATATTTGTTTGTTTGTTTGTTTGTTTGTATAAATAAATTTAATATACCTGCTCTGTTTACTCTTTGAGCACTTTTGATAGACACATGTTGTTTCATTAGATGTACTTCTAGGAAACTAAACTCTACTGCCATAATATATATATATATATATATATATATATGTTTACAGAAAGTTTACAGTAGATAAGTCATCGGTACCGTCGGTTTCACACCTGATAATTAAGGTGCCGTTTTAGATACACATATCAAGCTCTCTTCACCAAATACTAATTTCCTATATAATTTATATATATGTGTGTGTGTGTGTATATATGTGTGTGTGTGCGTGTGTGACAGATAAGTCACTCTATTATTTTAAAATGAAACTTTTTCGAATAAATTAATTTGAATTTACGTGACATAACTTTTCATACATGAATAAATCCAAATAGAATTCCAATCTTTAAACTATGCAATAAAAAAAAATTAATAGAACTCATTTACAAAACCAATATTTTATTTTAAAATGGTGAAGTTATTTCTGCGCTACATAGTGACATATGCTGCACCCTGTATATATAGTATGAAGGTATATCTATGGCAAATAAGCTGCATAGAGACACCACTGTCATATTTCCACAAGAAACCACTAGGCTAAATGCATGGATTTATTGTTTGCCATTGCCTTTATATATGTGTTATATTTAATTAATCATTCAGATTCGCTGTTATTACTTACTCTGACAATACCCGAAGCTTTCTTAACCCTCTTTTATTTATCTGTTAGCCGTTTGGACGCATTCAATTTTCTTCATAAATTCCCATTCGACGGTGATTTGACACAATAATAAAATTGGTGAAGAAATGCGCACTTTTGATGAGTTTATTGTTGGTCACATCTTATGCCAATTCTTATAAGTGCCTCTTATTTGGTAAAAAGAAGTACGTTTATTTTAACACGTTAGAACTGAAATAATTTATCTTTTCCGTTTATTTTGTTCCTCGTAGCTTCTCTAATGATTAATTTAGTATAGTTTATTTATTTATTAATCGATCTATTTTTATTTTTCCATTTTAATCGTTAAACTAAATGGAAGTTTATTATCCACAGTTAATTGCTATTTTTCTTCAAATATTTAACAATTTGAGCATTCTATTTTTACCTTCTCATTCAAGCATAATTTACATAAGCCATCAAAATATATGCATATCATAATATTTTATCTGATTATCGATGAGCGCTTGCTTTCTTTGAGATTCCAGTAATGGCTCGTCTGTGATTCTTTGAACCTCTTCACCTATCGATTGAATGGTCAATGACCGACAGCACCCTACTTGAAAGTACAATATTTAAACTCCTTGGTCTAACATTCACAGGTAACATAAACTGAAACAAATGCATGGAAAAAATGTTACGATTTCTGCGAAGGACATAACAGTATCCTATATCACTACAAATATACAATATATATACACAGATACATGGAGTATTGTTTTTACATCTGGGCTGGTGAATCTTAGACAGGGCGTGTCTGAAAAGTCCCTCACTCTCTACCAACTTCCAGCTCCTTCCCCTCGCCACAATATTGCATCCTTGTGCTTATTTCACAAGTATTTCAACGGAATGTCCTCCGACAAATTTGCCGCCCTGGTGTCCCCTCGACGTACATATATTCTACAAACTCGACAATCAGCAAAATTCCATCAATTCGCTACGAAGATACCCAGATGCCGAATTTCGGACGCCTTACTACGCTAATGGCTTCCTTTTTCGAACTGATAGCCTTTGGAATTCCGTTTCCGTTCCCTGTTCCTCTGACTATGCAGACATGCAGAAATTTAAATGTAATATTACTAAAAATATCGCTGCTCAATTCTTAACATAGAATGCTCCCTAATGACCTGGCTCCTAATCCACAGTAGCCCCTTACGTCTATGGCAATGTGCTTTCTTTAAGATGAATTAAAGTAAAAAAAAAAACTGATATGGAATATGGTTCTGTGGTTATTATACCTAATTTGTGCATCAAGGAGGCTAATGGTATGTAGCATTGTAGTAGTAGTAGTAGTATTATATAAGATTGTACGTAAGTGAAAACGCGTGAAATACTAATTATATACATATAATTATTTCCACAATCAAACAACGCTACAGGTCACACAAACCTTACAGACCAGAAATCCTACACTCGAGTTTCACCTTCTCTAAGCGACTTTGGTTTCCAACCCTAAGTTCGGATGTCTTACTGGTCAGCCAAATGGGGGCGAAACTCGAGTCTATGTCTTTCAGCTTATTGCTTTCATGGTTTGAAAATAATTACATATCATGACAAATGTATATATACATATATTTTTAAATTTAAAATAATAAAATTAATTATCATATATACCAAAAAGTCATTTAAATAAAAATTAGGGGCCTGACATCTTGTTAAATACTTATGCCGTTTTTACAAAAACATGTTGACAAATACGAAAAAACAATATAAAATAGTTATAAAATGGACTAAAAGGTCATATGGATAAAAATTATAAACCTGACAACAGGCACCTGCAGTGAAAGAAACAATAAACTTAATCAATTGTCAAAAAGTAGAAAAGTAGATAATATGTAAGTATGATATTTGAAAGCTCATTTTTGGCAAAAATTTATGCAGGTATAATCAAGTCACACCAAAGTCAGATCAATTCAGTGAAACCACAATGGCTGAATCAAACAGCCTTGGGTGTGGCTACAGTGACAATGTCATCCCGGGGTGGGGCCGTTTCACGTGGTCACAAATGATTTTATAACAAAAACCGAAAAGCCATTCGGGATTTGTCGATAATTTGGACCCTAGAAGAATCAACCCGTCGAATTCCCATGCGTTCATCTTCTTCCTAACAACCAACCATCCATAACCGTCACCAAAAATAGTGTTGTTATTCTTTTAAACACAGCAGAAATTCGACAGTAATGTATTTTAAGCAATTATATATTATCATGGAAGCACAAATTTTAATTAGTCATATTAAAAGATATTTTATACTTATATATATATATATATATATATATATATATATATATATATATATAAGCGCAAATAGTTAATAAAACATGTTAAAAAACACTTGGAAAAAGAGTAAAAAACATATTTAATCTGAAAAGGAAAAACTTAATAAGTGGATAGTCCTTAATTTCGAAGAAATGCTTTCCTTCTCATCAGAGGGTAGGAATTGGCAAAATGCGGGATCGGATTTTGCATACAAAAGTATTTGATGAAACTTCAAGTAAGTCAAAGATCTTACTTGATAACAAAAAGTAAAGCAGAGGGAATATGGTGAAGAAAAAAGGTGGTTTCACGTGAATGGATAGTCTGGTGGAAGGTAAAGTATCCAATGACGGTAAAATCCAAAAATGTAAATCCAAGACAGTTAATTAAATTTCCATTCGCACAAGTAAAATCCAAGGAAATCGCGTGATTGGAAGATGGTCAAAAATAATCCAAAAGTTCGAAATTCGTGGAATAATTCACAAATATGTACAAGGAAAAGGGGAAAAATTCCAATAAAAATAAGATATGCGTTTAACACAGCTGCCGAGACAAAGTGTAAATTTTAATTGTAATTTTTATTTTATATATATATATGTGTGTGTGTGTGTGTGTGTGTGTGTGTGTGTGTGTGTGTGTGTGTGTGTGTGTGTGTGTGTGTGTGTATCGTGTTGCGGTTTCAAATCGTTCGACTGGTATTAATCGTGACACCCTGCACTGAAGATTACCGAAAGGATGAAACACTAGTGTCTGTAGGTATATAATTATTATAGTAAAAAAAATAATTATGACAGCCTCTTTAAGAAATTCGTTCTTATCGTTGAGCACTTTCAGTTGAATTAAAGTTGGTCAATTTAGCTCTTATGCAGAGATCAGCGTATAACGATTAGATCACTATCTGACTGATGTAAATGAACATTTAAGATTAAAATGTTTAAAATTCAACGTTATTTCACGTGGTCAATGGTAGCCGAATTAATTAGATCTTCGCTAATCGAGCCAGAGATGTCTCGTGTTGCGGGTTCGAATCGTTCGACTGGTATTAATCGTGACACTCTGCACTGAAGATTCCCGAAAGGATGAAACACTAGTGTCTGTAGGTATATAATTATTATAGTAAACAAATAATTATATATATATATTATATATATATATATATATATATATATATATATATATATATATATATATCCGGCGTTGATAGGTCAACATTTTACGTTACATATGACATCTGACATGACGTTATCTGCTATGATCTCATATATGGCGTCATCATAGATGACTAATGATACATATTATAGGGAACGTAATCTACTATGACGTCATATATGATCTATGATGTAAATAAACAAGGACAATGATCAAACAGGAATGAATATGGTTTATATATATATATATATATATATATATATATATATATAGTAACTTATAAAATATATATGGCGATTAAGCTACACTGAATATTCTGCGTTTCATCCAACTATAGGATTCGTGAGGCTTATGCGCATAAGCCTCACGAATCCTATAGTTGGATGAAACTCAGAATATTCAGTGTAGCTTAATCGCCATATATATTTTATGAATTACTAACTAGCTCTACCTACGTATTGAGCACTTTTGAAGTAAATACTTAAATTTTACGTATAAATCTATACTTTCGTATATTAAATTTATGTGAATAAATGAAGTAGTTATATATATATTTATATATATATATATATATATATATATATATATATATATATATATATATATATATATAAGAGAGAAAGAAAATTAAAACTGTAAGTTGAAAACTTTACAATCAAAATTTATTGTTCGACTGAATACGCCAAAAACCAATTTACAAAGTCCTTATTCCGAGGAGTTTCAAAGAATGCTATTCTTGTTATTCTTCTCATCAGAGGACATAAAGAAATCAGCAAATTAAATATGCTAGAATTTGTTAGTTATGGAATTAAGTGAAACCGCAATTTATTGTAGGTATACATGGCCAAAAAAAGAAGTGAAAAAATGTTTGATATGTAAAACATATATAAAAACAAACCGCGCATAATATTTCAGCTTGCATGAAAATTCTCTCTGGTTGATCCGAAATACGAAAATAGTTCTTTAGAGAGAATGGAGTCCAAAATAAGTCCAGCGTGACGATGCATATGATCTGATTGGAAAGCCTTCAAAACAGCTGAAAAAATGAATTTTTTTCCGGACAGTGCAATAGCCCAAAGAGAACTCGAACTCCAGTCAAGTGGGACCGAGCAATAAAAGGAAAGAAAACCAGTGTGAAAACCTTCATCATCGGCTTAATTAGAAAAAGTTATTTCAGATTAAATCTTTTAAAATTAAGATCAGGCTAAGCGGGCAACAAAAAATCAGTCTGTGAAAGCTCTTATTACTCTGATCGAAAATTGTCTAGACAGAACGAAACAGACCTTTCTATAAAGTGTTAAATTCGATGTCATTGTTTAAAAGGTGGGAGAGTGAGGATTATAAAGTTTTAAGTGTGGCAGAATCTTAGCTCTTTTATTGTAAAGTTCAACATACAGTTTTAATTTTCTTTCTTATAATAAGCTCTACTCTCTATTCCGTATTGAGCTTTTTTTATTATGTTGGGATTAAATTTTCTAAATATACGATAGAAATTCTTCCCTCCTATGTAAGAAACATGGTTCATACATTACTTCTACTTTTATTTACCCCAAATAAGACATACTGTCGACTAAGACAACATATGAATTACAAACCAGATGTGTAGTGGTGATTCTACGTAGAGTGTTGTATAGTGAGATGTTTTTTCATATAAAATTCACATTTCTGCTTGCTAGCACAGTCGGGAAACAGGAGGTATCGAGTGAATGCTAAAGGGAAAAAACTATTAGAGTAGAAAGTGTTTTCCGGCATAAGGACACTTCTACAGTTAAGGGGTGTGATTTATCTGTTTGTCGAGTGCGTCGGGCAAATTTACGTTGAGAGCAGTACAAGTTCTATAAGTTCGTCGGGGCACATTCCGTGAATGTACTTACAAAAGAAGTACAGACATTCAATATGGAATACTGTTCCCATATCTGGGCAGGAGCTGCTAAAAACAGTCTATCCTGCCTTGACAGAGTACAAAATAGACTTCGTGGCTTAGTGGGGGATGCCCTTTTCTCTACCATGCAACCTCTCTCCCACGGAAGAGACGTTGCGAGCCTATCCTTGTTTTATCGTTATTTCCATGGCAGGTGCTCGTCTGAACTCCAATCTCTATATATATATAAGCGCAAATAGTTAATAAAACATTTTAAAAAACACTTGGAAAAAGAGTAAAAAACATATTTAATCTGAAAAGGAAAAACTTAATAAGTGGATAGTCCTTAATTTCGAAGAAATGCTTTCCTTCTCATCAGAGGGTAGGAATTAGCAAAATGCGGGATCGGATTTTGCATACAAAAGTATTTGATGAAACTTCAAGTAAGTCAAAGATCTTACTTGATAACAAAAAGTAAAGCAGAGGGAATATGGTGAAGAAAAAAGGTGGTTTCACGTGAATGGATAGAAATTCTTCCCTCCTATGTTTGTCGAGTGCGTCGGGCAAATTTACGTTGAGAGCAGTACAAGTTCTATAAGTTCGTCGGGGCACATTCCGTGAATGTACTTACAAAAGAAGTACAGACATTCAATATGGAATACTGTTCCCATATCTGGGCAGGAGCTGCTAAAAACAGTCTATCCTGCCTTGACAGAGTACAAAATAGACTTCGTGGCTTAGTGGGGGATGCCCTTTTCTCTACCATGCAACCTCTCTCCCACGGAAGAGACGTTGCGAGCCTATCCTTGTTTTATCGTTATTTCCATGGCAGGTGCTCGTCTGAACTCCAATCTCTGGTCCCCCTCGCCAATCTTTCACGAAAAACACCCGTCTAGCTGAATCCACTGTGAAAAATTTCCCCCACTCTATATCTGTGCCTAAATCAAAACGCGGATTCCATGAACAAAGCTTCTTTCTTAGAACTGCACGCCTGTGGAACTCTGTTCCGTCTGCCTGCTTCCCACCGGACTACAACTTGGATGTCTTCAAGTCCAACGTTAACAAATTCCTAATGAACCGCCCCCTTAATTAAACACTTCATCAAATCTCCACACTAACGTAATGTACTTGCAATAACCCTTTTCCCTGAGTGGCTTCCGGGCCTTGATAAGTGGTGATCACTGTGGAAAAAAAAATATTACGGCGGTCGGACAAGATCTCGTGGTTGGTTACCTCATAGGTTTACATATTCTTTTTACACTGTATCCAGAGGGAGAGGCGAATGGTTGCTTTATAAAGATATTGGATATTGGCAGGTGTAAAAGTTTTTATAACCTTGTAGTATGATCCCCTCCTTCTTTGCAACATACTTGGCAGTATCTCCTACGTTTCTATTTACGGATGGTCGTTCTAAATACCATTCACATTGCTTTTCCCCGCCGAACATGACGCATCGGTTGTTTGGCTCGGTTTCTTTTAAAATAGGAAAAATGATTGCTTCTTATCGATCACATGAGTGGGATTGATCGATCATTATGATGTGCCAAATAATCTTACCTTGGATATAAAATCAATATTGAGACGAAGCTACGATACGACCGTGTAATGCACCTGACTCACATGTAAACATAACCACGTTGTTTGTGTTCTTGTGTCGCTTTCGAGATTCTTCTACGCAGATATGTTTAGCACGAATAGAAAATTTATATTGGGGGATCGAATTATCAAATCGAGGGGAAAAAAGATTTAAAGAGAAAATGAAGAAAAACGACAAGTATATAAATATTAGCGAGGTCTCTTAGAAATTCCATGTTGATTTTTACATCAATGTGTATGATTTACTCTTAATAACCATGGTGGGATCCTTCTATCGCTCCAGAAGATATCTCACTACTGATGCAATTCTCTATCTCTATAAAGGCCAAGTGCGTCCAAGGATGGAATACTGCTGCCATATCTGGGCAGGAGCTGCTAAAAACAGCCTATCCTGCCTTGACAGAGTACAAAATAGACTTCGTGGCTTAGTGGGGAATGCCCTTTTCTCTACCATGCAACCTCTCTCCCACGGAAGAGACGTTGCGAGCCTATCCTTGTTTTATCGTTATTTCCATGGCAGGTGCTAGTCTGAACTCCAATCTCTGGTCCCCCTTCGCCAATCTTTCACGAAAAACACCCGTCTAGCTGAATCCACTGTGAAAAATTTCCCCCACTCTTTATCTGTGCCTAAATCAAAACGTAGATTCCATGAACAAAGCTTCTTTCTTAGAACTGCACGCCCGTGGAACTCTGTTCCGTCTGCCTGCTTCCCACCTGACTACAACTTGGATGTCTTCAAGTCCAACGTTAACAAATTCCTAATAAGCCGCCCCCTTAAGTAAACACTTCATCAAATCTCCACACTAACGTACTGTACTTGCAATAACCCTTATCCCTGAGTGGCTTCCGGGCCTTGATAAGTGGTGACCACCGTGTAAAAAAAAATATTCATGCTGAAAAATCAAATATCTGTTAATGTCAGTACTGTTGATAAAAAATTAATCTTATTGTCAGTTAAATGTCCTTTAAATAAATAAAACGGGTATTATCGTTTTTATTTATTTACAGTTGTGGCAATTCTTTCAAAAATAATAAATGGTATGTTTCTTTCGGTCACAATACTTGTCAGTTAAATATGCCTAAAAATCCATCAAGCGAATGTCACTTTTTGAAAAACTTTGAAAATTTTGAAAAACTGCATTTTTTTAGCTGACGTAGCGACATATCTTTATTTGGGAATAATTCACTTCAAAAACGTTTTTAATTATTTACTTTAACAAAATTACAGTGATAATTAATCGCCATCTTTTCTTATCAGATGATCTTAGTGTTTTAAATGGGTGAAATATGAAAACGTTCTTACGAACATGGAATGCGTTATATTCATAAAATTCAAGGTAAAAAAGGAAAAACTAAAAGGTTAGCTGAAAGAAAAATAGAAAAAAAGAATGAATAGATTCGCAGAAAAAAATAATATAAATAATAAATAAAAAATTAAAAATTAAGAAAAAAATAAAGCGGAAGAGGTAAAGTAAGAAGATGAAAATTAAGTGAAATTAAAAGAAATATGTTTAAATAAAAAACGAAATATGTTTAAATAAAAAACGAAATATGTTTAAATAAAAAAGAAATATGTTTAAATAAAAAACGAAATATGTTTAAATAAAAAAGAAATATGTTTAAATAAAAAACGAAATATGTTTAAATAAAATAAATCCAAAGAAAGATTAAAGAAAACAAAGAAACGAAAAAAAGCGTTAAAACATCCGCACCTACTCAGTAAGGTAGAAGAACAACCCAATTGGCCCCTCGAAATAATTACTGGCCATATATCGTCTTCATGACTACTCCTTCGGCTTGCCGGTTGTAGCAAAACATGCCCAAATTTTTAAAAGCTATTAGAAGCATCATTATGAAATGTTTGAATAAACAAACTGTTTTGAAACTATATTAAGGTGCAAATATTTTATTTTTTTAAATTATTAAATTTTTTTTTTCTTTTTAAAACTTAAAATGTTTTTTTTATTAATTTCAGATAATAAAATAACCATTTTCAAAGAATAAAAGAATTCGTTTTTATTTTCGTTAGCTTTATAAATTAAATATCCATGATCTTGCGTTGTTTTTTCAAGGTTGTGCTAGTGTTGATGCACGTTACTGTTGGAAAGAACTCTCCAGTTTGAGCTTTTAAGGCGCATGTTCTTTCTAGCGTTATAAGAATTATCGGGTTTGATGCATTATAGAAACAAACCATAAAGTTCATTTTAAGCTTGAAATATAGTGTTGAGCGGCAAATTCCAAAATGACAACAAAGATGGCGGGCATAACGTTGTCACACTTTGAGTCCCGAAAATTGTTTAAAACTTGAAAATAAAACAAAGATGAGAAATACCCCAATAAATGTCATTGTAACATTGGTTGTACTTTTACCACAATCTTTATTTATTCTCCCCAAGTCCTGAACGATTCTCAAGACCTCCAAATTTTCATTGAGTATTTCTTTTATTTTTTTCAATGGAAAATGCTTGTGACGATTTAATAATTTAGACATTTTCTAAAATAACCTAAATTGTTGTGAGTTGAAGAGATTATATTAACGAAAAATACAAGATATTCTAGTAAAAAATATAATAAATTTATAACTTAAAATATTGAAGCATTAAGCATTGATTATATGTTAAATTGATTTTTTTTAATTCTTAATGCTGCAATATTTTAAGTTTAAAATTTATTATATTTTTAACTCGAATATTTTGTGTCTTTTTCTTTTCTAGTTTTAACAACGAGTTCTTTTACTTTAATCTTAACCTTATTACTTTTCATGCTCACATTTCTCTATGTAATATATATGCGTATATTTGCGTATGCATATCTGTATGTGTCTATGTGAATCTGCACAATATATATATATATATATATATATATATATATATATATATATATATATATAAATATTGGTAATATGTATTCTAGAGATATAATGAAAAATATAAATATATTTATTTATTTATTATTATTTGTTTACTAATAGTAATGCAAAATACTTATAGTAATGCAATATATATATATATACTAGACTAGACTACTCGTGATCCGTTGGGTCAGTATATGTTATAACTAGATATGGAATAGTGACTATACAAAATCAATGCATAAAAGTGCAAGCGAGTATACAGAATTAATGTATAAACATGCAAAAAAGTAATGCGCACGCGAAAACAAACGTGGCGACTAATGCTAACGATTACATATCTCGCTACGTCGCCAAGAAATGAAATCTCATTTTACGTTAAATCTATATAGGAAAGTGATCCCCCACGCTTGAATATTAACTTTTAATTATTGAGGAAAATTCCTTCTTTTATATTATAAAGACCATTGAAACGTATTAGCCAGAAAAAGTAGATTTTGATTTGTATTTAGACGGTAAACTACCGGGTTCAGTCATTAAACCCTATTTTTTTTTAAATATGTAAATTGATAAGTACTTTTTTATATTAAAAAAATATTAGCTTCGTTTTTTTTCTGAAAATAATACCAACTTGCAATGTAAAATACAAATAAAATAATCGTAAATAAATAATTTGGGACACGAAAACCGTAGTGTTTTAATCAACTTCTAGTTTTAATCACGCACAATATGGGGAAAGAAAATATTTTTTTTAAATATGTAGGTGCACCTGAACAATCAACACCACCCCTTACATTTTTTTCCTTTTCGTCTTTTTTTTTTAACTATTTCTGCGGATTATTAGACACTAAGCTATCAGATTATAAAAAAATGAAAAAAATCAATATTTAAAGATTTTGAAAGGGGTTCAGATTCACTATAGTTTCCATAATATTATGTGCCGCAAGATGTTTTTATATTACATTCAAATTTCTGCATATTTGCACAGTCGGAGAAACAAACAGCAGGAAGTGAATTTCAAATGCTAGTTCTCAGAGGAAAAAACGGCTATTAGGATTAAAAGTTTGGTCGGCAGTGAAGGCCTTTACAATGAAAGGGTAAACTTTTACTACTGGTTTTGTTTACGTTGAGATAGTACAGGTGTATAAAGTTTATTGGGATAGATTCTGTGGAAGTTACTTGTAAAATAAGCAGAGGGATTCGGCGATTGGTGACTGGTAGGTGTTAGAATCTTACTAGCCCAGTAGGCATAGCTTACATTATTTAAATCAGACTGCGAAAAATGCTATAACGGAAAATCATGAAGTATACTCAGTCTTTATGTATCGTTCTGAAATCAAGCGAATTCTTACATTTTTTTTATTTCGTTAGTCATCATCATAATCATCATATCCAAAGATTTTATTATGCGCATTAGTTTCCACGATATTTTTCTAGTCAGAATTATTTATAGAAAGACATTGGTTGATTACGGGAGAGAACACGAAAAGGATGCCAACAAGTGATTTTTGTGGAACGAATTTGATTCGAACGGAACAGTCGTCAATCGGTATAGTTAACCACTAGACCACTGTCACCTTCTATTTCATGAGTAAACAAAAATATTCTCAACAAGAATAATAGAAAAAGCAATAAATAATTTGGTGATGTCAATTCTTACTAGTAACTTTTCTTTCCTTTCTCTTTATTGCAACTCATAAAAAGGAAAACGTTTTCTCGAAAAAACGATAAGATAAAGATTTATTAGAAAGCTAAATAGAAACCAATTCCTATTTTATTGCCACGGTTTCGTACAAAATTGACTTCAAATGCCTAAATAGCACTTTCATTGATTTCATCTTTCCTCTTCTACAAGTTACTATTTTTGTATGAGTGACCTTACTATACTCTCCACAATCTAATAATGTTTATCCGTGTATGCATCGGTAGTTTCCTTCAGTCTTAACAGACTATGGATACCCATGTAAGGGTTCCTACGCGTGGAATTTTTGTGGCAAGAGCTGCGCAATCATCACCCACATCTCTCCTGGGTAAACTTTATTCAATACCAGTGGCAAGTGGAATTTTAGATTGACTGGAAACAATGCCTATGTGAGCAGAGAGTACATACATCACCTCGAATTCCCAGATTGCCACTCACCTGGTACTAGCCAGGTTTAACGTTGCTTAACTTCGGTGATCTGATAGGAACCGGTCTATCAACGCGATTATGTCGTATATTGTGTATGCATAATTTCTTCATTTATGCTTGTTCTTAATATACAAAACAACCACAGTTCAAATAATTGACAACAATCTTAAGTCTCGTGACACCCGGTCGACCTCTACCCATATCAGTTGGGTTAGAGATTATTTCAACACAATACGTATTCGCGTACCTTAACTCAATCTCATTAATTAAAATACATGATGTCAATTCATACCATCTAAAAAATTCCAACAAAAACCTAACAGCCAGCCATGGTTCTCCCCACAATGTGCTGCTGCTATCGCGCACAGAAATCACTTTTTCCATAGCTACCAACGTAATAGATGCACTGAGACTAAAGCTGCTTTCAGGACTGCAAGCAACCACTGTAAAAGAGTAATAAAAATGCAAGAGAGCTATATGCCCAGTCTGTTAAATCCAAGGTAGCTGATCAGCGCCTTGGTTCCCACCAGTTTTGGCAAATAACAAATAGGATCCTGAACAGAAGTGTGCGTTCTATCCCAACCATTATCAATGGACCCGAGGTCATCTCGTCAGCGTCAGACAAGGCCAAACTATTTGCAAAGAACTTTACAGCTAATTCTACCCTATGCGACGAAGGCCATCAACTCCCCATATTTCCTCCTATAACACAGAACAAGCTAGGTAACATACAAATATCCGTGCATGAGGTCGCCAAGCTAATAAAAAACCTAGATTCCAGTAAAGCAACTGGCCCTGATGGCATCCCAATTATAGTGTTAAAAAAGCTTCAACCAGAACTTGCTCCCATTCTTACGAAACTATTTAAGCGCTGCCTTAAGGAGAAGTGCTTTCCGACCCCCTGGAAGACCTCATCAGTTTGCCCTGTATTTAAGAATTCAGGTGATAAGTCATCTCCCTCTCAGTACAGACCAAT
Organism: Euprymna scolopes; assembly: GCF_053919585.1. Lineage (NCBI taxonomy): Eukaryota > Metazoa > Mollusca > Cephalopoda > Sepiida > Sepiolidae > Euprymna > Euprymna scolopes. The sequence continues at coordinate 46,739,134 of NC_136488.1, forward strand.
AAGTCTTCTCTGTGTTATGAGTAAGTTGCTGGAATCAATATTAAATAGAGAAATAGTCAACCACCTCAGCAGGAATAACCTTCTTCGTGACACACAATATGGTTTCCGCTCTGCAAGATCTACCGCAGATGTGCTGACGGTTATATCCCACCGGATTAGTGAATCTCTTGACAAAGGCTTCCTTTCTAGGGCAATTGCTCTTGACATATCAAAGGCCTTCGACAAAGTATGGCATAAGGGTCTACTTCACAAGATTTCCAGCTATGGTATAACTGGAAATGTTTTCTCAATCATTAAATCATTTCTCTCCGATAGGCTCATAAGAGTAGTGGTAGATGGACAAAAATCGGAGGCCTGCAATATAAATGCTGGAGTCCCTCAGGGGTCCATCCTGGGCCCAACTCTCTTCCTGATCTACATCAATGACCTCCCTAAACACATACTTAAATCATTCGTTGACATCTATGCTGATGACACGACCATCTACGGCAACACATCAAAGGCTGTAAATGACGAAGTTCTCTCTGATTCTCTCTCCTCTGATCTCGAGCGCGTGGTTCAGTGGGGGAAGATGTGGCTAGTTACCTTTAATGCATCCAAAACTAAACTCCTATCCTTACATCATCAACGCTCTGATCCCCAGCTGGCATCAATTGTGATGGATGGCTCTAGTCTGTGTGAGGCCCCGTGTTTTGACAAGCTTCTGAGTTTGACCTTTACTCCTGATCTGAAATGGAACACGTACATCAAGTCTGTTGCCAAGGTCGCTGGAAAGATGGTGGGATCCTTCTACCGCTCCAGAAGATATCTCACTACTGATGCAATTCTCTATCGATATAAAAGCCAAGTACGGCCAAGGATGGAATACTGTTGCCATATATGGGCAGGAGCTGCCAAAAACAGCCTATCATGCCTTGACAGAGTACAAAATAGACTTCGTGGCTTAGTGGGGGATGCCCTTTTCTCTACCATGCAACCCCTCTCCCACAGAAGAGACGTTGTGAGCCTATCCTTGTTTTATCGTTATTTTCATGGCAGGTGCTCGTCTGAACTCCAATCCCTGGTCCCCCCTCGCCAATCTTTCACGAAAAACACCCGTCTAGCTGAATCCACTGTGAAAAATTTCCCCCACTCTATATCTGTGCCTAAATCAAAACGCGGATTTCATGAACAAAGCTTCTTTCTTAGAACTGCACCCCTGTGGAACTCTGTTCCGTCTGCCTGTTTCCCTCCTGACTACAACTTGGATGTCTTCAAGTCTAATGTTAACAAATTCCTAATGAACCGCCCCCTTAAGTAAACACTTCATCAAATCTCCTCACTAACGTAATGTACTTGCAATAACCCTTATCCCTGAGTGGCTTCCGGGCCTTGATAAGTGGTGATCACTGTGTAAAAAAAAAAAAAAAATGGAAACATGAATCATTGTTTTACTCCGATGTTCATGTTTTATTTTCATGTCGAGTATTTTATTTATAAATTTAAATTTCCAAATGTAATAATAAATAAGCATAAAAATTGTATTAAAAGATGTTGTCTGGCACGATTTCTCATCTATTCGCCAGTAATGCTGGATGCTATGCTGTAAATAAATAAATATAATAGACTAGAAATCAAGGTAACAGTTCATCTCGTAACAATTTTCCATGGGGTTCGATTTCTGTCAAAACTCAAATAGAATGCAGTCGCAAAGGGCATGTTTCTGCATTCAAATAGAATGCATTCGCAAAGGGCATGTTTCTGCATTAGACTTAAGAAATAGATAAACTTAGTAAGAGTGTAACGGAACCTGTACGAAATATTACTACATATTTTTCTATATTCTCATAGAACAAAAATTGGGTTTACTGACTTTAAATACGGATCTTTAAATCGGGAAATACGATATACTACGCTGGATATAAAATAAAGAATTGGTTGGCAGAATTTGTAATTGATAACGGACATGAATAACCTCCTTTAAAAGTTATTTATAGATTTTAATATTTCGATCGTGGATGATGGCGTATCTCACTAGAATCTTTGATTTCTAGATGCGCTAAATCTCCCCAATGAATTTGATTGACTACATTTACTATGGAGATCTACCTATTTTTCATCACTGTATAGATTCTTCCTGCCTCTTTGATTAGAGTCGTTATGACCAATCAGCAGAAGAAAGAAGAAAAGCGAGGCGAGAAAGCAGCCTCTATTGGCAAATTATATCTCGACTACGTTAAAACGATTTCTTATTAATTAGCTTTGTGTGCTATTTATTCCGACCCTTAAAGGCTACAACGTTTCTAGTCGAGATTGTCTGCTCTGTTTGGCTTCCGGCTTCTGTTGTCGATTTAGCTGGATAGTTTACATGGCTAAGAGAGAAAACAAAGTTATTCTGAACATAGAAAAGGGGGGGTCATGTTATCTGAGAAGCAGATAATAATTAATCAGAAGGAACCATACATTGTTTGTCACCGTCAACCCGTCTACGAAACAGAAACCGAAAGTCAAAAAGATCAGGGAATCTTGACTATAACTACCGCAGCATTGAATAAAACCAAGGCAACTTATCAGATAAAACATATAATTTCTTAGATCAACATTTACTGAAAGTTAAATAGTTAACCTAATATTCATTGTATATGAAATGCACTTGGACGGAATAAGCGTGAATATGTTTGCCTTGTCTGAAGATTAACATTTAGTGTCAGTTCTTAATATCGATACCATAATCATTTAATTATAATACGGAGTCTCCGCTAATTCTAAAACGATAAAATAGGGATGAGCTCATAAAGCATATCTCAAATACAACTGAATTAAAAGAGATGACTTACACTGATGGAATTAGTGTTTTTTTTTTCACCCTTATAATATAATATCAAAAACTTATATTTGCTAACAGTAATCACACAGATTAGTAGTAGCAAAGATTAATCGTTTTAAGACAGGTTATATAATAACAACGTTTTTATGAAACTAATAACTACATTGGTTATACAACCATTACCATATTCTGCTGCCACACCATGCATCTTATAAACTCTAACTCATTATATAGATTACTCTCTTAAACTGAATAAGTGTATATCTGTTTGGTTTGTCCGAAGGTGAATATTTAGCGCCACCGTTAGAGATCGATGCCATAGTTGCCAGATTATGATGCGGGGTCCCTACGAGGATATAATAACTATAAATCAAAGAAGGCGCTATTTATTTCAATTACCAAACGTCAAATAATTTTTTACATGTTATTATTATGAAAATCGACTTCATATTACTTTCACGATTACATTGTAATTAAGAAAACAAATAAAAATAAGCCTCCAAAGTACTGTTGAAATCTTTTCCGAACGCCACAATTGCGTGCTTAGGACTTCCTCGTTCTAGATAGAGTTCCGGGGTAGACATTGCTAGCTTAGTTTATTTGCATCGACTGTTAGAGTAGTTAGTTTGGCTTTGTCATTCTTTTTTGTCTTTTTTTTTTATTTCATCCGAGTTAACGTGGTTTAGGGGGCAAATGAGAGATGAAGTATGACAAATTCATAATAAATTAAATATTGACATTGTATAGAAACAAGTCTCTACTATCATATAAAAGAAACTTTATGTGCGTGTGAGAGAGTTTTTTCCCTATGGACACGAAAACGACTGGGTCGATTTTTATGAAATTTAACACAAAGGTACTTTATGTGTCTGGCAGTGTTCTTAGGTTTTTTATAGGACTGCCTTCGATAAGTATCGATAATTGATAATCGAAATAATCCGATGAAAGAAGAAACAGGCGATTTTTACTAAAGTTAACATCTTACACAGCCTAACATCGTAAGTGAATTTTAGGAGTTTTATTACCACATAATTAAGGAGGCCCGACATCTAAACCAACAGTATGTTTTTGATATGACAGGGGCGCATTCAAAATGAATGTTTCTGTTTAGAACACAATTGAACCATAGTACATTGATTTTTGATTTTAAACTAAAATTCAAGCCCCTATTCCTACACAAGCAGTGGTACCAGGCATATAAAATAAATAGTAGGTTCTTTGATATGACAGGGACGTGTTCGAAATGAATGTTTTTGTTTAGAGTATAATTGAAGAATGGTATTTTACTTTTGCATTATCAACTTTAATTCAAGCTATCTATCTATCTATCTATATATATATATATATATATATATATAAATTTATAAAATATATATGGCGATTAAGTTACACTGAATATTCCGCGTTTAATCCACTCTAAGATTCTTCAGGCTTTTGCGCGAATTTTGTGGTTGACTCTCGTTTTTATATACGCACCTTCATTCTATATACCCTCACAAGCATATTTGATACTACGGATATCGGCCTATATAGAGATGGCGGATTAGCTATAATAAAAGACTCCAACAAAGTCAAGGGAGATAACTTTAAGAAAATCATATACAGGAAAATGAAAAAATTAGGCCTAAAAGTAGACGTATTAGCTAATATAAAAATAACAAACTTCCTGGACGTCACGTTAAATTTAGAAAAAAAAACACATATGAACCCTACTATAAAGATAACGCTACTCTAATATACGTAAATCCTAAGTCCAATCACCCACCATCAATTATAAAACAGATTCCTAACTCGATCGTAAGTAGACTCAGCAATAACTCAAGCGATGAAAATGTATTTAACAGGTAAACCAATATCTATGAAACAGTTCTAAAAAGTATGGATACAAAAATATTGATATCAAATATAAGAAACAAAGCACCAATAACTATAATAAAATCAAAAATAAAAGAAAAAAGAATATATTCTGGTATACGGCCACATAAAATCAAATGTTAAAAACAAAACTTGGCAAGAAATTTCTAGATCTTATCGAAGAACACTTTCCTGCAACCAACTCATTACACAAAATGTTCAATAAAAATAACCTAAAGTTATCTTACAGCTGCTGCGAAATTTTAGATATGATAATTAAATCACATAATAACAAATTATTAAATAAAAACAATGTAAACAACAACAAAATAAACAATACAAAAGTAGACACCATGATAAAAATAAAACTAACAAAAATCACACATATATAACTAGCAGAAATAATAATAATAATAATAATAATAATAATAATAATAATAATAATAATAATAAACCAACTTCAGACAACAACAACTATACTAGAAATAAAATTAAAAATACTAATAACGAACAAGATAAATGCAACTGTAGATACCACACACTTTGCCCACTTCAAAATAAATGTCTAACCAAATGCATAGTTTACCAGGCCACAATATTTGCGAAAGAAACCCCGAATAACAAGAAATATTACGTAGGTATGACTTACTTAGATTTCAAAACTCGATATTATGACTACAAAAGAACATTCATCAATAAAAAACACCGTATAAAAATATCGCTAGCAACAAATACTGGGAACTCAAGGAAAGCGGCCGTTCACCGGTAGTCGAATGGAAAATAGTAAGACAAGCAAACAACTGTAGAGACCCAGACGATCCATGTAAATTATGCCTTCATAAAAAATTTGCTATCCTGTACTTTTAAGAACCCCAACATCTATTAAACGGTAGGAGAGAAATAGCGAACAACTGTGTTCACAGGATAAAATTTACAAAACAACTTTAAAACTAATAAAAACAATAGAAAATAAACAAATATATAAATAAAATAAACAAACGTGCATATACATAAACTATCACACATATACATGTATATATATGTATATATGAACTAACATAAAAAAAACCCTAATCTAGATTTAAAACAAGTCAAGACACTAGATATACAGGCTAAATAGAACACACACAAAGAATTAGGTCAACCAGACATCAAATGGGTCTTTGTCCTATAAGTGCATGTCCCTTGGCTGATAAGGAAGGGCGCGGTGGATACAAGAAAGCTGGTTGGCTAACTAAAATCTCAATAGAAGGTGCGTATATAAAAAATCTCAATAGAAGGTGCGTGTATAAAAAAATAAGTATTTACTTCAAAAGTGCTCAATACGTAGGTAGAGCTAGTTAGTCATTTATAAAATATATATGGCGATTAAGCTACACTGAATATTCCGCGTTTAAATCACTCTAGGATTCTTCAGGCTTTTGCGCGAATTTTGTGGTTGACTCTCGTTTTTATATACGCACCTTCATTCTATATACCCTCACAAGCATATTTGATACTACGAATATCGGCCTATATAGAGATGACGGATTAGCTACAATAAAAGACTCCAACAAAGTCAAGGGAGATAACTTTAAGAAAATCATACACAAGGAAATGAAAAAATAGGCCTAAAAGTAGATGTATTAGCTAATATAAAAATAACAAACTTCCTGGACGTCACGTTAAATTTAGAAAAAAAAACACATATGAACCTACTAAAAAGATAACGCTACTCCAATATACGTAAATCCTAAGTCCAATCACCCACCATCAATTCTAAACAGATTCCTAACTCGATCGTAAGTAGACTCAGTAATAATTCAAGCGATGAAAATACATTTAACAGGTAAACCAATATCTATGAAACAGCCCTAAACAATAGTGGATACAAAAATATTGATATCAAATATAAGAAACAAAGCACCAATAACTATAATAAAATCAAAAATAGAAGAAAAAGGAATATATTCTGGTATACGGCCACATAAAATCAAATGTTAAAAACAAAACTTGGCAAGAAATTTCTAGATCTTATCGAAGAACACTTTCCTGCAACCAACCCATTACACAAAATGTTCAATAAAAATACCCTAAAGTTATCTTACAGCTGCTGCGTAATTTTAGAGATGATAATTAAAGCACATAATAACAAAATATTAAATAAAAACAATGTAAACAACAACAAAATAAACAATACAAAAGTAGACACCATGAAAAAATAAAACTAACACAAAACACGCATATATAACTAGCAGAAATAATAATAATAATAATAATAATAATAATAATAATAATAATAATAATAATAATAATAAACCAAATCCGGACAACAACAACTATACTAGAAATAAAATTAAAAATACTAATAACGAACAAGATAAATGCAACTCTAGATACTGCACACTTTGCCCACTTCAAAATAAATGTCTAACCAAAAGCATAGTTTACCAGTCCAATATTCGCGAAAGAAACCCCGAATAACAAGAAATATTACGTATGTATGACCTCCTTAGATTTCAAAATTCAATATTATGCTAAAAAAGTAAATTCAACAATAAAAAAACACCGTATGAAAACAACGCTAGCGAATAAATACTGGGAACTCAAGGAATGCGGCCGTTCGCCGGTAGTCGAATGGAAAATAGTAAGAACAGCAAACACCTGTAGAGACCTAGACGACTCATGAAAATTATGCCTTCATAAAAAATTTGCTATCCTATACTTTAAAGCACCCCAACATCTATTAAACTGTAGGAGAGAAATAGCGAACAACTGTGTTCATAGGTAAAATTTACTCTAAGATAGAGAAACAAAATAACTTTTAAACTAACAAAAACAATAGAAAATAAACAAATAACATAAATAAACATGCATATACAAAAAATATCATACATATATATGTATGTGTATATATATAAGTATATATATATATATATATATATATATAAAACTAACATAAAAAACCTAACCTAGATTTAAAACAGGTCAAGACACTAGATTCCATGCTAAATAGAACACACACAAAGAATTAGGTCAACCAGACATCAAATGGGTCTTTGTCCTATAAGTGCATGTCCCTTGGCTGATAAGGAAGGGCGCGGTGGATACAAGAAAGCTGGTTGGCTAACTAAAATCTCAATAGAAGGTGCGTATATAAAAACGACAGACAACCACAAAATTCGCGCAAAAGCTTGAACAATCCTAGAGTGTATGAAACGCGAAATATTCAGTGTAACTTAATCGCCATATATATTTTATAAGTTACTAACTAGCTCTACCTACGTATTGAGCACTTTTGAAGTAAATACTTAAAGTTTACGCATAAATTTATACTTTTGTATATCAATTTTATGTGAGTAAATGAAGTAGTTATATATATAAGGCAAAATGTGTGTTTGTGTGTTTGTGTGCATTTTTTTGTATGTCCGGCAACGGCTTTTTTGGAGCGAGTTCTCCGGGGGTTACTATGTCTTAGAACTTTTTATATACTCCTTAGATTATAATATGTACGATTTACGAAACGACGTCGTAAATATCTTTTATTCCAGCGACTTTTATCTTACAAAATTCGCACTGTGAATTCGTTTTCTCTACTACTGCTACTGCTATGGCGTGATATTTGACCTAGAAAACCATGCGTTTACGTTCAACCACCTGGACTTTTAAATGCTTATTTTCGACCGTGCTCAAGTCCCTGCTTTTGTGGTGTCATGCTATGTCATCAGATTATTAACCTCAAGGTTTCGGGTTCGAGCCTATCGCCCTCTCAAAACTTTTTGTCAGCGTTTGTTGTTTTTGTTCTTTTTTTTTAAATATTTAAACAGGGTTATTACTTCGCTTATTATTTTTGTTTTGATCTACCCCCCCCCCCACCCAACATACCCACCTACGAACACCCGGGAAACGCCGGGTACACCTGCTGGTTATATATAAAAAGTAATTTTATAAAATCAACAATAGTTTCTCTTCAGGGCAATGTAAAATACAATTATTATCACTGCGGTGAGGGCATTGGCAGCTTACCCAAGTGCATCATGATGGTTCTCATACTAAAGCAGGCAATAAATCTATTTAATTGAAAAATTTGCGATTTCTATGACAATAAAAATATAGGAGTGTGAAACATGCGTTGACCATCATTCAATTCTGGGCAACGTTGGTTCTCCATGCTAGTGACACGTAATTTCAATAATTAAAACTAAACGTATTTTCATTTTGCTTTCGTTCACTAATTAGAGGGCAAATCGTTTTATCCATTTAATCTTTAGTTTTCACTTTGCAATAAGTATATAGAATATTTGCTGCTAAAAGGTAGTTTTCATATATCGAGCTAGAAAACTTCTTACATCTACTAGTATCGTATATATATATTTGATGCCACTATTCGTCCTGCGTAACGTGTTGATGCACACATCAAGACTGGCACACCAACCGTTAACCTCCCCGCTTCCTTGAAGAAAGTGCAAACAATTCGTAACCTAAGATGTCTCGCGAAGTTCTATACCTTGTGTCTCATCGTTGCAGTATTGAATCCTTGTGTTTCTTTTGCAGGTATTCCCACGGGCATGTGCTCTGTTGAATACTCAACACATGTACACGATTAAGATAAATACTATTGGCACACCTGATTATCAATAAAATAAAACATATTCTATCTAGATGTCTGAAATTGAAAGATTGTCAGTACTAATAGATTCTTCCCAAGACCATTTTCCTTTCTGATTCTCCCCTCCACATGCAGAAGTTTTAATATAATTAAACAAATACATTACTTCCTTACTCACCATCAAGGTTTCATCCTATAAATCTTACCATTTTCACAGTCGTGTCCTACCTTTTAATGGCAATATGCCTTCTTTGGGGTAAACAAAAGTAGAGGATATATAATTAGTGAGAGTAACCTAGCGTAGTGACACTAAAACGAATAGTAAAAAGCACAATTTTATCGCTAAGTAGCACTTTTGAGTACACAAACAATTCTATAACGACGGGAATACCAAAATCAGGTATGTTCTGGATCTGATGGACCTACAGCGCCGACTAGTGGACAATCGATAAAACTACTGATACCCATGATGGAAAGAATTCTCAGACAATACCTGTTGATTCACTAATCTTTTAAGAATCAAAATGGGGTCTATATTACATGGAATATGTTACATGACTGTTTTCATCAATCAGAGAGCAAAATAAGAGAAATATATTTTTTCAATGGCAGAAGCTCGTCGGCGAGTAAGGTTTCATTAATATCGCAAAAATAATAAGTTTTCCGATTGCCTCCTTGATTGGTAGTTCCGATTGCCTTTACCTTTGACTCTACCGCACACAATCTGGATATTGAGAAGCAATAAAATTGAACGATATTAATTACACTTGATCCGTCGATGATTTGCTGATTTAGAAAATAAAATTCCTTTACTGTTCCATCTGATTGGCCAACAATCTTATTTATTACTAGTAGGGCACCCGGCATTGCTCGGTCGAAGAATACGCTTAAATATGCTATTTTAATTTATGCAGACTTTGTATTTATTATTATAGAGCAAATTCTGTATTGATTATTATATTGTACCCAATATATAGTAGTGATTTCAAAGGTAAAAAACATATATAACTTGGGTACCATCAGCTAGTATAGAAATCAAAACATTTAACGCTCCAACCTTAATAGTTACCGTTTGAGCTATGGTCAAACGAATAAGAAATAATTGTCCCCTTTTCATGTAAGTAAAAATAAAGAGAATTAGTTAAATGAAAATAAAATCAGATAAAACGGGAATCGAACCCTGTAGATAAGTTTTAAAGAACAATAGGTTTTTAATGGAATGTCCAGTAAATTGTTGATTCTGTTAAAATATTTAATAAATACAAATTTGGCTTGAAACTATTCACATTGTTAGAAAGAATGCATAATAAAATATGGGTTATAGAATTAGAGAAGTAGATTAAATTCCTTTGTAAAACAACAAGGAAAATGGGAAATTTCCTGGTCGTCAGTAACGGTTTCAAAAAACGTGCAAATCGCGCATGTTGATGACACATGAATTATAGTCACATTGAGCAGACATAGGTGATTTCTCAATATAGGAAAGAGTTCGAAGTTAGTTAGGGGAGTCGAGGAGTCAGGGAAGTTATATCAGTCCGACCAGGGAAGCAGAGAGGTTCAGACCGAATCTTGGCACCCTCTGGAAGCGAGAGGGTTTTAAAAGAAGAAGAAACTTTGAATTCCTGGATGCAAAGCCATTGACCGGTCATATGGAGGAAATAAATGATCATCATGTTTTTCATAATATGCGTCTTCGTGTTGTAATTCAACAGAAAAGGTATTGTTCATTTATGTTATAAGAACTTTGTGAAAATCATCATCTAAAAAATATGTGTTAGAAAGTATACGTGTTAAAGTATAAATGTTATATAAACACTCCCGTTTTATACAGAACTGTCAAAAGCATAAATGCTAATCTCTCGGTCTATCTATCTATATATCAAATCGCCTCTCAAAGTGTATTAATATGAACCTTGTGTTTATAAAAATGTACAACTGTCTCTCTCTTTACATGTACCTGTTAATGTCACCAATATGCTATCTCCCATAGCACACAACATGAACAACAACAAATATATAAGTTGCCATACAAACAAGAACACTGAATAAGAACTCAGGTAACATACGCGCACAAGTGGTACCTTCTAATAATAAAATAATAGCACACTACGTAACATATTTGTAATTTGGATGCCGGACCTTTTTATTCAACAGGAATAAATCAAAAACAAATCCAACTTGGCGTTACGACGGATAAAACACAACGTTTAAGGGTTCAGTATATAAAAAATACCACGGAAAGAATACTAGACGATCACAGAACGCGGAAAAAAAAGAAAGGAAAAATATACAAAACGAAATAAAACAATAATTAAGAAAAAAAAAAGAGAAGCCCTCACATATACGTAGTATTAAAGAAGAAAATAATGAACACACATACACACAATAGAACAAAGTATACAAGAAAATTAGAAAAAAGGCCGATATGCCGCAAATAGAAAACCTACGTAATGAATGAAAAAAATTTTTTTCACCATGCATTTCATTCATTTAAAAATTGTATAAATATACACACACACACGCAGAAAGTTTAAGCAGAAAAAATAAATAAATAAAATAAAAAGATTGTTATGTCAAGATATTAAACGAGACAAGAAATATTCTTTTGGATTGTAGAATCCGGAATAAATTGTTTTTTAAAATATGAACGCACAGAGAAAGAAAAAAAAAAGTAAGTCAGTATGTCATTTATTAGTTTCGGGCAGATGTTTGAAAAAAATGGAGACAAGCAGACACACTGACAGACACACGGATATTGTGAGTTTATATATATATATATATATATATATATATATATAAATTTGAATTTTTTGAATTATTTGAAAAACTGTTGTTATCTTACACTTTATGTTTACAAGTTATAAATCCTCATCACAAAACATAAGAAAGATATTAATGCCTCTGTTCAGTCTCGAAAGACAAAGGATGTCCCTGTAGGGGCAGCTGCGCATGTAATTGTGAGGCAAGGGTGCCGCAATCACCATCCACACCTCTCCTGAATCGGCACTGTTTGAGTCCAGTGGCAAGGAGAAGACCAGGACGACTGGGAACAATGCCGAGATAAGCGGACAGCACATAAAACACATGGGAGTCCCAAATGGTCACCCATTAAGGACTGAGAAACTTAACTTCGGTGATCGAACGGGAAACGGTGTATCAACGTGATTATGCCGTAAGAAAGATAGCAACAATCTCATATAATCAACTTCATGGTATATTTAAGATATATCTATCACTTTGGATGTATGCCATGCTTTCAACTGAAATCAAAGCCGTATACAAATATCAAATACAACATTTATCGAGTTTTACAAGGTCTCTCTGTATAGGAGTTTGTGAGGACAATCTGGCATGAGGATAGTTTTCCTATAAATAAACCCTGACTAAATATTCAAAAACGCATAGTAATCGAGTCCCAAATGAAATCTCGGTATAGCTGACCCACGTTTACTTGTACGAGGAATAATGCACATTCTCCAAGTTATTAACTTTGTACTACGATTGTTTTACAGTAATACCCGGGGAAATTCATTCGAGCCCAATATCCCTCAATAAAAGACATACTTTACTCTATTTTTCTAACTTTAAATTTTAAAATATTGAAAATAAGAATAAACAAGTAAAGCGTGCATGATACCCCGTAAGTCCATAGTCAACGAGGCATGAAAAATGACCCCATTTAGCCCCCCACCCCCATTTAGCCCCCAAAGTGCCCAAAGTCCCCAAAGCCTACACATATTTAAATTTGAGTTCAGCACCATGCAAAACTGCTAAATAGACATACACAGAAAATTTTAAACCAATATGGTAAAATAGTCCCAAAAATGGAGTGTTTTTATTAGCACTAAAACAGCTTCTGGGACACACACAAGAGTTATCACAAAATATAGACAAACAAAATTATAGATGAATAAGTTTGTTACAATTTTTCAGAAAGTTTTATAAAAATTCAAGGCATCAATTTATTTTAATAAGCACAAAAGTGTAAATTTTAGCCATTTTAACCCGAAATGAACCCTAGGGGGGGGGGCAACCAGAGTTTTCCCGGAAAATCCGTTCTGTTACTTCTCTACTCATATCATGTTTAATGTTTGTGAAAATTTTCAAAAAATTCCAAGGCGTAGTTATTGAGAAAAGTTAGGACAGATGAACGGACGAATGGACAAAGGTGAATTTACAGGTGCACCGTCCTTTTGTTGTACGACCAATAAGAATAACAATGATAATATCAGGTGCTGTCTCATACGATTTCTCATAGATTCACTGGTAATGCCGGATCTCGTGATACACACCAAAATGAATTTTTTGTTGTTTTTTTTTTAGATGAGGATTGATAGTATGCATTATTTTGGTTATTCGGACAACTATTTTCACCTTCAACAGCATTTTAATCGATTTAACCTCTGATTATCTTTAGGCGTGTCTTACAGAACTTGGGAATCTTTCTGTGAACTCAGGCATCTGTTGAAATTTCGAATAGATCCCTCTATTTTGTCCACGAGAGTAGTATGACCTCGTCCCGCGAGTCAGGACCGGGTTGAAGTTCTAAATAATTCGCTATTGTATTCTCCATGTCGCCCGCATTGAGGATTGAACCTTCAACCTCCAGAATAGTATCACTGATAACTTAATTTTACCATATACTTCATCCACTCCGCTACGGGTCCGTGTGGAAACATAAATTATTAACGAATTCTGCAGATTTAAGAAAAAGATTAACTTAGCAAGATTGTAACAAAAAGTGTACAGAGCATTACTACATATTTTGCCATATTCCCATTGAACGAAGAGCGCGTCTACTGACTTTAGATAAGTATCTTTGAATCGGGAAGAATACACTACGTTGGATATACAATGGAGATGTTGGTAGAATATTATTTGTTTTTGTGAAGCATAAAAACAATATTCACATGCGCAAAATCAATAAATAGCGATTCTGACTCTATCGAGCAGTGGAGTCAATTACCTGAAAATTTGTTTCTTTTCTTTTCATATCTTCTTAAACGAACACAAAAAATGTCTTAAATCGGATTTCTATGAAGATCTTAGAAACAATCTTCCAAAAGTTTCTTTCTTCCGTTACTCAAATATCTACTTATTACTCTTTTCGTTTCTTTCTCTCAATATATATGTGTGTGTGTGTGTGCGCGTGTGTGTGTGTGTGTCTGTATATATATATATATATATATATATATATATATATATATATATATATATTAGATATGTATACTCTCTTATATATACATGTACATATGTATACACTCATATGTATACAAATATATATACACACTCTCTCAAACTTTCTCATCTTTCTCTCTATTTCTCCTCATGTTTACATTTTGTTTGTTATTTCTCATTTTCTTTCTCTACTTTAAATCACTTCTGATTATGTAAGTCTTCGATTCTCTTGCTATTGTGTTTACATCTGGAAAATTATACCTATACGCCATTTCAAATGTATATTATTTCGAAAGGATATGGAACAAAAAACTATTCTTCCCAAAGTTTTGAATCCAGTTCACATATATTTTTCATAAACAGAACTCTACATACTATATCCAATAAAAAATACACTGAAGTTAATTCATAATAGCACTGATAATTTCAAAAAATTTCTTTTTAAGCAAAATAATCGTGTAATTATGAGGTTGGTGCAGAAATAATGTTTTTTCTTTTTTTTACGTTCAACTCCTTTCATAATAAACTTCATTCATCGAAATAAGAACCATTAGAATCGACAATTTTTTTCAACGAGAAACAAGTTTATTTATCCCATTAGCATAGAAATCCGAAGTTCTGGAAGCGGTGAAGTCATTGAAAGCCGATTCGGCATCACCTCAGCTTTTGAAGCAATTTTAGCGCAAGAATTTGTCGAAATGCTTGAAAAAGTGATAATCGGCGGGCGAGAGTTCCGATGAATATGGCAGATAAGGCAGAGTCTCGTAGCCCAATTCGTCTAGTTTCTGCAAGATCAGTTGAGTAACATTTGGCCGAGCGTTGTCATAGAGGATAATTGGTCCCTCCATATTCACCAATCTCGGATACATACGTTGAAGGTTCAGGTGTATTCCGTCAATTTGTCGGCAGTACTGCTTCACCGTAATCGTTTCGTCCGGATTCAAGAAGCTGTGATGTATGAGGTCGGCCGCAGACCACAAAAAAGTCACCATAACCCTTTTTTAGTGCAATTTAGGCTTCGGGAAGTGTTGTGAAACTTCTACGGCATCCAACCACTGTGCCAAAAGTCGCCAGTTGTCGTAGAGGATCCACTTCTCATCATACGTTACAATCCGTCGAGAAATGGGTCGTTTTTGTAGCGCAGAAGGAGCGTAGAAGACACCTCAAAACGACGATGTTTTTTATTATCGTTCAATTCATGCGGTACCCATTTATCCAACTTTTTTGACTTCCCTATTTGGTTTAAATGGCGAACGACTGTTGATGGTTGACCACGAGTACACAGCAACTTCTCGTGTGTTTTTGCGAGGATCGGCTTCAATTAGGCTTTCAAATGTTCGTTATCAACCGCAGGCGGCCTGCTGCGACCGTCTTCGTCGAGGCTCTCGTCACCATTGCTAAATTTCTTGAGCCACCGTTGTGCTGCACGTTCGTTAGTGGTTCCTGGGTCAAACGCATCATTGATATCACGAGATGTCTCCGCAGCTTTTCGGTCTAGTTTGAACTGAAACAAGAACATCGTACGGATTTGAACTTTGCCTATGCTGTCGAAAAGTCTGCAAAAATATGAATGAACGATAACGGTAGCGAATAACACGAATCGATAGTCCGAAAAACGCGCTTTAAAATGATATATAACATGGCTATGTATATCAATAGATTAATCCAGAAATCATATATAAAAGTAACATATGTGAGAAAACGATATTGTTTTTGCATCAACATAATAAAAACAATAAAAACAACAATTATTTTATAAACCATAACTCAAATGCACCTAAATAAAATTAAATGATTTACGCCAATGACAAGCGTTTTTCAGCCTCAACAGTATATTTGTACGGGTGAAAATCACACACAGTACGAACAAAGCTTACTCGCTTAAAAGCAGATTATATAATCTCAAATTTTATATAAAACGAATATCTACTTTGGCTTTATAGCTCCTATCCATCCCGCCGCGTCACTATGCATTTTAAAATATATTCCGAAACCAATTCCAAAACTAGAAGAGAAACTTAAACATCATCGATAGAAACTTGAATGTCTACTGGACATTGTTTTCGAATGCATAAGATCTCTCTCTTTCTCTCTCTCTCTCTCTCTCTCTCTCTCTCTCTCTCTCTCTCTCTCTATATATATATATATATATATATATATATATATATATATATATATATATACATGTGTGTGTGTGTGTGTGTGTAGGGGCTTCTTAAGACAATCTGGTATGAGGATACTTTCCCTACGACATAATCGCGTTGACACACCGGTTCTCGTCAAATCAGTTAAGCAACATTGAGCCTGTTTAGTATCAGATAGGTGACCATTTTGGAATTCTATGCACTGTTTCTGCTCTTCGTTTATCTCGGCATTTGTTTCCAGTCGTCCTGTACATACACTTCACTTGCCACTGGTATTTAATAATGTCGACTCAAGAGAGGTGTGGTTCGAGATTGCGGACCTCCTGCCACAAAAATTTCACGCGTAAGCACCTCTTCGTGTGCATCCATAGTTTGTCAAAGACTGAAGGAACCTGTGTTTCTTTCCCCACAAATAAACCTTTATTAAATATTAAAAATCACATAGTATTCGAGACCCAAATGAAATTGCAGTATAGCTAGTCCACGCTGACTTGTACGAGGAATGGTGAACCTCCTCCAGGTCATGTTACCTCAAGTAACAGCACGAATCTGGATACTAGACTGGATGAATTCTTGTCTTGGAATTAAGTAAGATAAAGAGACCAAAAGAAAGATATGCTATAATATATTTAAATGGTCAATTGAAGATAGGAAAAGTATATTTTCAACTTATTTACTAACTTATTGTTTGAGAGATACAGAACGTTAATAAAACATTAGAATATCAATGTATCTCATATAGAGATCAAGTGTTAGCCTCAGGTAGGGGATCCCTTAGTTTCTGAAAACTTCGACTTATGGAAAATGAAACGTGAGAAGAGGGAAACTAATTTAACAAAAATTACCTGAAACAATCTTCGTCAAAAGCGAAAAACCTACTATTAATAATATTTCCTATGAAACTGGTAATTATATTCTTTAATGTTTGACACAATATAATTTCATCCTATTACGCTAATTATTGCATCAAAGTGTTAAGAAGTGTCCTGAAACCGTGTGAAAAGATTATCTCAGTGTCTAACTGACCCATGTGCCAATTTTAAATCTATCCTTTAAAATCCTTTTCATTTCTCTAACCATTTTATCAATTTGATTTTTCTGATAATGATTCGACGAAGAACCGAAAAATTTTGTGACATGTATGGTGCATACATAATTTTATTTTTGATTTTAGCACAAAAAATATTCTAAAAATCGATAACAAAAAGAATGCTTAGTAGATATTGCTGTTATTTTGAACAATATTTACTAATATATATATATATATATATATATATATATATATATATATATATATATATATATATGGGGGTATATTTCTTTTCCTTTTGTTTTTACCATAAATACGGTTAAGTATCGTTTTCTCCTCGAAATTCGTTTTACTTAGAAAATCGCCCATATTTTATTCGGACGCAGATAAATGATATTTACTGTTGTAAGAATATTTTTTTTAATTAATAAATAAATATATATATATATATATATATATATATATACATCATTTACTAACATAAATTAATATACGAAAGTATAAATTTATGCGTAAGCTTTAAGTATTTACTTCACAAGTGCTCAATACGTAGGTAGAGCTAGTTAGTAATTTATAAAAAATATATGGCGATTAAGCTACACTGAATATTCCGCGTTTAAATCACTCTAGGATTCTTCAGGCTTTTGCGCGAATTTTGTGGTTGACTCTCGTTTTTATATACGCACCTTCATTCTATATACCCTCACAAGCATATTTGATACTACGAATATCGGCCTATATAGAGATGACGGATTAGCTACAATAAAAGACTCCAACAAAGTCAAGGGAGATAACTTTAAGAAAATCATACACAAGGAAATGAAAAAATAGGCCTAAAAGTAGATGTATTAGCTAATATAAAAATAACAAACTTCCTGGACGTCACGTTAAATTTAGAAAAAAACACATATGAACCCTACTAAAAAGATAACGCTACTCCAATATACGTAAATCCTAAGTCCAATCACCCACCATCAATTCTAAACAGATTCCTAACTCGATCGTAAGTAGACTAAGTAATAATTCAAGCGATGAAAATACATTTAACAGGTAAACCAATATCTATGAAACAGCCCTAAAAAATAGTGGATACAAAAATATTGATATCAAATATAAGAAACAAAGCACCAATAACTATAATAAAATCAAAAATAGAAGAAAAAGGAATATATTCTGGTATACGGCCACATAAAATCAAATGTTAAAAACAAAACTTGGCAAGAAATTTCTAGATCTTATCGAAGAACACTTTCCTGCAACCAACTCATTACACAAAATTTTCAATAAAAATACCCTAAAGTTATCTTACAGCTGCTGCGAAATTTTAGAGATGATAATTAAAGCACATAATAACAAAATATTAAATAAAAACAATGTAAACAACAACAAAATAAACAATACAAAAGTAGACACCAAGAAAAAAATAAAACTAACACAAAACACGCATATATAACTAGCAGAAATAATAATAATAATAATAATAATAATAATAATAATAATAATAATAATAATAATAATAATAATAATAATAATAATAATAAACCAACTCCGGACAACAATAACTATACTAGAAATAAAATTAAAAATACTAATAACGAACAAGATAAATGCAACTGTAGATACCACACACTTTGCCCACTTCAAAATAAATGTCTAACCAAATGCATAGTTTACCAGGCCACACTATTTGCGAAAGAAACCCCGAATAACAAGAAATATTACGTAGGTATGACTTACTTAGATTTCAAAACTCGATATTATGACTACAAAAGAACATTCATCAATAAAAAACACCGTATAAAAATAACGCTAGCAAACAAATACTGGGAACTCAAGGAAAGCGGCCGTTCACCGGTAGTCGAATGGAAAATAGTAAGACAAGCAAACAACTGTAGAGACCCAGACGATCCATGTAAATTATGCCTTCATAAAAAATTTGCTATCCTGTACTTTAAAGAACCCCAACATCTATTAAACGGTAGGAGAGAAATAGCGAACAACTGTGTTCACAGGATAAAATTTACAAAACAACTTTAAAACTAACAAAAACAATAGAAAATAAACAAATATATAAATAAAATAAACCAACGTGCACATACATAAACTATCACACATATACATGTGTATATATATATATATGTATATATGAACTAACATAAAAAACCCTAATCTAGATTTAAAACAGGCCAAGACACTAGATATACAGACTAAATAGAACATACACAAAGAATCAGGTCAACCAGAGGTCAAATGGGCCTTTGTCCTGTAAGTGCATGTTCATTGGCTGATAAAAGAGCGCGGTGGATACTAGAAAGCTGATTGGCTAACTAAAATATCAATAGAAGGTGCGTATATAAAAACGACAGACAACCACAAAATTCGCGCATAAGTCTAAAGAACCCTAGAGAGGATGTAACGCGGAATATTCAGTGTAGCTTAATCGCCATATATATATATATATATATATATATTACACAGGCATCACCACATTATCAATGCCAAGAGGCCACTCGAGGATAAGGGTTAAAGAGTTTACAGTAGAAATTGGACACTATAGTAATCATTATTAATGAAAATTCGGTAAATTTGTTAACTTATATGGAACGGCTCATCAAGAACTTGTTTACGTTAGACCTGAAGACAACCATATTGTAGTCAGCCGGAAAGCAGTAAAACGGAGGACAATTCCACAGGCGTGCAATTCTAAGAAAGAAGCTTTGTTCATGGAATCTACGGTTAGGTTTAGGCACAGATAAAGAGTGGGGGGAATTAATGATAGTGTTTTCAGCTAGACGAGTGTTTCTTGTGAAAGCTTGGCGATGGGGGACTATAGACTGAAGTTCAGTCGGACACTTTCCATGAAAATAACGATACATCAGAGACAAACTCGAAACATCTCTTCTGTGAGATAGCGGTTGCAGGGAAGAGAAAAGGACATCTCCTACGAGGCACCGAAGTCTATTTTGAACTCTATCAAGGCAGGACAAGTCCTTTCTAGCGGCTCCTGTCCAGATGTGGCAGAGTATTCCATTCTTGGACTTACCTGGCTCTTATATAGATAGAGAATTGGATCAGCAGTGAGATATCTGCTGGATCGATAGAAAGATCCCACCATTTTTCCAGCGGCCTTGGTAACAAATTTGATGTACGTGTTCCATTTAAGATCAGGAGTAACGGTCAAGCCCAGAAGTTTGTCGAAACTTGAGGCCTCCTGAAAACGAAAGTCATTCATTTCAATTGATGCCAGATGGGGATCAGAATGTTTATGATGTAAAGAGAGAAGCTTTGTTTTAGATACATTAAAAGTAACTAGCCACTCCTTTCCCCATTGTATCAGGTGTTCAATACCAGAGGAGAGAGAATCGGAGAGAACTTGGTCGTTTACTGTCTTAGATGTGGTACCATAAATGGTAGTGTCATCAGCATAAATATCTACGAATGATGTAAGGATGTGATTTGGAAGATCATTAATGTAGATCAGGAAAAGAGTTGGGCCCAGGATGGACCCCTGAGGGACTCCAGCATTAATACTGTGAGCTTCTGATTTTTGCCCCTCAACGACTACTCTTATGAACCTATCAGAAAGAAATGATTTAATAATTGAGAAGACATTTCCAGTTATACCATAGCTAGAGATCTTGTGAAGTAAACCTTTATGCCATACCCTATCAAAGTCCTTAGATATGTCAAGAGCAATTGCCCTAGAAAGGTTGCCTCCATCGAGAGATTTGCTAATCCTATGAGATATAACTGTAAGCACATCTGCTGTAGATCTAGTAGAACGGAAACCATATTGAGTGTCACTAAGAAGATTATTTTTGTTGAGATGGTTGATTGCTTCTGTATTTAACACAGATTCTAGCAACTTACTCATGACGCACAGGAGACTTATTGGCTGTACTGAGAGGGAGATGAGCGATCACCTGAATTCTTAAATACAGGGCATACTGATGAGATTTTCCAGGGTGATGAGAAGCTATTCTCCTTAAGACAACGTTTAAACAGTTTTGTAAGTATGGGCGCGAGTTCTAGTTGAAGTTTTTTTAGTACTATAATTGGAATACCGTCAGGGCCAGTTGCTTTACTGGAATCAAGGTTTTTGATTAGCTTGGCAACATCACGTACAGATATATGTATATCACATAGCGTGTTTTCTGATACGGGAGGAGATATTAGGGGTTGGCCGCCTTGGTCGTAAAGGGTAGAATTAGCTGCAAAGTTCTTAACAAAGAGTTTGGCTTTGTCTGATGCTGACGAGATTACCTCAGGTCCTTGATGATAGTTGGGATAGAGCATACGCTTCTGTTCAGAATTCTGTTTGCTATTTGCCAAAACTGGTGGAAACACAAGCCGCTGCTCAGCTACTTTGGACTTGACGGACTGAGCATACAACTCTCTTTCGTTCTTTATTACTTTCTTACAATGGTTGCTGACAGTCCTGAAAGCGGCTTTAGTTTCCATACATACATATACACATATATATATATATATATATATATATATATATATATATATATATATATATATATATATATATATAGTTTAGGTTTAGGCACAGATAAAGAGTGGGGGATTTATTGATAGTGGTATTCACATACTATATATATGGATATATTTGGATATACATGTGTGTGTGTTTTGTGTGTATATAAATTTAATAGTCAAATATTTGGATGTGTGTTTTATTTGTATATGTATGTACGTGAGATTGTTTATACCTTTTTATTAATATAACTCCATACTTCTATGAGTGCGCATATAATATGATCAGGGTTACCCGACGCTGTCCGGGATTAAATGATAATCAACGAATGTTATATATACCCATATTTTTATTGTCATCGAGATCAATGAAATAGCCCACTTTTCAATCAAATCGATCGATTTTTTGCTCTAATTGGGGGCCCATCGCGATGCACCTGGAAGAAGCTTCACATATTTCTCACAATGACTAAGTCCACAATATGTCGATTTTATATGTTGGGTCTTTCGGCCTGTGCGATAATAAAACTCCTCAAATGCGTTTGTGATGATAGGCTGGTAAGATGTTAACTATAGTCAAAATCGCCTGTTTCTTCTTTCATCGAATTATTTCAATTATCGATTACCAATACTTATCGAAGACATTCCGATACAAAACCTATCTAAGGACACTGCCGACACATAAAGTATCTTCGTGTAAGAATGTAATAAAAATCTACTCAGACGTTTTCTGATCCATAGGGAACGAACTCACAGAAACACGGATGCACACAGATACACAGACACATAGACAAAGTTCAATTTATATAATAGATAGATAGATAGATAGATAGATAGATAGATAGATAGATAGAATAATTAATATGTGAGAGGTGCGTACTATTTTCCTGTATGTATGCGTCTATTATCATTCGTGTGCACGCGTATGCGAAAGAGCCTGTTGGAAGAAAATAATTTTCTATTGCATATACTTCCTCTAGACACGTTTTATCTTTTCTTACTTATCGACGGATTTGAATTTGTCTGTCGTTTTAACTTTTTAAATTCATATCTAAAACTTGTTTGTTAATCTTTGCGTAAATTAATCAACCACGAAATATGCTTAGATACTTTGCTTCATTTACGTGTTTAATGATCTAGAAACCGATTCGTACGTGATTTGACTGTTAAACAGTGTTTTCTTTCCTTTCTAAATAATAGGCTATCAAATAAGCGAATAAAACATGAACCGGCTTCTTATATCAAAGACTTGGATTTAGATGCTATACAAAAGTGTTGAAAATTTTTCAATAATGATGAAAATAAATTAATATTCACTTTCTAAGCTGACCTTTAATATATTCCTAATGTTAATCAAAATATTTGGCTGCTGCTCCCAAATCAGGCTGTCTGAATGTACCGGATTCCTGATGTAAAATGTACCAAGCATTGGTGTAATTGTTTTCTTTTTTATTCCTTAAAATGTACCAAGCATTGGTGTTATTGTTTTTTTTTCCTTTCTATTTAAAAAAAACTCAATCATTTTCTGCAAAGCTAAAAGCAAAATTAACAATTTTCCTGTACAAAAGCAACCAAACCAATCAGCATGAAAAAATATTATAAGATATAAGAAACTTGAAATGTAAAAGCTTTTATAAAAATGATTCGATTTTATATAAAAGCACCGAAATGTGTTGATATGCCGTAAAACAAAACAACCAAACCAAACAACGTGAATAAACATTGAAGATATAAAAAAAAAATTAAACATAGAAACTTTTCTATCGAAAGGATCGGATTCTGTTTTAAATAACGTGAAAATGGTTCATATGCCGTACAACGGAACTACCGATATGTATGTTACAGAATATCAGAAATACATCGATACCGTCGGTTCCAAATCTAAACGAAGGACACTAATACTTCATCGTCTATGCTGGGTTGTCTTCAGCCTCTATTTATATTTGTCTATATTTCTGGACCATTTCCGAGCAGGCTGATATAAACAGAGGCTGAAGAGAGTTCGACATAAGTGACGAGATATCGGTCCAATTTATTTGGAATTAAAACCGACGCTTCCGATGTCGTTCTGATCTTCTGTAAACGTATATATATATATATATATATATATATATATATATATATGTGTGTGTGTGTGTGTGTGTGTGTGTGTGTGTGTGTGTGTGTGTGTGTGTGTGTGTAAATTTTGGCAGCAAGTCATTATTCAAGCACGTCTGATTGAATACGACAGAGTTCTTTGTTCAGATTTTGTTGGATATCTTTTCTATTCGCCGAGCGATCTTTTGTTTTCAGCTGGCATGTTGTATATCATGGCACCCAGTAGTGGTTGTTCGGCAATATTCTTCTCAAGCGCTTTCTATCGGTACATCCGATCGTCGTTGGGAGCGATTGTTGCTGTCGTCGTTTTCTTTTTCTTTATTGAGGCCTGGTGTATTTATAGTTAGTTTTTTTTTTCTATAACAATACCGACATAACAATCCGAATGGCCGACAAATCCAATATTTACACAGTCCTAAATAAAACCGACTACAACATGAAAAAAAACAACATTCTCCGCGATAAAAAAAAAAAATTTAAACCACTCACAAAAAAATCCCACAGAACAACTAAAAAAGCAAATTACCCATATCATAACAGCAAACAACACTGAAATCGGAACAACAAAACTTAATAAAATAATAGGAGACAATAATACATACACTGCAAAAATTAAAATTCACAAAACAGGACACCTTTAAGGCCCATAATCTCCCTAATCCCCATTCCAGTATATTAAATCACCAAAATAATCAATAACATTATCCAACCTTACATACCTAGTAAATACAGGGTCAGTTCCCTTCACTAACCCTAATGGGAAAACATATATCCAAATAAATGGCGTCTGAATTGGATCACCTCTCGTCCCTACATTCGCAGAATACTACATGACCCACCTTGAAAACAAAATCTCCTCAGATAACAAAACAATAAGCCCACTATCTATGCCCGATATGTCAACGACATATTCATTGCAGTAGAATCCGTTTAAGTCATTAAAAACTCCAACTAAACCTAGAAACACACGCTATCCTCAAATTTACATATGAACCAAATATAAATAACAAAATACCATTTCTCAACATATTAATAAATTCTAGCAACCCCACTAAATATCTAACCTCAATATACAAAAAATCTACCAACAATAACGCAATACTCTTAAATTTCCATAGCGAATGCCCATAAAAATATAAAACTGACCTTATAAAAAATTTGATTCACCGCTCATACAATATACCATCAACCCGATAAATATTTTACAAAGAATTACAAACTCAGCAATAATTTTCCCAATAAAATCGCCTATAAGCTCATAAAACTTTATTTAAACTGAATTCACAATAAAAACGTAAACACTAACCCTAACAAAATGGCACCATCAAAGTATACTATAAAAACCAGCTACACATTAACTACAAAACAGACAAAAAATGATAACAAACTTAATTAAAAGATACACCAGACTCATCGACCAGAACAAAAAGATTAAACTAATTATATATTACACTAAATTTAAAACCTTCCATTTAATAATTAAAAACAATAATAATAATAGTAACACCACACTAAACCAAACTCATGTAATGTATGAATCTATTTGCCCCTTCGAAGATGCCTCCGAACGCACTCTAAAAATACATACGCAACACCACAACACTTTCCTGACGAGTAACCAATCATTTAGCTTACAATAGCGCCATAAAACAACACCTAACATCCCATGATAAAAGCTTACAACTGTCCGACATTAGAAATGATCACCAACAAAATCGGAACAAAAAGAACTCTGTCGTGTTCAATCAGACGTGCTTGAATATATACATATATATAAAATAAAAATTACAATTAAATTTACCAAAATGATCCAAGATGGTACAATTAAAGTATATTATAAATATTAAAGAATTAATATTTATAAATATTTATAAAGTTATCTCAGCCAGATGTAAAAGCTCGATAAAACCAAATAGGAGATAGAGCTTATAATACGAGCAAACAGTTAATAAAATGTTAAAAAACACTTAGAAATGGGTTAAAAACATATTTAATCTGAAAAGGAAACACTAGATAAGTGGATAGTCCTTAATCCGCAGAGTTTCGAAGAAATACTTTCCTTCTCATCAGAGGGTAGGAATTAGCAAAATGCGGGATCGGATTTTGCATGCAAAAGTATTTGATGAAACAACAAGTAAGTCAAAGATCTTACTTGAAAACAAAAAACGTGAAGCAGAGGGAATATGGTAAAGAAAAAGGTGATTACACATGAATGGATAGTCTGGTGGAAGATAAATAATCCAGTGACGGTAAAATCCAAATATGTAACTTCAAGAATGTTAATTGAATTTCCATTTGCAGAAGTAAAATCCAAAAATCCCGTAATTGGAAGAAGATGATCCATAATAATCCAAAGGCAGAAATCCATGGAAAACTTTACAAAAATGTGTACAAGGAAAAAAGAAAAAAATTCCAATAATATTAATAAAAGAAAAATAAGGTATGCTTTTCATTCTACTGCCGAGATATAAATATAAATAAGAAAGACCAAGGAAGAAAAAAAGGAGAGAAAAAATGGTGAGAGAGTTAAATATAAAATAGAGAAACAAATGTCAAAATGACCCAGACAGGAAATGTTAAAGGCGCGAAAAAATATATAGGGCAAAATAATATAGGTCAAATGAAATGTACTGGTCATCACTTAGACAAAGGTAAGCAAGAGTTGTTAGAAGACACTAAATGGAAAATAAATAAATAAATCAATAAATAAATAGAAAATAAATAATAAATAAACAATAAAAAAACAAATTCAGGAAAAAGCAAGAAAAAAAGTAAGTAAAAGCATATAGAAAAATATAAGTAAATATACATACAAGATATGAAACTGTGGGTAGATTGATATATTAGATAGATAGGAAAGTTTAAAGAATAAAGCAGAAAATGCAGATAAAAAACCGGCCATGCAAAGAAGAGATAAAGAATTGAAATAAAGGATTATTAAATTATAAAGTATTAAGAAGCATGTAGAAAAACGATAAAGTTAAAGAAAAAATATTTTATATCTATATAAAAGGTAAAAGTAATGACTATGTAATTTCAAAATTGCCATAATTAAATTTGGACTTATGTTTACAGAAAGAGATCAGTTCATTTTTAGAATTTATTATATTGTTACTTTGAGGATGAAGATATTATAGTTTTAAGCCAATTTTTCGATATTTGTCGTCTGAAGTGTCGAACTTCTAAACGATACTGGTCTTGTAAAAATCCGTTGCCTCTTTCGAAAGTTTTATGCAGACCTTCAAACATACATACATAAATTTATATATTGGTAACTAAAAATTTTCGACCCAAACCGATTAAAAAGCTTGCCCTATCTCTGAATACCCTTTATGTAAAATTTCAAATGTCTAGACCAGAAATTGTCTGAGTAATTTAGTAGAGATTGCAGAGGTAATTTTTTTTAACTTTGACCGCTATTATGACCCCTTAACATTTATGGTTTTAGGCTCATATCAGGTTATTAAGTTAGATCCATGTCCAAGGAACCTATATCTAACATTTAAATTATTTATACCCAAAATTAGCGGAGGAGTTTGGTAGAGTTCTCAAAGGTAAAATCGTTGAACTTTGACCCCTTATCAGCAAAATTTCTGGCCGAAAATGGATTACAAAGATTTTCCCTAATCTCAGTACCCTGTATATCAAATTTCGAGTCTGAAGACTGAAAATTGCCAGCGTTATTGCGTAGGGAAATGTATACAGAAACACAAACACATATAGACAGACACTTTCACTTTATATATATATATATATATATATATATATATATATATATATATATATATATACTAGCATGGGCGCCCGGCGTTGCCCGGGTGTTTGGATGTGTATGTTTAGCAAAAAAGCGCGGTGGATACTAGAAAGCTGATTGGCTTACTAAAATTTCAATAGAAGATGCGCATATAAAAACGACAAATAACCGCAGAATCCTAGAGTGGATGAAACGCGGAATATTCAGTGTAGCTTAATCGCCATATACATTTTATAACTTACTAACTAGCTCTACCTACGTATTGAGCACTTTTGAAATAAATACTTAA
The DNA here is from genome assembly GCF_053919585.1 of Euprymna scolopes. NCBI lineage: Eukaryota > Metazoa > Mollusca > Cephalopoda > Sepiida > Sepiolidae > Euprymna > Euprymna scolopes. The sequence goes on from NC_136488.1 coordinate 46,767,356, forward strand.
AGTTTACGCATAAATCTATACTTTCGTATATTAATTTTATGTGAGTAAATTAAGTAGTTATATATATATATATATATATATATATATATATATATATATATATATATATATATATATTTGGAGGGGTACAAAATTTATAAGCACATTTGAACAGAAGCGGAAATTTCTCTAGAGCTATTTCGGGTACAATCTCATTAGGAAAAAAATCGATAGCAATGAAAATAGTATTAATGTCGAAAATAAAGAACATTGCGGGATCCTCATATATATATATATATATATATATATATATATATATATATATATATATATATATATATATATATATATATTTAAGGTGCTAAAAGTACGATAAAAATAAACAATTTAATTCAATAAAGCGAGTACAAAGCGATTAAAATGGCACTGCGAGGCAGGGAAAAACAGATAGGAGGTGGTCAAAGTTCCCCGAATAAAATTTAACGCTTTAAATGATTCCTTCTGCCGGTACAAAGAAAATTTACGAATCGCGATTGAGACAGATTCCAAAATTTTAAATTAATTTTTAGAATCCGCTCTATGAAATACCTCAAACCACTTTATTTTATACTAATTGGCACAATCATTGCTACTGATAACAGAGAAAGTAAATATAAAAACCGATAACTCCGTAATGTGAAATGAATTTGAAAATAAATATTTTACTTTATTTCTATAATGAGACGTTTTCCTTAAGTTTCTACAGCCGACTTAAATGTTTTATTTTTCTTTCTTTTTTCTAAACTTTCCAGATTGAGACGTTTCTCATTTTTTTATTTGTTTTTTGTAACTTCAAGGATTGCAACGATATTTTCTATGAATATGTATATTAGTGCGAACACTGACAGAGCATAATATTTTTTCCGTCATTTTTTTGACAGAAGGCGTGTACATCTACGTCTCTAACGACGTAGGTCAAAATGTTAAGACGAGTTTCAGCAGAGAACCACGCCGGAGAGTTTATGAAAAATATGGAACTTAAGAAAAATAATCCGATAGCCTAAGTTGAACTTAGAGGCAGTACATGTCAGTTTTGAAGCATGCCATGAACTGAATATGCCTATAGATTATTAGAAAAAAAACAGTAAACGAAGATAACGAGAAAGAAAAGGAAGAAGTTGTCCTTCATTCTTTATTTGTAAAACTCCGTTTGGTAGTTGATTTGTGTCGTGTTATTTTGCTTTTTTTTATTTGTTTTATTTCTTTTTTATATTTATTTGTTCTTTAGTTTGTTGTTTATGTTTATCGTTATTTCTGTGATTTATTTTATTTGTTTAGTTAGTTGTAGCCTTCAAGAATTTAGAGATTTTTTTTTTAATTTTTATCTTTAGTGTCTTTTAGCTTGGAAAACTGTCTGATTACTTTTTTATCGTTTTTTTTTTTGTTTGTTTTTTTTGTTTTTTGCTGCATGTTTATTTTTCTATCTTATATTTCTTGCTTATTTTATTTCTTTAATTTTTTTTTTCGTCTCTTCGTTCTGTGATTTAGTTATTTATATTATTTTGGGGGGTTGTTCAAGAAAAATAAGATGTAAAAACTATTTCTACGAATATGATTAGTGTCAGAAAACTGACAGTCACTTCTTTTCTTTCTGTAACTCTTTTACTCTCTCCCTCTCTCTCTCTCTCTCTCTCCTCTCGCCTTCTCTCTCATTCTATTATCTCTCTTTATATCTCTCTCATTCTTATTATTTGTCTCTTTCTATCGCTGTCTTATGGTTTCTTTTGCTTTATAGCTCAATTGCACACTCTCTCGTGCGCATGCGCTTTCTACGTACACACTAGAATGAGGCAAATAGGAATGCATCTGAAATTACATAACTCTATTTCCGCTCAGAAATGCAAAACAAATAGTTTTTAAAATTATTCATGAAAGAAAATATCATTCAGTGCTTTGTTAAAAAAAATAACAATTCGCAAAATAAATTCTAATTGTGTAAATATACATTTCTCAACGTTCTTTACTGTTTTGTTATTTAATCTTTCTCTTATACTTTTAATTAAATAAATAATTATTTGTTTAATTATTGTGTTAGATATTTCGTTTACTTAAACGCTAGCCATACTTGATGCACAGAAAAATTGAGAAAAAAATTGCAACTTCCGGGAAATGAACTGATTTACTGATGAGTTACCACATATAAAGGTTCGAAAGGGTCACACTTAATGATAAGGGTTAAAGAGGTAATCAGTTGGATGATGATTGTCGCATGAGAGGACCAGAAACAATTGATTTAAGATGAAGGAAATTACTAAGCGAAATTAATTATCCAAGATAACGACTCAACATTAGACTTGAAGACGGACATTATGTAGTAGTTTGAGAAGCAGACTATTGGTATATTGTTCCGCAGATATGATCTTCTAGTAAAAGAACTTTGTTCATTGAAGTTACGCGGTTGTAGCTACACGAGTTCTGGAAATTGATCCAGGATAGGAGAAATATTCGTAAATAGAACTATGGGTAATAGTAAAATAAAAACAACCATCGAATGCTTAAACAAAAAAAAAAGGAAAATGGAATAGTTAAGTGTCTTTTAGCTTTTATCCTGTCTATTGAAACAATTTTTAATGAATTAAGTTAATACACTTGAGGTTGTAAAAATTAAAAACATGTTTGGCTCTATTAACGTATGGAGCACTTTTTATCCTTTTTTTACCACACATACCTCTTAGTGTGGGTATATGAAACCATTTTCCTTTTTTTGATAGTTTTGCAAAGAAATATGTAAATTAGTTTAACTTGGTTCGTATAAACATAACTGAGTATATTTGAAGGTTGTTTTTCTTTTGTCATAAATAGGATGTTAATCTTTAGATCTCAGTGCCATTGTGACGATGCCTTAACTTTATAAATATGCAGATTCACGTGTTTCGTATGCCATCATATATTTATTAAATTATCCATGTTTGTATTGAACTAAAATTGTGGCTTTTAGGATATTTAATTAGAAATTTTCTTGAAAAATGTACACGGAAATTTTATTTACCGAAGATTAAAATGAACAAAAAGCATACATTAAAAGATATTAGAATTAGAAAAATATTAGAAAATTAAGTAGACTACAAATTTTATAAAGAAAATAATTGGATTCCCTGTTTTATAAGGTCGTGCATGCAATTGAAATCAAAAAGTAATATATCCGCTTATAATGTATATATAAATATATACTTATTTATATAAATATATATATATATATTAAAAAAGCTTATAAAGAATATATATTTAACAAAGCAAATCTATCAAGATAGAATAATCTCTACACGAATAAGTGGAGCAATAAACTATATTGATAAAAAAATAAAGAATAAAAGTTACACATAACTTAATTATATCATCAGATCAATAAGGAAAAAGCAAGGTAAAAAAAATTTAAGTCTTTGCATTTAGCTTCGAAATTCCATTGTCTAAAAAGGTTTTAGTCTCTAATTTGCCCTCTTCTTTCTTATTGATCTGATATAATCAGGTGTTAACTTGTATTCCTCATCTTCTATTTAATACGTGTGTGTGTGTTCAATTTTCATGAACTCAAGTGTATTAACTTAATTCATTACAAATTGTTCCAAAATACAAGATAAAAATTATTCGTTCATATCGTCAGATGAACGAGTTAAATTAAAAATAAAAAGAAGAGAAGGGAAGAGGGAAAGAAAAGAAGGGGAGAAGCAATAAAAAATAAAAATTCAATTAAAATATTAGTACAATTATAAAGATAAAATAAGGCAAGAGACGGGAGGAGGGAAGAAGAAGAAAAAAGAAAGAAGGGAAATAGATAATTGATCGTATCAAAAAACTTTATGGAGTTCTGGATAATGATCATTTTCCCCCCTTTTTTTCTTTCCCCACTTTTCCCTTCTCCCCTTTCTCTCTTACTTCCATTCGCTTGGCTTTTAATATCTATATGTAATGACAAAGACCATACCTTTCCTTTTTATTTTTATTTTAATTTGAATCATGTGATGATATGGAAGGATAATTTTTATCCTGTCTATTGAAACAATTTTTAATGAATTAAGTTAATACACTTGAGGTTGTAAAAATTAAAAACATGTTTGGCTCTATTAACGTATGGCGCACTTTTTATCCTTGTTTTTTACCACACATACCTCTTAATATATATATATATATATATATATATATGGAAACGATCATTTTTTATTCCTGTGAGAAACCATCTGGTTAATCTATATATTCTTAATTATTTTGTTCATTTTAATCTTCGGTAAATAAAATTTCTGTGTACATTTTTCAAGAAAATTTCTAATTAAATAATATGATATTTAATTTAAACACATATATATGCGATGTTTTTTTAAGATTCATTAGTGTGGGTATATGAAACTGTTTGGCCAGTCTCATTGTCTCGTCAGGATTAAACGTTTTAATCAATGTGCCACCACAATACTCGCAAGAAACTTTATTTTCAACAAATCTCAAAGCGTAATTAATATCAATGGGAAATAACTTTGCAATATTGTTTCGGTAGAAGCCTTTCATATTTCACTAAAATTGCTCCACTCTTGACAGCTTATATATATATATATATATATATATATATATATATATATATATATATATATATATATATATATAGTGCCACGCACAAATATTGAATACATTATATTTTTCTTCATAACTTTTATTAGGGTTCAAAATTTTATCTAAAATGTGGTCAGTATATTCCTATTACTATTCTAAATTATATTTGGAGTAGTAATTACAAAATCAAAATTTGGAAAGTTTATATTTAAGGAAAAATATGAATTAACAAACACGAAAATATTGGATACACTTTTTAAAAATTCTTTTTCTGAAATAAATTTACATGACTTGCTTAGCCTGTTGCAATAATTCAAACGTGTTATCACTGACTAATCAGAGAGCTTTATGTTAAAATAATTTTATAAAATTCTTCCAGTTTGGGCTCACTCCTTCAAAGTCAACCAGTTCATTTATAAAAATGCCTAAAACTAACGAGTTGTCAATAGACATTCGTCAAATAATCATTTATAAGCACAAAGAAGGAAAAGGGAATTGAATAATATCAAGGGAACTTAATCTATCGCTTAGTACAGTTGGAAACGTTATTAGAAAGTTTAAAAACCCTGGTGAAGCTGTTGCAAATCTTCCAAGGTGTGGTCGGCCAAGGAAATTAAACAAAAAAAATCAAGGTGGGTAAGCAGAAAGGTACAAAAAATCTTTTTCTTACTCGTGATGAAATTCAACCCGATCTCTGGCTGGGATTAATGTGAGCAATCAGTAGAGTTCTAAATTGTGCAGGTTTTGTATCAAGGTCCCCAAGTTCCCTTATTGAAGCTTAAACATGTCAGATCACGTTTGAATTATGTTAAAACATATGGCGAACAAACCCAAGAATTTTGGAACAAAGTAATCTGGTCAGACGAAACGAAAATCGAAATCTTTGGAAGAAACACAGCAACGCGTGTATGGCGTAAAAAGAATATCATTCCTACGGTAAAGTTTGGCGGTGGTTCGATTATAGTATGGGGATGTTTTTCATCCAAAGGTACTGATGAACTAGAAATCATCAATGGTAGAATGAATGGACGTATGTACAGGAGATTTTGGAGAAAAACCTCCAGAAATTTGTTGATTTGTTGGGACATCATAGCAATTTCGTATTTCAGCAGGACAATGATCCCAAACATACTGCCAAACTAACCAAAGAATGGCTTAGAAATAACGTAATTGACGTTCTTATTTGGCCCAGTCAGTCTCCAGACCTCAACCCAATTGAAAATTTGTGGAAAATATTGAAGATCAATGTTCACAAGAGGAATCCACAAAATATTCAACAACTAGAACAGTTCTCCAAAGAAGAATGACGCAAAATACCTGCATATCTTTGCAAAAAAACATGTCTGCAACTATAGAAAGCAATTGAAAGCTGTTGAACGCAATAAACACTATGCAACAAAATATTAAATCAATGTATCCAATATTCTTGCGTTAGTTAATTCATATTTTCCTTTAATATAAACTTTCTAAACCTTTTTCTGTAATTACTACCCTAAATATTAGTTAGAATAGTAATAGGAATAGACTGACCAAATTTTAGGTAAAATCTTGAACCCAAATAAAAGTTATGAAGAAAAATGTAATGTATCCAATACTTTTGTGTGGCACTGTACATGTATATATATATATATATATATATATATATATATATATATATATATATATATAACAGAGCAGTACCTTATTGCAGATATAAAAGAATAAATGACCCCAAATATAGGTGAAATAACAATAATTAGTATTTTTACATCTTAATTTATTCAAATTATATTGTATTTCTATTAAACATTTGTGATCAGTTATTCTCTACACTATAATAAAAATCAATGTATATATATATATATATATATATATATGTATATAATGTTAATAAAATAACTGTTAGTTGTACAGCAACATTGCTTCAAACAAAGCCTTCATCAGATTAATCTAGATTCATGCATGGTTTCGGAATCGAAGAACCATTAACACTGACCCAGAGCGTCTATCGAATTACTTTTACCATGCTAATGTAGATAGAGCCTTATCTTGTAGTAATTAGGTAATTCCACTTATATAATGAAGAAATGTCAAGATTATTCAAGAATGCGGAGGCTTAGTTGGCAATAAAACCTCGCACCGGACTTTTCTGTAGAATTCAATCATTTGCAAACTATCTGTAACACCTCACACACATACACGCGCGCACACAAGCACAAAACCACACACACACATACATACATACACACATATATATATATATATATGTATATATATATATATATATATATATATATATATATATATATATAAACCTCCGAAACAGCTATATTGTAAGCAGCTGATCATCCCCGTTTTCTATTTACAAAATTTTAGTTAAGGTTTTCTCTTTTCATCCTTATGTAGTTAAATTCTGTTTTAAAATTGAATACTTTTGCGAAATCGGCTTATGCAAATGCTAAGTCTATTTCTATTTAACAATTTTAGTTAAGGCCTTTTTTTTTCTTTCATCCATATATAAATGAATTCTCTTTGGTCATTATAAACTTTTTAGAAATCGGATTATGTAGGCACTTAGTCTGCGATAAGTTAAAATTATTTTTTTTTTCCTTCCGGGAATCTAAACTGCATTCTTTATTCTTATGTTTGCATTTTTTTTATTCAAAGCTTCTTTAGGCTATATATAGGTGTTACAAAGGAGTTGAAAATGATAGGATTTCTAAATTAAAAATGGCGTAATGTAAACAAATAATATGGTAATTGCTGTTTCTCTTCCAATTTTCGGATTTTTAATCATGCCTAAACGCATTTTATTTTCTTTTGGGAGTTGATAGTTGCTATTTTTTCTGATGAGTTAAGGGGAAAATCATTGATTGATATAATAATTAAGTGGATGATTTTGCGCAACGAAAAAGATACTGTCAAGAAGTGTAAGTGTCAACTGAATTAAAGGAATAAATTGTAAGACCGTCAACATCATGAAATTTGGAATATAGACTTTTGTCATTTATTCATTATATGCTCTGTAATTACATTGAGCTTCTTAAATAAGGATTGGTATATATTAAAAGGAAATATAAGTGAACAAAAATATCTCCACAAAAAAATAAAAATAAAATATATATATATATATATATATATATATATATATATATATATAGTGTTCAAGTCGATTAATATCGTCAAAAGGGTGATCTTCGATATGAAATCATACGATTCCATGTAGTAATATTCCTTGGAAAAGCAGAAACTGAATCAGATGAACAGTGAGTAACTCTTTCCTCCTTTTCAATTACGGATCGACATCTCGAGTTACCAATTTTATTCGGCGATCTTTGTAGCTTGCTTTCTTTCGGAAAATGGTTCCATATCATATTGCCCCGACAAATTCTAATTAAAAATTGACAAGATTAATCTGCACGTGACGTATTAGATTAATACAAATCTTAATTAAAAGTTCCATTGATATCTCCATAGTTGCATTTCAAAGACATCAGTGTTGTTTATGACGCTAGGAATTATGATGATTATATGATTGCATCATAGATGATCATCTTTATTGCGATGATTGATGGACACAAGATTAAAGATGGATTCTTGATATATTGCATCAGATATGAGCGATATCATTTTTATTAGTAGTAGTTTTGATGAGTTGTATTCCTTGAGTTCACATACAGCATGAAAAAATAAAATTGTCATCCTAGAAAAGACGATATTATTCCATTTCCGTTTGATGAAAACCATTTTTTTGTTGCAGACCATCTCCTAGTTGGCCAGCTGTATACAAATCCCAAGAGCGATAGAAGCCTTCTATCATTTCTGAAAGTGACACAATATTCAACGAGCGAGATCGGAGATGCACCACTTTATAATTCATGCCTTCCACCGATCCAATTGTCAGAAATCTCAAAATGCATCGTTGATTTGCCCAGGGTGATGAAAACAAAGTTTTCAGCCACGGTTATGGTCTTTGGTGTGGTTTCAAGTCTTCGAAGTCGGCTGTAAAGTCAACACCAAAGTGTACCTGAATGTGCTGAAGAGTGTGGTGATCCGCTGTTGCAATCAGGTGGCCGTTGGGTGTGACAGTGGGACTCTGCACTGTACCCTTCTCTCACTGACTCCCCTTTTCCCCCGACCTGAATCCACTGGACTACTTCGTTTGGCCATACATCGAGAACATTCACAACAAGATCTCCCACAACATCAAAGCCAGCCTGATCGCCGCCATCCGCTGACTATTCGCCGAGCTTCCCCCAGCGCTTGTGGAAAAGATTGCTCCAAGTTCCGGTCCCTAATCAGGCGGTGATGCAATAACCCTTATCCCTGAGTGGCTTCCGGGCCTTGATAAGTGGTGATCACTGTGTAAAAAAAAAAAAAGTGATTGAGGCTGAAGCTGACTACATTGAATAGATGTCAGGTCTACTACATAGTCAAGTTATCTGAATTATTTTTTTCGATAAAAGTTTTAAAATAAACCTGTAGTGTTGTTTTCTTTAGGGCGACATTTTTACCATTCCACCCTGTAAATATGCAGTAATAATTTTGCACTTGTGCATGAGGAAATATATTTTAATATGATATACGTGTTTATGAATGTTATCTTCCTCTATAATTTGATTTTATTGTGTATAAAAATGTTTATTGAATTTGAAAAATGTAAACATGTATACTAGGATAAGTAAAATTGATTCCCTAAACAGAACAATTTTACACAAGTTTTATGCCTAATTACAAAAATTATAATCAAGATATAATTATACTTAACCTTATGTTTAGAACTCTCATTCTAATATTGATCATATTTCATCACTTTATTTTTATTCTAGAAAATGTCTGAAATATAAAGTAAAACTTTACAAGATCTCACAAAGAAATTGATATTTATGGAATCTTGCTAAATTGAAATATCTACAGAACGATGGATCAAGTCCAATACATATAATAGATATTATTTCATTAATTGGAAATTGTATCCATATTTATCCCTTAACATCGCTGTAAATTACTAAAACCTGAATATTTGGTCAATATTATTAATTAATGTTTTATATTAACCTTTTTATACTATTTTTTCGCAAAATAATTCCATGCTTTTTTATCCTCTTTGCAGAAAATTACCGACACCACCATTTCCATCTTAAATAATAGCTTTTCTTCTTAAAAATCGAAACATGGCTACCTTTTGATTGGTATCATAACAAATTGTTTTTTTTTCCGCTGTAAAAAAAAAATAAATGAATAAAACTACTTGACCAAATTAAGTAAAAAAATTTCCAGAGAACTTCATTCTATAATGGATACGTACAATATAAACTTTTTTTCTTCGATAATTTCATTTTTAATGTCTTTATTAAACTTTACAAGTTCCCATTTTATTTTATTTTACGACTAGATGCTTTGTCCTAAAATTTATGATGATCGGTTAATTAGTTAAGTATTTAATAATGTGCATGCTAGTGTTGGTTTAATCGGAATCGGGAATCGAATAAATCGGAATTGTGGGAAATATCGGAATTGGAAAAATTGTGCCGATTTTCCGATGCCAAAAACGATTCTTTTATTTGTCTTTTTTATTTGATTTTGTTTAAAATAATATCTAAATAACGATAAAATAGTAAATATTTATCGATTTTTAACTACCAGTAAAATTAAAATCTATAGATCATCCCCAAGTATATTTGTATGGTGGGGTTATAATCTGCGCATATAACAGGTGTTTCTATGGTAATCGGGAAAATAACAATTTGTTAAATATTTGGAGATTTATAAAGAATCAGAATCGGTAATTGCATTGGAATCTGAAATTTAGTACGGAATCGGTAATTGGATCGGAATCAGGGAAAAATGTTGGAATCGTCCAATCACTAGTGCCTAAACATATATAAACATACACGTATACCAAAATGTATGTATATATATATATATATATATATATGTATATATATATATATATATATATATATATTGATGTTTGTTTATACATCTTTGATTTCATATCTCTACTTAATCATTCACTTTATCTTATGTATGTGTATATTTGTTTGATAATATGAGTATATGCGTATGCACCTTTGTGTATATGTGTATGTACGCTTATATGTATGTTTGTATGTATGTATGTATGTATGTATCATTTAGATCATTGAGATCATTTTGTACAGATCTCTTCTTTACAAGTCCTATGGTGATAGAGGCGAGGGGACAAGTTAGAAGTATGTAGTCACGAATCTGCACACAGGCGACTTAAAGCTTACCTTAACATCGCTGCTGGTTTTAAGGTAGAGGAATTAGTTTTGGTGGGGCTTGTTGCAACTCAGCAGCTCACCCAAATCATGGGAAAGATCTAGAAAAGATGACCTAAAAATCGTTCCTATTTTAAGCTGGTCAGTTGCCTGCTGCTAACAATTGTTCATTTCTGCGGGGAAAACAAAAGAAAAAACAATATGATTTATTCTAAAAAAGAAAAATAAATTGAATATTGCTACTTGCAACGTAAAGAAACTTCTTGATACGAAAGCTACCTGTGATACACTCCAGATCAAAACATGGTCATATTCTTGATTATGTCATCATGCGGAGCGTGATGTTCAGGATATATGTATTGAAAGAGTTATCCGGGGGTACAGACTTTGACACTGATAAGTCTTGTTCGTGCTAAACTTGTGTATAATGAAAAAAGTCAGACTCGATAGAGTATAATTGCCTAAGCGCATTTTTGTCTCTAAGTTACAAAATAAAGAAGCGCGTGAAACTCTTAGGACCTCATTTATTAATATCTCATTTGACGAAACGATTCAAGTCACAAGTATATAGCAAAGGATCTGAAATTCTTAGTTTTGGTTTGATGAAAATGATTCTACAATCAACAATCGTTTTGCAGAGAAGAAAAAAGGCTCGTGAGATATGTTTGTGTTCTACTGGATTAGCTAAAATATCTGTACAAAAGGTGTATAAAGAAGAAAAATTAAAAGTACAGCGTGAGACTCGTTGAATGAAGAATAAGTAGTGGACCAAAATGTCAGCAGACATCCAGACAGATTATGACCACAAAAATTCAAAAGATATCCATGACAAAATCAGACAAACTTTTGGGCCGCAGTCTCCAACATTGGTAGCTGTTAAATCCAAAGATGGTTCTTTCAATGTTGAGGTGATCATGGAACGATGGACAAAACATTTTCAAGATCTCTTTGATAATCCATCTGAAGTAATTTTTTTTTTACATGGAGGTCACCACTTATCAAGGCCCGGAATCCACTCAGGGATAAGGGTTGTTCCGTTTACAGTAATCAATGAGATAGTATTGTAGTAATCATTAGTATTGGAGATTTGATAGAGTGTATTACTTAAGGGGGCGGTTTGTCAGGAATTTGTTTATGCTGAACTTGAAGACATCCAAGTTGTAGTCAGGTTGGAAACAGGCAAACGGAAGAGAGTTCCACAATCGTGCAAAGAAGCTTTGCTCATGGAATCTACGTTTGGATTTAGAAACAGATAAAGAGTGGGGAAAATTATTGACAGTAGTTTCAGCCAGACGGGTGTTTCTCGTGAAAGATTCGCGAGGGGGGACCAGAGATTGGAGCTCAGACGAGCACTTGCCATGGAAATAACGATAAAACAAATACAGGCTCGCAACGTCTCTTCTGTGGGAGAGAGGCTGCAGGGAAAAGAAAAGGACATCCCCCACTAAGTTACAAAATCTTTTTTGTACTCTGTCAAGGCAGGATAGTCTGTTTTAGCAGCTCCTGCCCAGATATGGTAGCAGTACTCCATCCTTGGACGTACTTGGCTTTTATACAGATAGAGAATTGCATCAGTAGTGAGATATCTTCTGGAGCGGTAGAAGGATCCCACCATTTTCCCAGCGTCCTTGGCAACAGACCTGATGTACGTGTTCCATTTCAGATCAGAAGTAAAGGGCAAACCCAGAAGCTTGTCAAAACATGGAACCTCCCCAAGATGAGAGCCATCCATTTCAATTGATGCCAGATGGGGATCAGAGCGTTGATGATGTACAGATAGAAGCTTGGTTTTGGATGCATTAAAAGTGACCAGCCACCTCTTTCCCCACTGTACCACGCGCTCAAGATCAGAGGAGAGAGAATTAGAGAGAACATTGTCATTTATAGCCTTTGATGTGTTGTCATAGATGGTCTTGGCATCAGCATAGATGTCAACGAATGATTTAAGTATGTGTTTTGAGAGATCATTGATGTAGATCAGGAAGAGAGTTGGGCCCAGGATGGACCCCTGAGGGACTCCAATATTAATACTGTGGGCCTCTGATTTCTGCCCATCAACCACTACTCTTATGAACCTATCGGAGAGAAATGATTTAATGATTGAGAAAACATTTCCAATGATACTGTAGCTGGAGATCTTGTGAAGTAGGCACTTATGCCATACCTTATCGAAGGCCTTCGATATGTCAAGAGCAATTGCTCTGGAAAGGAAGCCTCTGTCAAGAGATTCACTAATCCTGTGAGATATAACCGTTAGCACATCTGCTGTAGATCTTGCAGAGCATGTCACTAAGAAGGGTGTTTCTGCTGAGGTGGTTGACTACTTCTCTATTTAATATGGATTCCAACAACTTACTCATGACACACAGGAGACTTATTGGTCTGTACTGAGAGGGACATGACTTTTCACCTGAATTCTTAAATACAGGGCATATTGATGAGATTTTCCAGGGTGTTGGAAAGCACTTCTCCTTAAGGCAACGCTTAAACAGTTTTGTAAGTATGGGGGCAAGTTCTGGTTGGAGCTTTTTTAGTACTATAACTGGAATGTCGTTAGGACCAGTTGCTTTACTGGAATCAAGGTTCTTGATTAGTTTGGCGACCTCATGCATAGATATTTGTATGTTGCATAGCGTGTTGTCCGTTATAGGAGGAAATACGGGGAGTTGATGGCCTTCGTCGCATAGGATAGAATTAGCTACAAATTTCTTGGCAAATAGTTTGACCTTGTCTGATGCTGACGAGATGACCTCATGTCCATTGATTATGGTTCGGATAGAACACATACTTCTGTTCAGGATCCTGTTTGCTATTTGCCAAAACTGGTGGAAACCAAGCCGCTGCTCAGCTACTTTGGATTTAACAGACTTAGCATATAGCTCTCTTGCATGTTTTATTACTCTTTTACAGTGGTTGCTGGCAGTCTTGAAAGCAGCTTTAGTCTCAGTACATCTATTACGTTGGTAGCTATGGAAAAAGTGATTTCTGTGTGCGATGGCAGCAGCACATTCTGGGGAGAACCATGGCTGGCTGTTAGGTTTTTGTTGGAATTTTTTGGATGGTATGAATCTGTCTATGCCTACAATTAACCATTCGGTCAGTTTTGATACTATAGAGGACACATCTTTTTTAAGCATGGAATGGAGAGGTAGATCAGATATGAATGTACAGAAGTTATCCCAGTCAGCCATAGAGTATCAATATACAGTACAGTAGAGAGGTACGTCTGAAGAGTTATTACATTTAATTTTTATCTTAACTGATACAATGGAGTGGTCGGGGAATCCCAGAGGAGATAGAACGGAACGTGAACATATCTAAGGGGAAGTTGTGAGGAAAAGGCCTTAGTCTCTCTTAAAAGGGAGTCGTAAATGAGATGATGACTGATCCCAGCATTGATAAGACCAAAAGCACATTAACATAGATTAATAACGGAAAAGCACCAGGACTTGATGGCATACCTGTTGAATTGTTGCTATTTGATGGCGTTATTAACGCAATCTATGCACCCATCCTTGCTGTTTGGCATGGTAATGCTATCCCTCAAGATTGGATTGATGCAATATTGATCCCAACTTATAAAGGAAAGGGATCAAAATCTGAGTGTGGTGATTATAGATGCATTAGCTTGCTAGAAGCAGAAGGAAAGGTTTTAGTAAAGATATTATTAAATCATTTACTGAAATGGATTTGTCCCTCTATTATCCTAGAGAATCAATATCGTTTTAGATCTGACTGCAACAGAATGGACATGATATTCTCTGCGCGACAGCTAATGAAAAATGTATGGAGCAGCGAGTGCTTTTGTATTAAGTTTTGTCGATTTGACAAAAGCTTTTGATACCATCAATCGCAATGCACTCTGGAAGATTCTTAGGAAACTAGGCTGTGTAGCACTATGTGTTGCATGTGCTACCGCATTGTCACTAAGCCCATAGTCTGGAATTAATTTGATTACTCACAGTAGGATATAGGAGAGGGGACAAAATGCAATTCGACATTATTCATTCATTCATTCTCTTTGGGGGGGCGAACAGCATGGGATTAGGATGCACAATTCTGTTTCTCCGAAAATAGAAGGGGAATCCTCTCTTCCCCAATTGAATAAATTAGTTATGGTTAGTTAAGTCACGGTTAAAAAAACATTCACAGTGTTCCACTGGCTGTGAATAAAGCAGATTTTACACACGCACACAAACACTCAGAAACTTGGGAACCTGTTATAATAACTAATTTGGCTTCTAGGCATATTGTAATTAGATTAATTCAAAATTAATTTTTATGATCTTTTAGAAAAAGATTTATTTTAACAATAAATCAAATCCATTGAAATTTTCTCTAAATTTAAAGAGAAAGTTAATTATAAATGAAATTACTTGAAATGTTTTTTAAATTTAATGGAAGAAAGTAATTATAACCAAAATGCTTCAAAATGATTTTTTGTTATGTTTAAAAAAAATTTTAACATATTACTTCATTGTCTTAGTCAAGATTGCTGAGTTCATTAATTTTGTGGGAGTTTGCCCTGATTGAGTATTCAAACTAATAATCCTTAAATAAATATTACTATACTTAGAAAGTAAAGATATATTAATTACAAAACAATAAATAAAAACCTAACAATTATGAAATAATTTGTGGATAGTGTTTCATGATAGTCGCTCTGTGATTGTTTCTTGCTTTTCAAATTTGCGAGATTCATCGTGAGCATCTAATCTGGGATGAAGTCACGCAACTCCAGTCTAATTTAAATAAACTAAAACCAAACTAGACTGGTTGATGAAGGGGCGTAATCCCAGCGGCAATGCTATGATTAAAAACTAAACCAATGCTGGTAGTAACGAGACATAAATCCAGAATAGAGGGTGAGGATGATTACCTCTCTTGTGCAGGAAGCGAGTACCAGCCATCCACAGTAGCCTGTCGGAAAAAGGAACTGCTTTACTGAGTTCCTGATGGAACAGAGGAGTATTTGATCAATGATCGCAGGCACTGACTGTTGTACCACCAACAAAAATTTAAGAAGTTCTGAAATTTATGAATACTCATAAATTTCAGAGTGGATAGGGAGGAATATGACATTGTTGTCTCTCCCTATGTATTCTTCTGCTAGTGACCAAATCATCTCCTGGCTATAATAGAAGTTTATTTCATCAAGCATTGAACAAAAAAGCAACATTTTTATAGCTCAATAAATGTTATTTACTTTCAAACAATGGCATCACGCATCTCTTAGATATATAGTGACATTTATTTATTTTTATACTTGTATTCAACCCAACACACATATATATATACGATGTAATCATGTTGAAGCACTGGTTCCCATTAGATCACCAAAGTTAAGCAATGTTGAGCCTGGTCAATACTAAAATGGGTAACGATTTGGGAATTTCAGGTGCTGTATGTGCTTTCTGTTTATATCGGCATTGTTTCTAGTCATCCTGGACTTCTCCTTGCCACTAGACTCAAGTAGTGCTCAGGAGAGGTGTGGTTGGTATTGTGAAACCTTTACCTCACGATTCCATGTGAAACCACCCTTACAGGAGGGTATCCATTGTCTTTAGAGACTGAACAGATGTTTTAATTGACCACAACAAGGCAAATTACCAGAGATATAAGCAGCTGCTGTAAATTAGAGACAACAATGCCATTCGCGATTATTCATTCTCTTTTTTTCGGCGATCAGCATAGGGTAAGGATGCACAGTTTTGTTTCTCCGAAAAGGGAGAGCGGCACACCCTCTTCTCCAATCAACTAAGTTAAGGTAAGTCAAGCCCTTTAAAAGTTTAATGGTGATAAATTGTCTTTTTTAATTGTAATATATTGTGAACATTATATTGTGAAATAAAATAGTTAAGATTCTCTTATATATATATTGGTCCCCGATTTATCGGAGAGGGACCTATGTTTTCAGTGGTGTCCGTGCATCCGTCAGTGTGTCTGTGCGTCCATTCCGTCTGTGAGTGTGTCTGTTATTCCGAAAGATTGTCAGATAACCGTCCATTAGTTTTTGCTGAAATTTTGCCACAAATTGTATTTCATTAAATAGATGTGCACAGTAAAAACATTTTGTGAAAATTCCCGTTGCGTCCCCAAGTGGCTCAAAAGAGGTCAAAAAATGCTCCAAAATTGCCAAAAATGACACGTTTTGCTCCATAACTTTTGATCAATCCATTATGTTTTTCTGAAACTTAGCCAAAATGTGGAGCCCATTGTTCTTAATATAAATCCAGTAGGATGACCGTGGCAAAATTCTGGTTCACGTCCCCGGGGGACTTTTAGTGCTAAAAACGCCCCTTTTGTGGCTCTTTTTCACATTTCTCATAAAAAACTTGATATGTTTGACTATATAATGGGTTTTACGGTAGTCAACTCAAATATACATGTGTTAAGGCCTGAAACTGCACCGTATCCATTTATGCTGGGATTCGGTGTCCCCAGGGGCTCGAAAGATGTCAAAAATGCTTCAAAATGGCCCAAAATTACACTTTTTGCCTCATTATGTTTGATCCATCCATTAGGTTTTCCTGAAACTTGGCAAATGTTGAGGCCATTGTCCTAAATATAAATTTAGTATGAGTGGCCCTGGCAAGATTCAGCTTTGTATCATTCTGCGACTTTTAGGGCTAAAAAACATGCCTTTTTGGAGCTCTATTTCCATATTACTCAAAAACTTGATATGTATGTCTATGTAGTCGTTTTCTATGGTGCTGAATTTAAATATACATATCTTAAGGGGTGAAACTGTACTGTTTGTCTATTTGCACTGGGATCCGACGTTCCGAGGAGCTCAATAGGGGTCATAAATGCCCCAATATTGCAAAAAATGGCACTTTTGACCCATAACTTTTGCCCCATCCATTAGATTTTTCGTAAATTTAGCGAAAATATAACGTTGGTCCTTCACACTTCTCATATTCATCATTTATTCACTATTTTTGCGGCATTATCTCACATGCAGCAGCAGAGGGGGGGCATAGACGACTTTTTACAATCTGTGTTGTGTGTTGTTTGATCTGCTTAAACATAAAGACGTCTACTGCCTTCCCAGCCAGAATCCAACAGAAAGAAATCATCCTCGAGGAATGGGGAACTGCCCGGAGAAAAATCACACCCAACTTCAGGTATGAATTAACTACTTTAATAAAAACTTACAAGTAACTATGCACATAGTGTTATATGGGTCGGTCATTCAAGTGACCGACTTATAGTGGTACAATTTGGTTGCCGTTCCCGGGGCGTTTCTTAACCAAGTTGACGCATAGTGTTACAATATCGTTTCCGTTTACTCGGAGTTCATTCCTAGCATAGAAATGAAACAAACTCATCGTGTTACACTGTCCTACCAGTTTTGTGGAGTTGTTTCAGCTGTTACACAATAATATGAAAGCCCGAGTGAACTTTAATGGATCTATACCTGATCCAATTTCAGTTGAAAACGGTGTGAAATGTGATATATTTGTCCCTACATTATTTTCCATATATTTTGCTGTGATGCCGGTGCATGCTTTTAACAATTGTGATATTGGGGTGAAGTTTCGGTTACGTACATCGGGTAAACTTTTTAACTTTAGGCGTCTCAATGTAAAGTCAAAAAGATTTCAGAACATTGTTCTTGAACTTTTATATGCAGATGGTGCATGCCTTGTTTCACATTCAGAAGCTGACACATAGATGATCATGGACAAGTTATCAGAGGCTTGTAAATATTTTGACTTACTATCAGCCTCAAGAAAACATTCCCCTCCTATATAAATGCTATATGTTAAATCAAACATCTTGGTTGATGATAAGAAGTTAAATGTCACGGACAACTTTTGTGTATCTAGGTAGTGCAATGAGTAATGGCTGTACGCTTGATGTTGATGCAATCACAGAATAGCCAAAGCTAGTTCTGCTTGTGGCAAACTGGAGAAACGTGTATGGTCAGATCGGAAAATCACATCAAAACCAAAGCTAAGTGTTTTCGCAGCATGCGTTGCACTATGCTGTTACATGGGTAAGAGAGTTAGACAACATATAAAAGGCATCTCAAGTTATTGGAAAGGTTACATCAAAATTGTATTTGGAGAATACGGAATATTAACTGGAGGACTCTACCGCCTGACACTGTAGTTCTTGAACGATCAAATAGTACTAGTATAGAAATGAATATCATTTAAAATCAGATGCGCTGGAATGGAAACCTGGTTAGGAGGGAGGACAACAAATTTCCTAAACAAGTGTTTTCTGGCGAGATAGATAGAATTAAAAGATCACAACATAAACCAAGAAAAATGTTTAAGGATATCTGAAAAACAAGTTGAAGATACTTGAGATGGATGTACATAACTGGGAATCCCAAGCGAAAGATCGATCACTGTGGAGAAACCCTATCAGAGAAAGTTGTAAGATTTTAGAAGAGTAGCGTGTAGTGCTTGATGTCTAAAACATGTTTTAAGAAAGCGGGACGATAATATAATGTCATAGAAATTACAACAGAAACTGAAGAGCACTGTATGTGGCTGATACCTTTTGTCATAAGCTGGTTTTGTAAATCATCTGAAATCACACAATCAAAGACAGGGACGACATTCTTGTGGGGACGCTTTTACAGCACATACGACAGCACGAAGTTGCCATATTTGTTGTCTTATCTACAAATCTAAAAGTGGCCTGTCACAACATTTGAAGATATGCAATATCATCATGCGATCACTTTTACAACAAGGAAAGTTTTTATGTCCCATATGTATACTTTGATGGAGGACTAAAGGTGAATTAAAAAGTCACCTACGTGCACATAGCCGCACAACACTAAACTGAAGAGATGGTAGAACCAGTATAGCTCGCCGGCTTACATGTCACCTGTCTTCCCCTAGCAGCTCCACCTACCAACATCTTGTAGCACATGACACCCCCAAAAATGAATTTAGAAACATGCTAATTAATAACAACGCCATTTCAGCCGTCTCACATTGTGATCTGCGCCTCCCAATCATGGATCCCCTACTCATTTGCATGAACAAAACAACCATCATTAGCCTGAAGACGACTCATTAAAGTCAAAAATCTTCGCGATTATGGCAAATTCCTTTTTACACCCGAACAAAACGTTCGAACATTGACCCGCCAAATGGGACAAATGAATTAAAAGAAAAACAAACAGGAATTATTCCTGCTGATCAACGAAATATACATATATTTGGACATGCATGTATATGTCTATATATGTTATATATTATATATATATATATGCACACATATACGCACATTTATTATACATACTGAAATCAATTGCGTCTTTTTTTTTGCCAGCTGAACGCTAATGCGTTGCAAAATTTTTAAAAATATAAAATTAAAAAATACAACATTCTTCTTCCATAAATGGTAAAATAATTCACGTGAAATCTTTCTAACATTGTTGCCAGGAATGAATGCTGCACAAAATATATATTTCCATTTTTTCAACGCCTTGCATTTTCATTTCGACCCCTTTTTGTAACCAAGCGCAGAGAACCGTTTGAAATATAAAAAAAAATAAAATATTAAATACAAGAAAAACACCTATTTTATTCTTCAAAAACCTTCATAATATTAAAATTATATATATATGTATATATATATATATATATACATACATACATATGTATATATATACATATATATATATATATATATATATATATATATATATATATATATATATATATATATACGTGTCCAATTCAAAGTTTTATGAAAGACTTCGTTTTGAATAGAGGACACACAAGTTGCTGACCATTCCAAGTCAAAAATGTTGGAAGGGTCATAATTCAAATAGATCTTAACCTAAATGGCTATACCTGTGCCCCTCCTGCTGCTAAACCTGCCCGTCCTACACTTATGTTTCCATCATTCACACTGAGGAAGATCGAAGAATCGGTCGAAAATTATGTGCTTTTGAAGGAAACATTCTTGTTTTTTTTTCGAAAAAAAAATATATATATAATTATTCTAACTTCATGTATAGGAACTTATTGGATTTACTTGTACTTGTTTATAGCAATCACTTTCAACCGTATTACTGTTTTATTTTTCTTTCACTTCAATTCCATCGAATTAACTCGACTCTATGTATTGCGAATTTCTAATTTAAAGTAATTCTACTGCATATATTGCATACATCGTAGTTTGTGCTGCCTTCTTCCAGCATAGAGGGTCTGCAGAATCCAATGATTTTCATTTGTAGCAGAAAAAATTAAAAGTTATACTATTTAAGAATTGTATCTTATCAACTAAATATTATGGTCGTAACGTTGGTCCTGGTTAAAAGGGTAATCTTTCTGGTGTCTAAAGCACCAATAAAATTTTTACTGAATATTATTAGAAACATTTTATTAAAGTTAAAGGTTTTATCTCGCTAACGTATATTCTTGACCATTTACTGTCCAATTATAGGGAAACAGACAAGAGAGTGTATCTAAAATAAAAAAAAAAGTTTATACACATGAAGAATATTCCTATGAACATGTTGGGAGTATTCCTGATTCTCCATGTGCCTTTTTAAACATTTCTGGAGTGAAATACAAATTTTATTATGGCGGTTAATTCAAATAACGACTAAATAGAATTACTTAGTGGAAACAAAATAAAATCACAATAATGTTTGGATTCTGCCCTTCCATTATTTATCTTTTTAATAAAATTTTAAAAGAGTAAAGAATATATTTTCTTTTTTCTTAATATAATTAAATGTAAGTGAAGAATTTAAGAATTATTTATATATATATATATATATATATATATATATATATATATATATTTAAAATTGTACAGAAGGTCAGAAAAACATTGGTGCCGTAGGTTTCAAGCCTAACACAAGGGGGACTAGTTAATGGTAAATCGTAAATAATGTTAGGCTCTCGTCAGCCATGTTGTTTTCTGTTTGGGGGGAAAACAGAAAACAACATGGCAGACAAGAGCCTAACATTATTTACGATTTACCATTAACGGGTCCCCCTTATGTTAGGCTTGAAACCGACGGTACCAATGTTTTTCTGACCTTCTGTACAATTTTAAATAAATAAATATTAAGCTCTTATATTGAAAAGTTTTTTTCTTTGTAATCGAGCACTTCGTTGGAATTCTTTCTCAAAAAACAGTAAACAAATATATATGTGTGTGCGTGTGTGTGTGTGTGTGTGTGTGTGTGTGTGTGTGTGTGTGTGTGTGTGTGTGTGTGTGTGTGTGTGTGTGTGTGTGTGTGTGTGTCGATCTGTTTTTTCTGGCTCTTTGTATTTCAAACTTCCTGAATTCTCGAACGCAGACCGTCAATTTCCTAATCCGTTTCCTAGATCATGGTGGCAGCAAATCTCACTTCCTGACATATTCTTGACAATACTTCCCGCGGTTTGTAGGACAGATGCTTGTAGCCTTCTCGTAATTGTTGATTACCCCGAAATAATGGATGCTATCACAACACCCATCACAACATACAGAAGTGCTGCTACTTAAAACACCGTGATATCAACGTATTGATTGTGAATTCCTCAAATATATCGACATGTTGGTGTAATAAGCTCCGCTAATGTTACTCCGATTCCCTCTAAGCTCTACAATAAACGCCTTAACGAATCTTGTTTTCCTGATTGCTGGAAAACTTCTTCTGTTGTACCATTTACAAGCATTCTGATGATGCGGGTATACCACAAGGATCAATCCTTGGGCATTTATTATTCCTGATGTTCACAAACGACCTCCTTGATAAAATTTTCTCTAAGATAGGGATGTTTGCTGATGACACCACGTTCTATAACAGACATGAGCGTAGAACTAATAAACACATATCTAAGGAAATTGCTAAAACTCTACGGAAAGACTTCCAGTCTATAGTGGAATGGGTCCGTCACTGATTGGTAACATTGAATACGTCCAAGACTAAGCTGCTTATTTCCTTTAATTTTTTTTTTTTTTTTTTTTTACACAGTGATCACCACTTATCAAGGCCCGGAAGCCACTCAGGGATAAGGGTTATTGTAAGTACATCACGTTAGTGAGGAGATTTTATGAAGTGTTTAATTAGGGGGGCGGTTCATTAGGAATTTGTTAACATAAATTTAATAATTATAAGAAACCTTCTCAAGCACTGATTGCCATGACTAATGATTAGGGCTGTGACTACAAAATATTCTTTTCATTCTTTTGACTCTCAAGTATATATCCGACACAGTAAGACACAGCCAATCAATCGAGAACTACATCAGTCTATATAAAAACATATAAGATATTAACGGATATATACTCAAGAGTCAAAAAAATGAAAAGAATATGCTGTTATCACGGCATTACTAATGATACACTGCTTGAAAGTACTTCCCTCACGCTCTTATGGTTAACATTCACAGGCATAAATTGGAACAACTACATTGAGGCAATTGCCAAAGCTGCTGCTAGGAAGGTGGGCTAAAAGGCTACTCACACCATACGGTTCGCTCATGTATGGAGTATTGCTGCCATATCTGGGCTGGTGCATCTGCCACTAGTCTCTCGCTCATAGACAGGGTTCAAAAAAAATTGCCAACCTAAAAGGTCCTGAAGTATCAACTAAACGCCAATCTCTGTCACATCGCCGAAACGTGGCATCCTTGTGCCTGTTTTACAAGTATTTCAATGGCAAGTGCTCTGACGAACTCCGAGTAATAGTATTCTCTCGACGATAACACCCTCATCAAACACGACAAACAGCAAAATCCCATCCCTACACTGTAAAAATCCCAAGATGCCGTAAAGCTTTTTACTCGAATAGTTTTTTCTCTCGGACTGCTAAATATATATATATATATATATATATATATATATATATATATATATATATATATATATATATATATATATATACTGCATATACTGCGTATATATATATATATATATATATACTGCATATACTGCATATATATATATATATATATATATATATATATATATATATATATATATATATATATACAAATGTAAATTTGGTTCGTTACAAGTGAATAAAACCATATTTCTACGTTACCAATTTATTTGAAATTTTCAGACAACCCATCTTCAGAGTCGAGGGGTGTTTTTATGTTATTAAAATAAATTTTCCTCGCGAATTATTAAAATATTAAATAAAATAAATATATTTTCGTAACCGTTAGTGCGACACTGTTCTGTTGATAAAACTGAACTTCCGGTTCGATTCATTTCACAGCCACGAATTGACGAGAGGAAGTAGATTTCATTTTCTGTTTACTCGATAAGTAAAAAAAAACATAATTCATTTGTTTATCTTCCAAATTTTTTAATTTAAACATTTTTCTTTATTATATAAGGTAAAAAAAAAATTTGTCGCTTGCTTTTTTAGTTTTCTTTTGTTTTTTATTTTTGTTTTTCGATATAAGATTGGTTGGTAGTGCTAATGCAAAGATTGGTCCGCGCTATTTTTTAAATCGTATTTCCAGGTTTAATTAAAGTTTTATTATATGTTTTTTATTCAATTGTAAGGTTAAAATACAGATTAAGTACAAAATACCCTCCCCTCCTCATGTTAAGAATGGCTTTTTAAATAATAACGTTATTATTTCAATACGGATCACTCTCTGCATGAGTACTGTACTTTCACCTAACAATTTAATAAACAAAACATGGTACTTATGCAGAGAAAGTACCATAATAATATAATAATAGAATAATAACGTTATTTAGAAAGCCATTCTTAACATGGGGAGGACGTTTTGTTACTATTCTATACTTTCACCTAACAATTTAATAAACCAAAGATGGTACTTATGCAGAGAAGGTACCATGCTGAAATAACGCTATTAAGAAAGCCATTCTTAACATGGGAAAGGGAGTGTGTTCTGTAACTATTTTATATTTTCACCAACAATTTAATAAACAAAAGGGTTATTCTGACGCTGTGCACTTCTTTATTTACATTGGAAGTGACGTCACACAAATCTTATAATACGGATGGCTACAATTGTAAAAATAATTTGTTTTATTCTTCTCTCCCATTTGTTATATTGGTATTTGAGCGGAGAATCTAACATTTCTTTTCATTTTGAGAATTTGTTTTAGTTTTTAATTACTAACACAGCGGAGAATTTAACTCTCCCCCCCCCCCATTTCTTATTTTGAGCGGAGAATTTATTTTATTTTCATTTTGAGCTCTTTTTCCGATCCGACGTTACCTTTTATAGGTACTCCTGCACTTTACGACCCGAGCTAAAAAAAAAAAAAACATGGTACTTATGCAGAGAAGCTACCCCGCTGAAATAATGACGTTATTATTTAGAAAGCCATTCTTAACATGGGGATAGGGGTGTTTTGTAACTATTCTGGACTTTCACCTAACAATTTAATAAACAAAGTTAAACTTAAGCAGACAAGGAACAGTACTGAATCATTAACATTATTTAGAAAGCCATTCTTAACATGTGGATGGAGGATGTTTTCTATCTATTCTGTACTTTCGGTGCTAATGCAGAGAGTGATCTGTCTTTTTTTTTAAATCGTATTTCCACGTTTAATTAAAGTTTTATGATATGTGTTTTATTCAATTGTAAGGTTAAAGTACAGAATAAGTACAAACCCCCTCCCCATGTTAAGAATGTCTTTTTAAATAATAACGTTATTATTTCAGCACGGACCACTCTCTGCATGAATACCGATTAATGTTTTGTTCTTTGCTTTTTTTACCGTATTTTTTTGTTTTTCTTTCAAGAAAACTTTAACAAAAATTGAAAGTACACGTTTTTCTTTTTTTTTTACAGAAGTTGTTTTTACATAAGAAAATATGAATGCTTTTTCTTTATTAAAGAAATCGGGTACTCGTGCACTTATTGATCCGTGCTGAAATAATAACGTTATTATTTAAAAAGCCATTCTTAACATTGGGAGAAGAGGGTGTTTTGTAACTATTCTGGACTTTCACCTAACAATTTAATAAACAAAAATTAAACTTAAGCAGACAAGGAACAGTACTGAAGCATTAACATTATTTAGAAAGCCATTCTTAACATGGAGAGGGAGGATGTTTTCTAACTATTCTGTACTTTCGGTGCTAATGCAGAGAGTGATCCGCGCTATTTTTAAATCGTATTTCCACATTTAATTACAGTTTTATGATATGTTTTTTATTCAATTGTAAGGTTAAAGTACAGATTAGGTAAACCCCCTCCCCTCCCCATGTTAAGAATGGCTTTTTAAATAATAACGCTATTATTTCAGCACGGATCACTCTCTGCATGAATACCGATTAACGTTTTGTTCTTTGCTTTTTTTACCGTATTTTTTTTGTTTTTTTTTTCAAGAAAACCTTTTTTAACAAAGATTGAAAGTGCACGTTTTCTCTTTTTTTACAGAAATTGTTTTTATATAAGAAAATATGAATGCTTTTAAAGAAATTGGGTACTCGTGCACTTATTGATCCGTGCTGAAATAATAACGTTATTATTTAAAAAGCCATTCTTAACATTGGGAGAAGAGGGTGTTTTGTACCTATTCTGTACTTTAACCTTACAATTGAATGAAAAAACGGTAAATTTTTAGATTAGGTCCACCACAATTTTCTTTTAAATGACGACTTTTATAGGTTTTCGACTATGCTGAATAAGGAAATCGCATTGAAATTTTGCAGAAATAAGTAGTTATCAAGATATTAAAAATTTGTATAATGCATTGTAATCTCTGGCCGCCGTCTTTTTTACACGCTTGCGCGCGTCATAAACAAATCTACGCGCGTAACAAAGATGGCCGCCAAATAATACAATGCATAAAACAACTATCTATATGTCGATAACTACTTATTTCTGCAAAATTTCAATGCGATTTCTGTATTCAGCATAGTCGGAAACCTTTAAAAGTCGTCATTTAAAAGAAAGTTGTGGAGGTGGACCTAATCTAAAAAAAATACCAAACAAAACATAAACCTTTAATTAAGCTTGGAAATACGATTTAAAAAAAATAGCGCGGATCAGTAAGTGCATTAGCACCCATTAATCGACTCACGTGACCTTATTGCCAAATAAGGTCCGGCTACAATGTTGAACGCGCAGTTCACATTGTTTTTTGGGGGTTTTTTTTTTCATGTTAAATTTAACTTTCACAATATCTTTTTATTTTTTTATAATTTCACAATATCTTTTTTTAATAATAAATTGTTAGTTAAAAAAGCACAGAATAGTTACAAAACACCATCCCCTCTCTATGGTAAGAATGGCTGAAAAAAAATATTAGGTACTCATGTAGAGAGTGATCCGTGCTGAAATAATAACGTTATTATTTTAAAAGCCATTCTTAACATGAGGAGGGGAGGGTGTTTTGTATCTATTCTGTACAATTGAATAAAAAACATATCATAAAACTTTAATTAAACTTGGAAATTTGAAAAATACAAACGGTGATGGACACTGTTGATGATGTTAAGTTTGAGAAAATGATTTAAAACTAAAAAAACAAACAAAATACTATCAGAAACCCACCGAATATGTCAGCCTATGTCACAATAACATATAATCAGTAGGTGTCTGACAGTGTTTTGTATAGTTTTTAACTAATTTTCCCAAACTTAACGTATTAAACAGAGTCCGCGACCATTCGTCTTTTTCAAATACATAGATAAACACTGAGTTTTTGAGCCGATTAAACATTTTACATTAAATAAAAACACTAAAAAAATTATCCAGTTAGATAGAAACGTAATTTACCTTACCTTTGCTTTCATTTAATCGTTTTTGAACAACTTTTTCGAATCTGTGTATAGTAACACCCCCCCCCCTTACACAAATATTAATTAAAAACTCACATTTTTTAATACAATAACAAAGAAAACTATTTAGCGTTTCAATAGTTTAGCAACTTTCGGCTTAATCCACTGAATGTTGGTCGAGCCCAAGCCATGATTGATGGTAACTCCTGTAGATCCGGATCCAATTCTGCAAAAGTACCATATTTTTTTTCATTTTCGCCTTTTTTTTTACTTTTTGGAGTGGATTGCTGTACTAAGAATATAAGAAACATGCATTTTCTCTTTTTATTAGAATTTTCCATTACACGAAATTAAGCCACAGTAACGCGTGGCAGGGTACAGCTAGTATATATATATATATATATATATATATATATATATATATATATATATATATATATATATATATATATATATATATATATAAATGAAAATTACAATTGAATTTACCAAAATGATCCAAGATGGTAAAATTAAAGTAAATTATAAATATTAAAGAATTAATATTTATAAAATTATCTCAGCCAGATATAAAAGCTCGATAAAACCAAATAGGAAATAGAGCTTATAATATGAGCAAACAGTTAATGAAATATGTTAAAAAACATTTTGAAATTCTTGAAGTTTTACATTTGGATTTTACTGTCACTGGATTTTTTATCTTCCACCAGACTATCTATTAATGTGTAATCACCTTTTTCTTTACCATATTTCCTCTGCTTAACTTATTTTGTTTTCAAGTAAGATCTTTGACTTACTTGTTGTTTCATCAAATACTTCTGCATGCAAAATCCGATCCCGCATTTTGCTAATTCCTACCCTCTGATGAGAAGGAGAGTATTTCTTCGAAACTCCGCGGATTAAGAACTATCCATTTATCTAGTGTTTCCATTTCAGATTAAATATGTTTTTAACTCATTTCAAAGTGTTTTTAACATATTTCATTAACTGTTTTCTCATATATATATATATATATATATATATATATATATATATATATATATATATATATATATATATATACACGCTTAGGCAGGTGAAACTAGGATATCACTCATGTCGTTTACAAAGTTTGGTAAAGAAGTCTCCTAAAAGAAAATTAACTCGCATGCTATTACTGGGCGAATATTTTATATAATCAGATTTTTCTTAATCAAGAAAGGGATCCTGCTGTTCTCAATGGTCATGTATCAAAACAAAAGCATATGAATGCGGATGTACTCCAGGGGTCGATACATGGATGTATATTATTTTTGGTCTCTATAAAAACGACTTCGCTGATGTAATCGCGTCTACGATGGGTGTATGTGTTAATGATACCACACTCCAACATTTTAGCAAATCCAATTCCCGTGTATCTAAAGCAATGGTTGAATCCTTGGAAAATTAATGGATGATTACAAGACAAAGGTCCTTACTAACATGACTAACCATTCCACCCATAGACTGTCTTGGCTGATAACCTCATTGCCGATATTCCAACGTTCAAATTTCACAGCCTGAAATTTTCAAGCAAAATGAATTAGAATAAGGACAGAGAAGTTTCCGTTAAGTTTGATACAAAGAAGGTGGGCTCTTTCTAACATACTATAAATAAGTTATCATGCCTGCTAATATTTTATAACTACAGAACGTCGCCATTTGCACGTGCATGGGGTATTGTTTCCACATTTGAGCTGATGCACCAACTAATATCCTCATCCTCTTGGACAAAGTGCAAAACGGTTTCTTATCTGTAATCACATTGCCAAGCTACAGCCCCTGTCACATCCTAGCAGTATGGAATCAATGGGCGTGTTTTGCAAACCACTGAAATATATTTCCTGGATTGAAAACATTGATATATATTTCCCAGATTTCCAAAAATTTTTTAGAGTTACCGCCAATTAAAATATTAGTATAAAATTGGTTTTTACTGCGTAAAGAATTAAACATTTTAAGTAAAGCAGCTACCGTTAGCTAACATTAAATACTTCTGTTGTCGAATTTTCATGTTGTACATTTGTCTTTTTATCGAATTATTATTTCTCAAGATACTTTGCCAAGCTTATTTTTTATTTCCCGGAGGAACCAAAACCATTTTAGTTTTTTTTAGCAAAATTTATCGGCAGACAGCAACCCGAAATAATTCGCCTCTTCTTGTTTTTATGTTAATTAGTTTTCCAATAATTTTACAATTGTTCAGTTCTGCATCTGAAATAGCAGCGGCCGTGTATTTTTCTTACCAATGTTATTTCTCAAATGATGATGTTCACGCTACTTTCTCGCCGTAGTGATATACCGCTATTGGTTTAATTCGTATCTTTATTGCGCATTTTACCAATGACTTAAGAAAACCACCGGCTTGATATATTGATCAATCCGTTTGTAAAAACTATATCGACCATATGTTCACATCTTTTTTATCTATCAAGAAAGAATAGTCATTCTTTTTAACTTAATTTTTCGAAACATTAACGTATCTAAAATGGGTTTACAGTTGATAACTTTACCAAGGATTCTGTCTTCCGAAAATGCAGTCTGCTAACTATCCAAATGAGTTCAAAAGAAAACAATGTTTATTAGTCTGTTTTTATTGACTACGCGAAAACATTGGCATTGTCTTTTTGACCTGAAAAATTATTATAATGTAGTCATTTTTATGTGTTATATGATTAATGAAAGCAATCACAGCATACTTTCATTGACACACCGGGTCTCGTCAGACCATCTAAGTTAAGCAACGTTGATTCTGTTCACTACCAAATAAGTGACGATTTCAGATTAGCAGGTGCTCTATGTAGGAGGACGTCGACAACACCCAACAATAACTGCAAAAACCGTCATCTTCCCTGACGGATGCTATAGGTACGATTAGGGCGGTTTGCGAATTTGATATTCCCTCAAAACTTCCTCCTTTTGATGGAGTCAATTCAACACGTTTGGGATGAACGCAGCTTTTTTTCTGAAATAACAAGCCTCTATTAAGCAAATCTGTCGCATTCTACATAGACCAGTTTTTCAAAACTTTCGGTCTCTTTCCCCATCCATACACAATACAGAAAACTCGGGGATATTGCTAAGTCGAGCAGCTTTTCGACATCTTATTCTGGGTGGCTTGTACACATGGCTGACTTGTATTCTCTTATTATATTGAATCTATACGGGTTACACACGAATGTCACATAGGACATAAGAACTGTTATCAGGATAAAAGTTAATAGTTAAGTCCACAAAATATCACCTAATTTTGCAACGAACTATCTTCTTCACATCCTTCGTGATTTATCTTTCATTGCGTAATAGAAAATCTTGTTATAACTAAATCATTGTTTCGTTCCTTCATTCTTGTTACGCCGCTTCTCCTGTAAGTTTTATTTCATAATATTGTGGACTTAACATTTTCCATATATGAATGAGTAAAAATCATAAGAAGAAATCATTCTCATTTAAAACCAATTTTTAAAAACAATTAATTATATGATTATTTTTAATGTTCACTAATTAATATTATAAATTTTTAATTTTCCGCTGGTTTCAAAATTGATTTTCCGACCTTGTGCCTAACCTTCTCGTTGTGGGAGGAAATTGACTCGATCCTAAAATTAAAAAAATATTACGTCATCTATTTTGCGTGCTTAAAATACGTAGAAAATAAACATAGAGAAAAGAAAATAATAATATACACTAGCGGGACCTGTGGAAATTACACAGCGGGTTCTTTCGTATGTAATATATTCATGTTGGCATTCTTTGGATGTTCAACATAAATAGAGACGCCCTGATATTATTGTTAAAACTGCAAAAGTATTTGTTTAAGTTAGCAGGGGTGCCCGGCATAGCCCGGTTGTTGGTTGGTTGGTTGGTTGTTTTTATTTTACGGCATATCAACCCTTTTCGGGTTATTTAATGCCGAATCCAAAGATTTTGAAGAAATTTTTTGTTTAATAGAATATATTTGTTGTTTTCACGTCCGTTTCTATTTAACCCATAGTTGAGATCCTAATAGGTACTACCACTCCGGGTAAGAGTGAACCTGGGAGCAATGGTAATTAAAGGGTGGCTCCACACTCCACCAAAGCCCACAAGCTGGGGCCCTCACCACTGGATATAGTTTAAGGTCATATCCAGGACCCCCATTGAGGGACTTTTACCCTCTGCAGGGGGGCAGTCGGCGTATTCTAATGCCCCACCGACAGAGCCGCATAGCCCGGTTGTAAAAGACGTTTTAATATGATATTTTAATTTATACAGATTTTGTATATATTATTAGAGTCAATTTTCTATTAATTATTATCTATACTCCTATAAATGGGGGAGAGTGTTGATATTCATATTAAAAACCCTTTTTTCTATTTGTATTTATTTGCTTTCCCACTAAAGCAAAATGTGACACAAGGTCTGTTTTTAAAGTGGGGTTAAACCAGCTCCCCGAAAAAAAGGGAATAAGGACACTCTGGTTGGGTCAAAAAGTAGAAATTGTCCAAGTATAGAGGGTTTTCCCTTCATTGAATGGGACAAATTACCTAAAGTGCAGCATCTGCAGAACAGATACTACACTTTGATCCCGGTCGAGAGGCCAAGAACAACAGTGTATTTATTTGCTTCCCCACTGAACAAATTAGACACAAGGCCGATTTTTAATGTGGAGAGTGTAGGGGAAATGAGGACCAGTTCCCCGGGGAATAAGGGGACTGCATAGTGAGAATCGGTATGAAGAGTTTCCCCTACGTTAATCAATAAATTATATGTGGGTTGCCCCACATATGGTGTTGCTTGCAGTATCTGCCGGACCAGATACTACACTTTGATCCCTGCCCGAAGGCAAAGAACAACAGGGTATTTATTTGCTCCCCCACTGAGCAAATTAGGCACAAGGCCGATTTTTAATGTGAGGAGTGAAGGGGAAATGGGGACCAACTCCCCGTGGAGTAGGGGAGCTGGATAGTGACAATTGGTATGAAGGGTTGCCCCTACATTGACCAAGGTTTTATATGTGGGGTTGCCCCCACATATGGTCTTTGCTTGCAGTATCTGCCGGAACAGATACTACATTTTGATCCCGGCCTAAAGGCCAAGGACAATCGGGTATTTATTTGCTCCCCCACCGAGAAAATTAGGCACTAGGCAGATTTTTAATGTAAGAAGTGAAAGGGGAAATAGAGACGAACTCACCGGGGAGTAAATGAGCTGGATAGTTGCAATTGGAATTAACGGTTTCCCTACATTGATCAAGGTCTTATATGTGGGGTTGCCCCCACATATGGTCTTAGCTTGTAGTATCTGCCGAAACAGATACTAAATTTTGATCTCGGCCGAAGGCCAAGAACAACAGAGTATTTTTTTACTCCCCCACCGAGCAAATAAGGCACAAGGCCGATTTTTAATGTGAGGAGTGATGTGGAAATGGGTACCAACTCCCCGGGGAGTAGTGGAGCTTGATAGTGACAATTGGTATCAAGGGTTGCCACTACATTGACGAAGGTCTTATATGTGCGGTTGCCCCCACATTGTAGTATCTGCCATAACATATACTATACTTTGATCCCGACCCGAAGACAAGAACAACAGGGTATTTATTTGCTCCCCCACCAAGCAAATTAAGCACCAGGCCGATTTTTAATGTGAGGAGTGAAGCACAAATGGGGACGATCCCCCCGGGGAGTAGAGGAGCAGAATAGTGACAATTGGTATGAACGGTTGCACCTACATTGATCAAGGTCTTATACGTGGGGTTGCCTCCACATATGGTGTTTGCTTGCAGTATCTGCCGTAACTGATACTACACTTTGATTCCGGCCCGAAGACCAAGAACAACAGGGTTTTTATTTGCTCCCCCACCGAGCAAATTAGGCGCGAATCTGATCTTTAATGTGAGGAGTGAAGGGGAAATGGGTGCCTACTCCCCGCGGAGTACGAGAGCTGGATATTCACAATTGGTACATATATATATATATATATATATATATATATATATATATATGTATATATATATATGTGTGTGTGTGTGTGTGTGTGTGTGTGTGTGTGTGTGTGTGTGTGTTTAAAAGATTGTGCTTACAAAACACCTCTATCAGTTTTAGGTCTACAGACATGAAACTTCATATATAGGGTATTCGAACCCATGCGAAACTTTATATTTGGGTTTTAGCCAGAAAAGCTTTACAAAATGTGAAAATTAAAAAACATGGAATTTGCTTGGTGATGGTCGAACGACGGCATTACGAATATACATGCGTAACGTAATAGCGATTGGTTCATATTTTAATTTTAAGCCTTGCAGCAAATATGTCTTCATAGTTCAAGCATTAACGTCAAAGGAAATTGTAAATTGTAAGCTGAACATTTTTGCTTCAATTCTCGGTGGTAGCGTACGAGTGAACTTTTTAAAAAATTTTTAAAACATTTCTATATATTGGGTTCAATGTAATATAATAATAAATACGAAATCTGCATTAATTTCTCGAAACATTATATACTATTAAATATATATTCAAATTTCATATTAAAGCGTATTTTACGACCATGCCGAGCAGCCTGCTAGTATATATAATTTATGTAGGTTTTGTATATGTTATTACAGAATCATTTTTCTATCGATATTTTTATATTGTGTGTTCAACAATAAAATCATATATCCATATGATTTGGATGCATCAGCTTGAATCGAAACTGAAACCAAAACTTATGAACAATTCTTCGTAAAATTATTTTTAAAAAAAATAAATGACTTGAGTGCGATCAGCTATAATCGAAACCGAAACAACAACTCTTGGAAAAATCTTCATACAATTATTTATTACAAGAAATGGAAGGTCACATAAACGACATCGCTCGGAAGATAAAAATGTAAGCGTGACACACAAAATGACACACACGCTTTCGTATTAATATATAGATTCTTTGATATTTTTCGAAGAAGGATATCCATAGTTGCATGTTTGCTTTACGTCTGAACGGGTTTGCGTCGATGACGTTCTTGGATTTAGTTTTAACATCGGATATGAACAATGTCGAATTGTAAGAAGGTGTTTTTTGAACTTACCTTTCTCGTATTATCTACATCGATATTGGATAACTGTTATATTAGCAGACGTTTTCGGTCGTAAAATACGTTTAAATATAACATTTTAATTAATGCAGAGTTAATACTTATTATTTTAGAGCCAATTCTCTATTGATTATATATATATATATATATATATATATATATATATATATAACTACTTCATTTACTCACATAAAATTAATAAACGAAAGTATAAATTTATGCGTAAACTTTAAGTATTTACTTCAAAAGGGCTCAATACGTAGGTAGAGCTAGTTAGTCATTATATAAATTACTATTTATATATATATATATATATATATATATATATATACACATATATATTTATATGTGTGTGTGTGTGTGTGCTAGAACTTTTCACCCTAAATATTACGCAATCATGCATAATGCAGAAAGTCTGCATAAATAGAACTGAGCGTAGTAGTTAAATGAAACCAATCATACAATAAGGAAACATAAAACATCAATAATTAATATACGTTCGTTGTTCAAAGGAATATGCAAATTAGTAAATCCTCTGTGTATATTAAGTTTATTTTAATATTTATTAAATAAAAAAGAAAGCTTTTAATATAAATGTCAGTGGGGCGAAAACTTCAAATTTATAGGTATATTAATAGATTATTTGTTTATAAAGTAATGGATATGCCATATGCACTGTTTTTAATAATTTGATATTAGAATTCCATAATATGTTTATCAGGTTTTATTTTTATCGCTGATTACATTAAATAAAAGAAATTTAAAAGAAAAATATTTCAACGAAAAATCCATTCATTTTTTAGTAATAGTTTTACCAAATAAACGCCATTTACTAGACACAAAACCACTTGAGGATACGAGATCATATTTGGTTTAATGATGAAGAATATCATGAGACGATTGGAAATTATTAATCAGATAAAATTTATTTCTAATGATCCTTACACTTTATTCCATAGTTAGTTTCTTGATGTATTGGCTTCTCATTTCAACCAATTGAATTAGGCCCATTTTTTATGTTTTAACATTTTAAAAACATCACCAAAGATTATTATGCATTTTTTGCCTGCATTTGCAATGAAAATGTACATGCTTTTTCAAGTTATAAAATCGAATTTTGTACAAAAAAATACTTTGTGACAAAGATTCGCTTTTCGAGAAGGTATTATTAAAACAAACTTTCCGCTAATTATAATGTGTGGAGAGATAAGGTGTTACATCGGTAAGGATGCTTCGACACATGATATCAGCCAACTTGGATATCGAGTTGGTTTATGATTTAACTCATATTCAGTTGATTTTGTCGTTCGCCGTTGACTTCTAAGATATCATAGTTCTGCGCACCATTAATTAAATTAATTAAGAGTGAAAATAATAGAAAGCGCTGATTAAATGCAATCTAATTATACTTGCTTCTGCAAAGGTTTTATTTATCTTAACTAAATCGGATTTTATTAATTAATTCTAAATAATCGACTTTAAATGATAGTGTTGAATGAACTGGTTAGGTTTGGCGGAAATAAATATTTTATTATTACTACTACAAATAATAATACTAATATCAGAATAAGAAGATGGAGTTCTAATATATTTCTATATTAATGTATAGAATTTGCTGTAAATAATAATCTTCAGTGCTTATTTAGAATTAAAACTCTCTTCAAAACAAACAAGAAATACGCAAACATCTTTTCAAAAATATGATGTACATACTTGGAACAAACATGTCATATTCGAAAAATCACGTAAACTAGTACCTTATTTTTTAACTCAGAGAATCAAATTTTATGACGAAGCTATGTAGGGTTTTGTATCTGCCATGTTTTATAAAGAAGGAGAGACAACTCAATTCGAACGATTGAGATCAAAATTAGTCTTACTATTAAAATAGCTAAAAGTCGTAAATAAAAATGATTTTTATATAAAAAAAATATACTGTCAATTTATGTGATTTTTAGAATATGGCATCTTCATTCTGTGACAGGTAAGTATATCATAAATATCTTTATGCAATTAAGTTTTTTGTGTTGAATAAGTTTAATTCTAAATAAGCATGATAAATATCTGTCATAGTTAATACTAAAAGCAATTTTGAATGTCCGCTTAATATATGTTAAAAAATATTTTTTAAATATGTTGATTCGGTTCGGTATGTATTTTAAATGGTGGCAATTTATTTCTTACGTTTCTGAATTTTAAAGACTAGGATTGATCATTTGTATATTTTTGATTATCGGTCTACTACGAAGAAGTCAGAGGTTACATCAGTCGAAACGTTGATAAAATATCACAGTATCCTAGAATCCAAATAATACAATTTTTTCCTTGTTAAAACACTAAATATATTCTACCTTTTTAACGTCAAAATAATTGTCAGCTAAATAAAAGTGAATGTCTCATTTGAGATGCTTTTATTTATTCATTTATAATTGTACTCTTTAGTCCACCGGACGACATAACTTGATTTTGGAAAATTTCAATTTAAATAAACCGAAACCGATATTTACTCAATAAGACAGTGAAGAAAAATTAAAAACAAGACATATCACATATTCCCTCTAACCACTTTAACATGCCTGGTTATCTCCCACTCTACCGTAAGGACTAGGACAGATATATGCATGGGCTTGGAGTCTATATTCGTAACACCCTACCACTGACTAGAGAAATAAAACTAAAATCAGAGAACCAGGCCTTTATGTACTTCAGACTAAATATGCAACACAATATTAGCTACTTGTATTTTCTCTACCGCTCTCCCTCAAACCAAGACTGTACCCTAATAAACAAAGTCTCAGACAGCATAGATACAGCACTCTCCCTCGATACTAGCGCACAAATACATGTATTTGGTGACTTCAATGTCCACCACAGTAACTGGCTAGGACTCTCTAATCACACAGACGTAGCTGGTAGTGCAACACATAGCTTCTCTATATCCCATTCCCTATCTCAGTTGGTTACATTTCCGACACGTTTCCCAGATCAGCAAGATCAACATGCCTCACTTCTAGATCTTTTTCTGACAACGGTTTCCAATGACTGTACAACAAATGCCCACAGCCCACTCGGGAATGCTGATCACGCTGTGATAATGGTAGAAATCAACCCAAATTCTCGCCCTAAAACTGAAGACCCACTACTCAAAACAACAAGGTATTACAAAAAGGCTGATTGGGAAGCCATCAGGAAGCTCATCAGAGATGCCCCATGGCAAAATATCTTTACTCTCCCAGCGGAACAATGTGCAAACGAGACCACTGAATGGTTCAAAACTGCAATTGAAGCACATGTTCCCGCACGGAAATACTATAGCAAGCCCTACTCTCCCCAATGGTTTACTTCTGCTTGTGCAGCTGCCATTTGTCAAAGGCAGCATGCGTTCCGCAGATTCAACCGACATAAGTTCAGCTCAAATAAACAGAAATATATAGAAGCTAGAAATAATTGTAAGAGAGTGATAGATACAGCTAAGACAGATTAATCTGAAACCACCAGAAAACGCATCGATAAACAGAAATTAGAAACCCGGGATTTTTGGAAAATCTACAACAGCGTAGTAAATAATGGACAGTCAACTATTCCCTCACTATCGAACAATCATGACGGCAACTGACAAGGCTAATCTGCTTGCCAGACAGTTTGCCTCAAACTCCACACTGAACTCGGTACACCACTCACTCCCTGATTTTCCTCTGCGAACAGACGCCACACTAGACGATTTGAAAATCACCTCTTCTCAGGTACATGCTATTATAAAAAAAAACTAGACACCTCAAAAGCATGTGGACCAGATCTCATCTCGGCTGTGCTATTAAAAAAATGCTCTGCCGAGGTTGCTCCAGTTCTCTCCAAACTTTACAATAAATGCCTTAACGAATCTTGCTTTCCCGACTGCTGGAAACCCGCCTCTGTGGCACCAGTCTTCAAGAATTCTAGTGAAAGAACTAACCCACTAAATTATCGCCCCCATTAGCCTCCTCCCGCTTTTCGCCAAAATATTTGAGTCCTTAGTTAATCAAGCCCTAGTCCAGCACCTAACAGCTGCTAAACTCCTGACTGACAAACAATATGGATTCAGGCAAGCCCGTTCAACAGCAGATATCTTAACTGTAGTTCTGAACATATATATACCGTTCACTGGACAAAACAGGGGAGAGTAGAGCGGTGGTCCTTGATATATCTAAGGCTTTTGACAAGGTATGGCACGATGGTCTTCTAAGGAAAATTAGATCATATGGAATCACTGGAAGAATTCATAATGTAATTAAATCCTTCTTAAGTAATAGAAAAATCAAAGTTGTCCTCGACGGTCGTACATCTAAACAATATGACATAAATGCGGGAGT
Organism: Euprymna scolopes; assembly: GCF_053919585.1. Lineage (NCBI taxonomy): Eukaryota > Metazoa > Mollusca > Cephalopoda > Sepiida > Sepiolidae > Euprymna > Euprymna scolopes. The sequence goes on from NC_136488.1 coordinate 46,806,257, forward strand.
ACCTCAGGGGTCTATCCTTGGACTGCTATTATTCCTGATATTCATAAATGACCTCCCTGATAAAATTGTTTCGGAGATGGGTATATTTGCCGATGACACCACTCTCTATAACAGATATGAGGGGAAAACAAATGAACACATATCCAAGGAAATGGCAGAAACACTAGAGGATGACCTCCAATCCCCAGTGGAATGGGGACAAAATGGTTGGTCACATTCAATGCTGCTAAGACTAAGCTTGTTTCCTTCAATAACTACAAGAAACCTTCACTACCATCAATAGCAATGGCCAAGAACACATTGCCTGAAAGTACTTCTTTTAAACTCCTCGGCCTAACGTTTACAGGGAATATGAACTGGATAGATACATTGAGAGCATTGCCAAGGCTGCTGCAAGGAAGGTTGGCTCCCTCTACCGTGCTAGAAAACTACTTACGCCTGACAATATCCTATACCTCTATAAGGCCACCATTCGCCCATGTATAGAGTACTGTTGTTACATCTGGGCTGGTGCATGTGCTGCTTGTCTCTCGCTCCTGGACAGGGTTCAAAAGAGAGTTGCCAACCTAATAGGTCCTGAACTGTCATCTACGCTTCAGCCTCTGTCCCATCGACGAGATGTTGCATCCCTCTGCCTGTTCTACAAATACTTTAATGGTGAATGCTCTGACGAACTGCAAACACTTGTACATTCCCGACGTAACTATTACATGATAAGGGCTGTCCCCTTTTCATGTAAGTATAAAAATAGAGAGATTTAGTTAAAATGGAAATGAAATAGCAATAGACAGAATTCGAACCTCGTAATTTAGGTTTAGAAATAGATTACGTGTGAGAATTAGAAAATGGAATGTAAAACAGCTTAGAGATAAAATAGTTTCAAGAAAAGAATGGGCACTGTCAATTTTGTTATGAAAATTCAATTGAAAGATTGCAGCTACAAGATAACTTAATAAACATGTTTTTAACATATTGGAAATATAGGTTACTGAGAATATAGGTTAAAATTCCTTTTGCAAAAAAAAGGAAAAGTTTTGGACACGCATGTCCAGAACACGTGGAAGAAGAGACATGTTTAACATGTGTATGACGTCATGGAAAAATGGGAAGTTCTAGATATAGATAGAAAAACTTTAGAGTTAAGCAGAAAGAAGCAGGGGGAGAAACTCAGAGGGAGTTTGAGAACGACAGACGATAGTCTGCAGTTTGGGATTCGAACGTCTAGAAGCGAGACGGTCACTTTGAAACTTAATATGTGAAGCTTTGAATTCTTGATGATGAAAACCACGGCCGGTCGTGAGAAGAAATAAACCCATCATGTGTTTTTATAACGTCGTCTTTGTGTTGTGATTCTACCAAAAGGTAAAGTGAATTGTTATTATATGTCTATATATCCGTGTTATAAAATGTCATGACATACACATCTCATATTTACAATGTGAACTCTACATCTCATATCTACACCAAGACTGTCTGAACACTGTCTCCTCACTCAAAGAGCTGCAACACATCTAAGTAATAAACATCTTAATATATATGAATCTTTATAACACGAACAACATCTCTCTCTCACAACATCCCTCTTAATAAAAGACTCTCTCCCCAAGATACAACACAAATATCTCTTAATACATCTCTCTTATCTCTCTCTAAGACTCTCTTTTGCTAAGACTCCACTTTAATAAGACTCTCACTATTAAAAAGTCCTAACAACGAATGATATAACAACAACAAAAAGAAGAAAAAGAACAATATAAAATAACAAAAAAAACAAAGAATAATCATAATAATAATGAAACCTAAATGTAACATAACTATCCGCGACAAACCCGACAAGCTACTAAGCCTAATCCCCTTACAGTAGAGATCCCTAGGTGCAAGAAAGCCTTTTACTCCAATAATTTATTCCCCAGAACTGCGGGTCTTTGGAACTCCCTTCCGGGATTCTGCTTTCCCAACTGCACTGATATGCAGAAGTTCAAGTGTAATGTTAACAAACATCTTTCTACTCATCTCCCTTCATAATGACCCCGCTAATTAAGTTCCTGATAGTAGCCCCCTGCTTCAAAGTGGCAATGTGCCTTGTTTGGGGTGAAAATTGAATAACAAAAAAAAAATTATGGTTTTAAAAGTCACAACCCGGCTTGCGCACAAACTCCAAGAAGATTTGTACATGAAACAGGCATACCAGAATGAATTACTAAAGGGATAATTTAATACAAGGATACTTTAAAAAGTTAATATCCCCAAGCAACTACATACCAATAACTTATTTGACAACCATGTGGATAGTTTTTACGATACAACAAAGCAAATATGTATACATCATAAATACATCAAGAAAAGAACATTTCCCAACATATTCAGCAGCAACATCGGTTGGTATAACAGAATGTATCTGAGAGGATAACACCTACTACAATTTTGAGAAGGTTTATTTTATTCCTGAGAATCTGGTGTACTTACATCTCTTTTACACACACTATCTTTATATTTCTTTCTCTCTCTCTCTCTCTCTCTCTCTCTCTCTCTCTCTCTCTCTCTCTCTCTCTCTCTCTCTCTCTCTCTCTCTCTGACACACACAAAAACGATCTTTATATTTTTCTCTCTTTCTCTCTCTCACACATATACTATCTTTTTATTTCTCTCTCACACACACAGCGATCAGAGTTTATATGTTTCTTTTTTAATAAACCTTTTTATAAACTAATCAATAAATGTCGAAGTTGTTTAGTATCATCAAACGGAAAAGCAACTACAGCGACGAGAAGATTAACTCATGTTCATAAATTACGTTATACACCCATCGGAATTGACGTAAGTCACGCTATTGCCCCTTCGTCTATTATTCTGTGACTATCGATTTTCCATCTCAATTACTCAATACGGTCACTAATGTGAAGGACGTTTGTACGGTTGTATGAAAACTATATTTATACCCTTCCAACACGTGGAAAATGTAACTCAAGGGTCGGAAAATGGGATTGAAAAGCCAGCACTTGAGAGGAAGACCACTCTGGCCTGCAAACTATACCTGAGTAGTTCAATCAGCATTCCCTGGTAGGGGTATCTCAGACGATTAAAAATAAACCAAATTATTTACTAAAAATAAGTCAAAATCTGAGGGCGTGGATTTCTATAACGGCACAGGACAAGAAAGACACTTCAGTCAACATTACAAAGATATCTTAACAATGGAAAAACAACTCCAAATCATCTTAACATTGTATCAAGATAACGAACAAAACATATGGGTTTCTACCTGATCTGAACAGCTTTCTTCAGTTTAACGGTAAATAGGTAACTAGGTACGATACATTCTTGAGTACCATCTAAGCAAAAGATCCATATCTTCAAAAAATACCATACACCTGGAGCGTATAAAAGCAGCCATGATGATGCTAGAACTATGTATACCCATCTACAGAGAGCAGCTTCAAAGATTAAAATTGTTCTTACTTGAGTTGCAGGAGTTGCAAGCAGATCTGATTCTGATGTAAAACAGTATCAACTGGAATTCAAATCTATTTTCCGAGTTTTTCAACTCGTGATAACACGTGGTCTTTGCGTTTATTTGAAGTTAAAGTCAGTTGATAAGCAAATTTGTAGAGATACATGAGTTTTAAAATTACCAAATAGCTTCGAACAAAGCGAACACATAGACAAGAATCTGTAAAAGGGAAAGGATAGGCGATCATCGACTTTTTTTCTACGCCTCTGGCAGATAAGTGTCGACTCCAACTTCCCCTTCTCCTCTTCTGCCTCTCTTTTTAAAATTTTCTCTAGTAGCACGCAGCCAGGACGACGGGCGCCACGCATTCCAGATGTGTTTTACATACGCAAAACGATTCTGTAATGACATGAACTTTCGCGTACTATCCATCCTTATCGAGGTAAGAGTAAAACATTGTAAAATCATGAACAAACAAACTCTATAATCCATGAATTACCTCGGTAAAAAACATTAAACACAATATCTTATCTCAGTCCGTACATGATCGACAAAGATCAACCACGCGCACACATGTGTTACGCATTTTTCACAAAAGCTATGGTCTCTAAAAATGTATAAACATATTTTCTTGTTTTAAATAAAGTCTACGATTTTATATAAATAAACTCGGTATCTATTTGTATTAATTTATGCTGCCGAACGTGCAACGCATACCGCAACAAACTGGAGCGAGGAATGACATCATAATTTAAGGCGTTAAATAAAGAGCAAGTACTAGTTAGATGCTGTATCCAAAATTTGTAAGTTACAAAATATATATTTGAAGTAAAATCAGTTGATTCTGAAACTGCGGTTCTCGTTGGCGGCAAGAACAGAACATACTAATATCCCTTTTTCCCTAAGATTCCGGCGCATTTATTGCAATGTTTTATGCTTAGATATTTTTATGAGTGTGTGAAATAAAAACGTCTTCTGTTGTGATTAATGTGTTGTCGAGGTTTCATAAAACCTGTTTCCATTCTAAAACAATAACTTTAGATTTGTTTCTGACCGTCTTACCATCGATCAGTTTCGATTGGTAAGATTTATTCGCGTCTCGGACCTGTTTTATGCGAAGTGACGAATATATGTCACTTTCGTTTTCATCATGTTCTCAAATATTAACGAGCTTGTAGCTTTGTTTGGTACTTGCATTTTTGTTTCTATGATATCCAAAATTTGAAGAACATTCATAAAAACAAATATTATCTATCCGCAATAAGAATAATATTTATTATCATTATGACTAAGAACGTTTTGTGTTACTTTTATAGCGTAAAGCTATTTCCCTATCAATTGCAAACATATGAGTTAAATACACCCATCAAACATTTATTCATGAAAATCAAAATTCTCTAATAACCGAAAGTCATAGCCATATATATATATATATATATATATATATATATATATATATATATATATATATTAAGAGGTACATTTGGTAAAAACAGGGGGGGGAGTGTTCAAATCAATTGACGGTTAGCGTAAACACCAGAGTTAGAAATGGGTCAATGTGTCTACAAAAGTCAGCGGCAGTGGCTGTGGTAGGGGCAGATATGGTCAAGATACGTCCTGTTTAAGATGCGTCCATAAAATTAATATGAAGTCTTTATATAAAATAATAGGGGAAACAATTATAGATTTATGAATATAAAGTAATATATATATATATATATATATATATATATATATATATTAAGAGGTATATTTGGTGAAAACAGGGGGAAAAGTGCTCGATACGTTTGGTAGAGCTAAATAAGTTTTCATCATTTCAACCTCGGGAGTATTTGCTATAGACGGGATAAACAAATTATTCAGCCTATATCATCAGACAATTTAAGACAAAATAAATTATAAGAAAAGATTTTTGCTTACATACGAATATAAAAAAACAAGATATGAATAGAGAGGGAAGAGGAGGAGGAGAGAGAGAAAAAAGGGGAGAAGAGATGGGGGAAGAGAAAAAGTATAGTTAAATAAATTAAAATTAAAATAAGAATTTGAATTTAAAAAAAGAAAGAAGGAAAGAAATGGGATTGGGGATGTGAAGAAGAAGTTGTTTGTTAAAACGGATAGAAAAAAGGGGGAAATATGACAAAATAAGAAGAAGAGATAGAAAGGATAAAATAATTGAAGTGTATTGTTTCTGCGAGTCATAAGAAGGCGCTCAAAGGGAAAATAAGTCACCAGAGTTAGAAATGGGTCAAAGTGTCTACAAAACTCGGCAGCGGTGACAGTTGTAGGGGACAGATATAGTCAAAATGCGTCCTGTTTAAGATACGTCTATAAAATTAATATGAAGTCTTTATATGAAATAATACGGGAAACAATTATAGATTTATAAATATAAAGTAATAGATTAATAATTATCAAGAGTAATAAAATGAAAGGGAAACAGTTATAAATTTATTGGGTAGTAATAGAGTTTGAGTCAAGTTTAGAAGGGGGGATATAATAAGATGGAGATTTTACTTAGTTTTCGGAATATTTAGAGTTTTAAATTAACAGCGGTTGTGTGATTTTATTTAAGAAAACCAGAGTAAGGTAACTATATAATTATAGATTAAAGTTTAGAGTTAAAATAATCTGCTTGAGGGAAATGGTGTTTAGCGGATTAACTTCAGTATGGTGTGAAACTGAGATGATGGGATTTATAATGCCTGCAAACAATCGACGATTCATTGTTAATATTTAATAATTTGTCTCTATCTCTAAAATTAATAATCAAAACATTTTTTAATGCAGACAAAGAAGGCAAGCGGAATATAGAGATTTACAAGTATTGGATGTTTTTTAAAATGTTATGTCGTCACGGAATATAACTTGTTGCTAAATGTGGGAATTACAAGAAGATATCGTTTTGGCACCAAATTATTTCTTTTTTTCTTTAAACAGAAAAATAGTAAAACGTTAGAGCAACAAATTATGTGAAATGCTGTGTCAGCCATCTTGAAAGGTTTTTTTTCTTTCCGATCCAGGGGAGATCAGTCTTTGCTATTCGGTTATTTCCCTTTATAACACCTCTCCTTTGAAATGTGATCCTTGTAAGAGGTTTTATGTGGACCTATTTGTATGTTTGGCGTTGGCTTACAAATTCGGTGGGTTCTTGTTGGGACTTTGATGTGAGACTTGTTTTTTTTATTGTTTATAACTCGAACACCTTGGGGTAATTCAAATGTGTCCAGTAACGCTTGTAAAGGGATGGCTGCATCATTCGGGCGTCGCTCTGGAAGGGATGACTGACGAAGCTGATTCGCATGTCTAACCCAAATAGATGATTGTACATCTACGTCATAGACAACATTGCCAGAACGGTGTATATGCGACCTTGTGTCCATTTTTCTCTACCATCACAGTAGTCCTTAGCCAATACAGGTTGTCCTGGAAGGAATTTACGGGTTTTGCTCCATGATGGCAATTGAACTGGTTTTCCATCATTCTGTTTCTTCTGTAAAATTTAGTTGTTGATGGGCGAATAGCATCAATTGGCAAACGTAGTTTCCTATTCATAAGTGTTTCAGCAGGAGACTTTCTATTTGGGCAATTTGGATTTGGGGTAGCTCTGTAGCTACTTAAAATATTTGCATTATCTTTTGAGTAGTTCTTTCTCCTTTTAATTTCAAGAGGGCTCCCTTTAAAGTGTCCACAAACAGTTCTGCTTGTCCATTTGATTGAGGATGGAAAGTGGAGATTTCAAGTGCTGAATGCTGTTCTGTTTACGGAAGTCCGCGAATTTTGCTGAAGTAAGAGCAGTACCGTTATCTGAAACTAATACTTCGGGCACTCCAAACCTGCTTAAGATTTCCTGTAGTTTTCCTACAGTTTCTTTTAATGAGATGTGGCTCATCTGAAAGACTTCTGGCCATTTGCTGCAAGAATCAACCAGCACGAGATAATTTTGTCCATTTATTGGTCCTGCAAAATCAAGGCTTTCATCCGATTAATTCCTTGATGTTCCTGGTGAAATTGTCTGAGGATTCTATTTTGAAGATTAAATGGAACAACGCGTTCAGCAAAAAGAAGAATTCCATTAGTCTCAGACAAAGAAGATCTTCGCTGAAAAAATGGTTGAAGTTGCTGATCAGTGCATTTATTAAACCAGCTGGTAGAGTGGAAGTGCAGAACTTTTTGTAGTATTGGGTCTGCGGCTGAAGCCTCCTGGATCATCTTCGATGTGTCCGGTAGTGCCCACACTGTGGAAACAAGTCCAGAGACAACTTCAGGTTCGACAGATATAGCAGCGATGACACAGCTTTTCAATGAGAAGAGATGGGTCTGGATAACGCATCTGCTTGGCCAATTTTGCTGCCTGCTTGGTATTTTATGGAAAAATCATAATCTAACAGCGTAGTTGCCCATCTTTGTAAGCGGTTTTGCTGTATAAAAAGAATTCCTTTCTTTGAACCAAAAATACTTGTTAGAGGTTTGTGGTTTGTTATCAGATAAAAATGACGACCGTATAGCATTTTGTGAAATCTTTTTATAGCATAGATAATCGCCAGAGCCTCTTTTTTCAATTTGGCTATATTTTCGTTCAGTGGGTGTCAATGATTTTGATGCATGTGCAATGACTTTTTCATTTCCATCAGGAAAAATATGTGATATTACTGCTCCAACTCCATAGTCTGAAGCATCCGTCACAAGAGTAATGTCTAATGATGGATTATTGTGTTTAAGCAATAGGTCTGAGTGAAAAAGTGATTTCATTTTTTTAAATGATTCTTTGCATGTACTTGACAGTTCAATTTAGTATATTTTTGTAAAAGATGATTAATTTGTGCAATTTATGTAAAAAGGAATCATAATGACTTACAAGGCCCAGAAAGGATTGTAGTGTTGAAACATCCCTTGGGGGATGACATGTATTTTATGGCTTGAATGTTATCTGGATATGGTTTTCGATCATTTTTGTCAAATAAAAATCCAAGATATTTCACAGAAGTTTGGAAAAATTTGCATTAAGTGGAATCCATATTGTTGAATTCAATCCAGCACAGAAGTCCCTCTTGAGATGTGCCTGTAACGATGATGTCATCAATGTAGGCAGAAACTCCTGGCAATCCTGTGAACATTGCATCCATGGTTTGTTGGAATATAGCCGGGGCTGACTTGGCCCCAAACGGAAGACGATTGAAACGAAATAATCCCTTGTGGGTGTTGATAGTGAGATTTTTGGAATTTTCTTCAACTCCATTTGTAAATATTCATCTGCAAGGTCTAGTTTTGCAAAACAAGTTCCACCGTTGAGTTTGGAGAACAAGTCATCTGATACAGATACTGGTGTGTTTCCAGTGTATCGTTTAATCCAGTAGGAAAATCCGCACACATACGTACATTGCCATTAGCCTTCTTCACAATAAAAATGTGCTGCCCAGGATGAGTAATTTGTGGGTTGGATTACTCCAGCTTGTTGAAAGCGGTCCAATTCTTTTTCCACTGTAGCTAAAACTTCGTATCTTACATGACGCTTTGGTCTAAAAACTGGCTTTGCATCAGACTGTACTTTTAAAGTTGCTTTGACTTTCGTACAGCATCCAAGACCTTCTTGAAAAACGTTGCTGAACTTTGTTTTAAGAATGATCTTAAAATATATTTAAACTTCTGCGTCAGGATTAACATTGAAAGAATTGAACATTGTATTAAGTGGAACATTGAAAAGATCAAGTTCGTCGATAGAATCCAAACCAAGAAGATTCAGGATTGATGAATCAGAGCATACCCCTGAAATTTTTTCTTTAAAAGAGATATTCCATGTTAACTCACCAGTTAGTTGTATTTTGTTTCCAGATGCACTGCAAGCAACGTGCTTAGTATTTTTAAGCGTTGGTTTTCCTAATAACTTCCATGTTGCCTGTGAAATCAGAATAATGTCGGAATCAGTATCGAATTGAAATTTTATTGGCTTATTGTTTATCTCAACAATTATTCATTTCCTACAAGCTTCAAAATTCATATTAAACGAACCAAAAATTGAATTTGTTGTAGATTTTTGGAAACGCGTTTTAATTTTCTTATGAGTTTTGCCTCTCGTCGGTGAAGAGTTCATCCTGGTAGTTTTAAAGTTATTTTTTCACAAAATCCTTCCCTGTGACCACGACGTGAACAAAGTTGACACATGTGGCTTTTGAAAGGGACAAAACCGCACATAATGCATATCACCACATTGCTAACAGGGTGTTGGCGGCTTTGTATTCTCTCCAGTCTGGAATTTTGGTACACATTTTAAACTAGAAACAGATGGAATAGCAGAATGTTGTTGTAGCACCATGGCAGTGTCCCGTTTAAGATTTATCAAGCGTTGACATTCTGTGGTCAGAATTGGCACTGTCATTTCTTTGTCTTTATTTAACATAGGCAGTAAATGTGTGCGCACGTCAGCGTCTGCTGGAGATTGTAGCCCTGCGATAAAAATAAGGCATTTAAACTGGTCCTCTGTGAGTGATTTCAGTCGAAAATTTTCACACTGAACATTAACAACTCCAGCATATTTGAGAAAATCGTCATTAACGCTTTTTGTCAACTTCAAACAATTGTGTCGGATATTAAACAATGATGGTAGCTCACCAAAAATGTCCGTTAACTGGGCTACTGTTTCGTCAAATGTGAAATTCTCTAGTTTCTTTGGTAGAATGAAGTTTACATAGTGTATACTTAGTGGATTCCATTAATGCTCTGCGTGACTAAAAGAATTACCGACGCAATTTCTGTCAGGAATTAGTAAGAAACTGAAAGTAACAGATACTTGGACCGTACCAACACTACTGTAACCGCTATGAGCCGGAGTCCAAAAGGTAGTCGATGTTCGCGGTACCCAGCAAAATACAGAGGTTCAATACACAGATATTTGCATACAAAGCGATTTACATCGGCTTCTGGGGCAGAAAGGGGAACATCTTCCTGGATTTAATTGAATCAAGGTCGACTATTGTTTAAACGTTGACAAAGTCGAAGGCCTGGATTGACCGTGTAAAGCCAGAGAAAAAGGAAACATCCTGTTTGCAACATGAAAATGCCAGGTCACACATAACTATACATAAAATGTATGCAAAAATTTCGTTTGACAGTGTTGTCTTACCCACTGTATAATCCCGACTTGGCACTGTCAAGCATCCACTTTTTTAGATCTTTGAAGGACGCTTTTTGTGGACAGCATTTTCCCTGGAACAACGCCGTAATCGCAGCCGTGAACAAATGGATTGCCTCGACAGGTACTAATGTTTACGATCAAGGCATTTATAGCTCTCGTTTATCGCTGGCGAACGTGCATCGAGAATAGCAGTGACTATGTAAGAAAATAAATTTTGGGGTACAAAAGGTCGCTCACTTTAATGGTATCACTCTCTTCTTAGTAGTTTTGAACATTTTAAAGTTAAAAAATAGAAAACATTTCTTTTGGAACGACCCAAGTATAAACAATTTTGGGCGACTCTGGCATGATGATTAAAGTATTTTTTAATGAGTTCAAAACCTGAGGTTCAATCCTCGATCGAATCATGCCAAAGACTCAATAATTATACTTTATATCCTTTTGATTAAACATATGGTTTGATAAAGTGAGGATCAATGGAAAGTGGAGTAATCCTGCCGAAAAGAACGATGCCCTTTCCTACATTTCTATGAAGTAGCTAATTAAAAGGGAGTCTTCGGATCATCCTCGACTACTGTCGACCATTTTACTTCTTACTAAACTTATTTAAGAGTTCACATGGAGCCTATTATTGTTTGATATATTCTCACCATATTAATAATAATGATTAATATTTTAGTGAAATATTATTAAGAGAGGTAAAGGGTTGTATCTTTCATTTTATGATTAGAACGAGCAAGACGTGCTCAGAGAATTATACAATCATAATTTGAGTTTAAAAATATAAGTATTAGAGTATAAATCTTTAAAATCAGATTTCACTGTAAGTAATGTAGGTGACTAAATGCGATAAATATGTTTATATTATAAATGTTGATCGTAGAAAATATTACATAATAATTTGAATTGATAAAAACAGTACTAAAGTATCAATGTAAAAAAACTCACAAATGAACCTATTTCACTGTAATTATTTAGGTTATTAAAAGCAAAATGTAAGTAATTATATTCATGAAATTACCCAGTGAATATGATGAACGTGATACTAGATACTTGAAGGAGAGTAAAAGTTTCTGCTACATTGTAAAATACGTAGTTGTGAGAAGCAGGTATTCCTAAATAAATGTAAGAAATTTTGACAGAATACGAAATATACTTATATTTTCCAAAAAAAGGCATTAATGAGTTCTCCATATAAATCATGGAATAGCTTAATTTATTAAGCTTTTAGTTCAAAGCGGTAGTGAAAAAAAATCGACTTTACTTTATTATAGGTATGAGTTCCCGCACATAGACAGATTTATTTGCTAGTATTCAATAAAGTATGCCTGTAATGGAATCCAATGGGAAAAGAGATTACGGTCTTTTGCTCATAAACTGGCGTTTATTCTTTAAATAAATATCGATAATTATCAAACAATGAATCAATAGTTGCTTTAAGAAAAACAAATGTAAAGTTCTTCTCATAAATGATGCAAGATAAAGTTCTGCAAGATTCGTAGACGCCAGAAATAAAATATGTTTCGCTATTTTGCGAAACATAAAAAATAGTTTTATAACCTGACACTGCATATTTTAGCGTTCTGGCGCTGTCTACTTTGGACTGTTATCGACTATGGATGATTATTCGTTGGATAAACACAGAAAATGCAAATACTGCTATGTTAAACAAAGCAAATAAACATAAAATAGAAACACATGTTGAGAACAGTAACAATTAAGCTATTGTTAGACAGTTATTGTTAGATATTAGATAAACAACTCTGATTGGTTGAAAGAAATTAGAGAGTCACATTTAGAGATATTTGTCGGAATGCCACCCTTGTGGTTTGAATAAAGTGTTCTGTTCGCAATTCTATGCTAATTCGACAAAAAGATTCTCGAGTTTAACGGAAATATACCCGATTTCGACAAGATATTGTTGCATATTAGCATTCCCGGAGTATCGCCAAATTATCTGAGCAAATTATTATTATTATTATTATTATTATTATTATTATTATTATTATTATTATTATTATTATTATTATTATTATTAGTTAAAACAAATTAAAAATAACAACCTACTTTCAGTGATTGCAAGAGAAGAGATTGAATGGATGGTTAGGAATGAAATGAATAACGAAAGTAAAATTGATGAAACTAGCTCTGATGAAAGAACTGAGAGAGTGGAAGTGCAGAAAGGAAATGTAAACGATGATGGGAGGCGGACAACTGAGGAGGTATGGAATCCTATGGTTAGGGTTATTAATGAGAAAGAGTTTGAAGAATCTATGGCAGATGAGATCATTGACTCTGAGACAATGGAACCAGTGAAAGGAGCAGATGTATGGAGAAGTGGTGATGAAGTTCGAACTTTGACTTCTGTAGAAAAAGAAGTACTTCAGAAGTTAAGAGAGATTCTTCTTAGAGACGATATCATAGAGATTCCAAGTATGAAGAGTAGTGATAGGCGGAAGGTGAAAAACGAGGTAAAAATAATTCAAGGAGTAATTCACAACATCATAAGAAAGAACATATCGATTACGGAACTTAACAGGCTTCTATATGCAGCGTCATACGTTATTGCGAATCGTCTTGGCTTATTACAGAAGAAAAAGGGAAAAATGAAGGTAGAAGGCCACACTGGCAGAGGCGGCTTGTAGAAAGTATTAAACGGTGGTGGAAAGACATTGGTAGAATCGAAGAAATAAGAAAAGGAGTTAAACTAAGACAAAAAGCTAAGGACGATCTTGAAAGGCGGTATAGATTGCTGGAAAAGGGAATGATGAACGTTCTAACAATGTTGAAAGAGAAGGTCCACACTGGGGGTATAAAAATTAGGAACTTTGTTGGAAAAAGTGTTGCATTTCTCAAAACAACCTTTTCCGGAACAATCAGTCTCAGCTGTATAAAGAATTAAATGGTAGTAAATAGGCGGGAAATAACAACACTCCAAATGCAAAAGATGCAAGGAAGTTCTGGAGTGGAATTTGGTCCGTCGAAGGGCGATATAATGGGAAGGCTAGCTTGTTGGGAGAGGTCAGAAAAAGGCTATCAGAAATGCAGCAGATGAAGAACGTTGAGATAACTATCGATGACGTTAAAGCTGGCATACGAAGGATAACAAACTGGAAGGCACCTGGTCCAGATGGAATGATGGGCTTCTGGCAATCGATGCCTCTGTTTTGTCTCGAAAGACAATGGATACCTCTAATAAGGGTAGCTGCACGTGTAATTGTGAGGCAAATGTTATGCAATCTATAACCACACCCCTCCCGAATCTGCACTGCTTGAGTCCAGTGGCAAGGAAAAGTCCAATACGACTGGAAACAATGCCAATATAAACGAAGGGCACATACAGCACCTGGAATTCCCAAATGGTCACCTATTTTAGTACTGACCAGGCTCAACGTTGCTTAACAGGAATCGGCGTGATTACGCTGAATATTACGCCGGATAATGGCAATCAAATATTAAACAAATACCAAACAATATCCTCAGAATTTTAGTAGTAGATAACAATACTAACATGAAATAACGTAAAATAAAGCAAGTTTTTCTAAACCCTATTTAAAAAAAATGACAATCACGAAATAAAATCCATTATAATGCATTTCGTTTTTAATTTCGCTAACAAGTCAACTATTGTAACTTTTTTGTTAAACAAAAACAAAACAAAAAAAACGAAAAAATAAATTCTTGAACGTATGGAATTTGAAAGACCGTTTAAATCCTTTAAATTGTCGAATCGAAAATTATTTAAACCGGCTTAAAAATTGCGAGCAAATCTTTATTTAATAAAAAATAACGAATGGTAAGTGTTGCGAGTAATTTCCATCACGTTATAGACATTAAAACATTACATTAACAACAATTAGTTATATATGTATTTTTTCATTTTTCCAGTATGATTTGCAACATTTGCAGGTGTTGATATTTATCATCTGTGGAATTAGCTAACATTTTTTTTTATCTTAGTCACTATTAATAAGGCATCTTGCAACTAAATAGTAAGGGCTACTGGAATAACGAGCATATTTGGAAAAATATAGCGTTAGTGGGAAACAAGGCAGCAAGATGTTTTTCACATTATATTGGGTTGGCCAATTCGTTTTCTTTTCGGCCTATTAAGGATCGTTTTATATTCCTATTTCTCTAATTTTGTATTTAGTGTCGTGAGTATGTTGACGCCAGCGTGTAATACACATCTGAGCAGATGAGTTTTTACATTTTTACTTGAATTTCATGTCTTGAAATGAAAAATCAAACAAATTACTACTAAGATCTGATTCTTTTTTTTACTACATAAAATGGAAAAAAGCTACAGAAACCTGCATAAGAATGTGTCCTGTCATATTAATGTTCAAGTTCTTTTTTTTTTCATTTTATGTAGTAAAAACGCATAAGATGCCAGTAGTGATGCGCTGAATCTTTTATTTCAAGAACTAAAATTCAAGCAAAAATGTAAAACTCCTATGAGAATGCAGTTACTGAACGGATGCGCCAGAAATGGTTTGACCGATTTCAAAAGGAATATTTTGCAGCGAGAGACGTTTCTCTTTCTCGCAGACCAAAGATGACTGACAGTGACCAAGTGAAAGCCGTAGTTGAACTAAATTGCCGTTTGATAACCAAATAATTTGAAGACATTCTCAAGATTTCTAAATCGAGCACGGAAAATGGATTGCATAAACTCCATTTAATATTCACTTAAAAAAAAACAACTTTTTATTCAATATAATAAATGTTATTCATGTATGTACGGTCGAAAATAATCCGAGGAAAGAAGTTACCAGAGTAGAAAACCTTCTGATATATAGAAATCTCTACAATAAAGCGGTGTGATTTTGCTACTAATCGTTTGTGTGAAGGATATTTGCGTTGGGGCGGTACAAATGCAATGAATTTATTAGAGCACATTCCGTGAAAGTACTTGTAAAATTTGACACACATATGCAACTCTGGTAGGAGAGAAACTTGACTGCCTACTGGACACTATCTTCGAGTGTCTAAGGGCTCTCTGAACAGGAGTGTATCAGGACCACCTGGCATGAGGATATTTTTCCTTAAAAGTAAACCGTGACTAAATATTCACAATCACATAGTATTCAGGGCCTAAATAAAATCTCCTTGATATACCTAACAAACACTGGCTTTTATGGGTAATAATGCACTTTCTCTAAGTGATTTTACCTCAAGTAATAGCACGGAGCTGGGTACTCCACCAGACCAGATAAATTCTTTTTTTGGAATCCAGTAAGATCAATAGATCACAATAAAAGTATAGTATAACATATTTAATGGTCAATTGGGGAGAGAGAAAATTATGTTCTCAACTTCTTTATTAACTCGGTGTTTGACATATAAAGAACTTTAATGGTATATTCGAATATCAATGTATCTTATATAGAGATGAAGTGTTGGCCTCAAGAAGAGGGCCCCTTGATTTCTGAAAATTTTGACTGAAGTAAAATGAAACAAAAAATAGAAATCCTTGGTTATGCCTCGTCTAACAGAGAAAGGTTCATGTTTAGTACCCTAAGCTATCTGTGACCACAATGTTCCATGAATGGTGGCTTTATAGAAATATAGCGATGGGAGGTGTAATTGGTGTTCCTGTTCGACCCTGTTACGCATACGGTTTTAAATACGTCAGACATTTATAGCATTTGCCAGTTGACATAAACGTTAAGTTTTTGGGTTTTTTTTTACATAGGTATCACCACTTATCAAGGCCGATATGCCACTCAAGGATAAGAGTTAAAGGGTGTACAGTAGTCAAAAGGACAATATAGTAATCGATAGTAATGGAAGTTCGGTAAATTTGTTAACTTAAGTGGAACGGCTCATCAGAAACTTGTTCACGTTGGACTTGAAGACAACCATATTATAGACAGCTGGAAAGCAGGAAAACGGAAGACAATTCCACAGGCGTGCAGTTCTAAGAAAGAAGCTTTGATCATGGAATCTATGTTTAGGTTTAGGCACAGATAAAGAGTGGGGAAAAGTATTGATAGTGTTTTCAGCTAGTCGAGTGTTTCTTCTGAAAGTTTGGCGAGGGGGGACCATAGATTGACGCTCAGTCGAACACTTTCCATGAAAATAACGATAAAGCAGAGACAAACTCGCAACATCTTTTCTGTGAGATAGAGGTTGCAGCACAGAGAAAAGGACGTCTCCCACCAGGCCACGAATTCTATTTTGAACCCTATCAAGGCAGGACAAGTCTTTTCTGGCAGCTCCTGCCCATATGTGGCAACAGTATTCCATCCTTGGACTATCTGGCTCTTATATAGATAGAGAATTGCATCAGCAGTGAGATATCAACTGGATCGATAGAAGGATCCGACTTTTTTTCCAGCGGCCTTGGCAACAGATTTGATGTACGTATTCCATTTAAGATCAGGAGTAAAGGTTAAGCCCAGAAGTCTGTCAAAACTTGAGGCCTCCCCAAGACGAGAGCCATTCATTTTAATTGATGCCAGATGGGGATCAGAACGTTGATGATGTAAAGATAGAAGCTTGGTTTTAGATGCATTAAAAGTAACCAGCCACTCCTTTCCCCATTGTACAACGTGATCAAGATCAGAGGAATCTAAAAAATTTAAACTCGACATTTTTTCAACACAACTTAGTATTGCATGTAACCACTATATTTACTGATATTCTTTCATGAAAACTACGCATAACATATTTTTTGGATTTATAATAATGATATATATATATAACATATATGTTTGATTAGCGAAACCCGTGAAATTTTTATAGTGGTGTTCTTTATCTGTTATGTCATGCTGACCTGCTTTGAATAAGTATTTAACATATTACGAACAGATGTTGCATAGCTGATGTATAGCGAGTGTATATATAACATGTATATATAAACGAGGGGACCAAAACGTGTACATATTATATATTCGTGTCTATATATATGTGTGTATGTGTGTGCGTATTGTCATCTAGTGGTTAATAAACGTACGTATTGTATAGATAATCTAAAACGTTTATGTTATATACTTGTGTATATAAAGTGTTCATCTAAATAACGTGTCATGTTCATACTTAAGGAATCGGGTGTATATACATATTCAATTACACAGTTCACAAACGGGAAAATACATTTTAGATACGGAATAAAGATCCTTGTGCGCTTGGTACACCAGATAAGGTAGACTAGCTTTTGTATAGTTCTTTTTCCCGACTGTTGTTTTTGTCGCGAAGTCCTGTAATCGAAGACACTTTACGATAAGGAAAGCCTATAACAACGTGTTATATTTTTATATGACTTTTCGTCGTTTTTATGGATGATCCCTTTTCTCTAAGCCGACATGCTGTATCACTACATTTTTTTTAGTATGTCAACTGAAATGCTTCCGTTGTCTTCTCCATCCATTCTCTCCAAATGGTTAGCTCGAAACTTTTTAACTAACTCTAGTTAATTGATTACGTGTACTTCCAAACTATCTCTTTACGTCATTAATTCCACGTGACCAAATACAAAATTCGGTGATCCACTTTTGTCACGTATTTTTTCTGTGTTAGCTAACATTCTTTTTCACCAAATTAATATTTTTGGAAACTATTTTAACATAATATTTTATCTTTAAATATTCAATTCGCTTTGATAACATTCTTTCTATTATTCATTCTTTAGTCGTTATCGAAATATTTGTAATCTAGACATTTATACTCGGCCATGCAGCAAGCTAATCGGTATTTTCCGGGAGTCAATAACATAACAGGATGACACTTCGGTAATTTCATACCGTTTGTTCAACCTTAAACATACTTAATAAACTCTAGTTGATATAGTTTTTAGAATATATCTGGTTATGGAAGTCTAATTCCAAAACTGCAATACAAGTTTGCAACATATTACAATTCTATCGACCTCCGGCATAGATGCAGACCCCACGATATTATTATACAAGCTGTGAACTGAGCGGATACTACACTTTTATCTTAGGCCGAAGTCAAAGAAAGTTTATTTTAGTCCTACGTTCGACATCAGATTAAATCAATTCAGCAAGTAACTGCATCGCAGGGGATAGCGCACTGCAAACGCCACGTTTTAATTTTAATCTTTTAGTGTTCAGAAGTTCAAGTGTAATGTGAACAAACATCTTGCTACTCATCTCCCTTCATAATACCCCTGCAACTTATGTCCTTGATATAGCCCCCTACTTCCAGGTGGCACTGTGCCTTGTTTGGGGTAAAAATTGAATAAGTTTTTTTAATCGTATTCGATTATTCCGTAATAGGCCATGGCGGTGTTAACTATGAAAATTATCATCCTATGAAGAATAGGTCTCGGTGTAAGTTGTTTGTAGTAGTAGTAGTAGTAGTAGTAGTAGTTAATGCGTGTGAACAAAAGTTACTCCGACTTCTTCTATATATGACTATTTTGTAAGAGTCAAGTATGCCACAATTAATGTATAAATTTATGGAGTCGATTGAAGCGGACTGATAATTTCACAATACACGCATGAATTATACCCATGAAGCGTGATCATATTGAATGTCTATATAGCGCGTGTGTTTAAAAAAGCTATATTGTCTTGAATTAGAGGAAAAATATAGAAGGTAATAAAAGAAAATACTATCGGTAAATTTAAGCTAATCAACCAATGACAATGCTGAACATGTTTTAAACTTTTATTTACACTTAGAATATTTTTTTACTGATGCATTATGATCGAATATTTATATGATGAGGAGAATAATATTACTATTTTAGGGTCACTAACATACTGACATCTTTATCTTGAAATAAACATTTTAAATAATAGTTGTAATATTAGGTCAAATGATTAAAAGAAACTTTAATGAAAGTGCAAAATACATTGCTTACAACACTAAACACCAAATGAATATAATGAAATGAATTCGAATTATTAAAAAATAAAGATGAAGATTATTTTTAATAAATACCAATAACAATAGTTATTTAAATGTGTAAGCCGCTTCTAAATACATTCTTCGTTGTGATATTCTTTGTTTAATTGTGTTTGTATCTTATAGTCTTAACCGATAATTACCGTCATGACCCTAAATGGAATCTAAGCGCATGTCTAATTGTATCTTTAGATTCCTTGAAAGATTATACTTTATTGAAACTTATTGGAATATTCTGTTAGGATATTAGTTATATATATATATATATATATATATATATATATATATATATATATATATATATATATATATATATATATATATATTGGGGGGCTGGGCAAAGATGGGGCATGGGGATTCATAGTATATGTATTCATATATGTATATGTGTGTGTGTAGATGTATGTGTGTATGTATATGTATTCAAGTATTTATAGGTAACTTTGTATATATTGGAATGCAGCTGTAGAAAATTTCCCCAGTTAAATATTATTAAATAGCATAAGGTCATGGATATTACTGATTTTAAACGTTTTTCAGTAAGTTATTATCAGTACTTTATTACCTTTGTTTTAACTTATTTAGCATTGAACTATTACCGTAAGGACCATAAAATAAAGATAAAACGTTCCATCAATAAAATTAGAATTAATTTCACAATTAGCTCATAAACATTAGCATATTCTAAACTTTATGTCAATCCTCTTTCTAAGGGAAATATAGATACGTATAAAATTAATAATAGTTAGAACCTCGTGGGCAGTATATATAACTTGAGTGGACAGAACAAATACGATTTAAACTGGCAATGAGGTTGGAGATGAAACTAGGAAAAATCCGGAAAAAAAGAATTATTCCATTTACGTATTTGGCCCATCTTTTTATTTTTATTTATAGTTTTATTTTGGTTTTTGTTCTTATCTCTATATTCTTCTTGTTCCTCCTCTTCTCTTCCCCCCACCCCGAACTAAGTCCCTATATCTTGTACACGACCTGACCTCAATAAAGCGACCGGTAAAACTTTATGATTCTTGGATTCTACTTGAAGAGATATCTATTTATATACATGTATGTATGTTTATGTGTGTATATGTATACATATGTTTATATATATATGTGTGTATATGTATATATGTGTGTGTATGTATATTTTTATGTATATATATATGTATATTGTGTGTATGTGTGTGTTTGTATATGTGTGTTCATGTATATATAAGGATGAATATGCACATATGTCTCACCCTACTTCCTACCACTTACCACAACCTAATCTCCCTAACACTTCGCCCCACTAAAAATAATATAAACTTCTAATGAAAAGGTTTCCACCAGACTCTGAATTATTTTCGATGGACCTAAAACAAATTTAAACAAGCACTTGCCCGAATTCGGATATATACACAGCTATGCGGATTACCCAGTATATGGCTTGGAAATTATTACCAAAAGGATGTAAAGAACGTATAATATGGATTTTACCAACTAAGTTGGATCAACAAAAACATTCATATCCTTCTGACAAATGTATTATTTTCACTTTGACTTTCCATGTCTCACTGACTTTAGCAAATAGGGTGCATACCTTTATAGCTATTTTCTAATATTTTCTCTCCTCTGATGAGATGGTAGACATCGAAACCCTATAGGTTAAGGAGATTAATTTTCTAAAGCATTCTTTGTCTTGCTTAGAATAATAAAAATTCTTTGATATGAAACTCAACCACTTCATTTCATTTCAATGAGAGCTTTTTGAAATTCATTGAATTACAATTTAATATATATATATATATATATATATATATATATATATATATATATATATATATATATATATATATATATATATATATGAAAGCAATGTTGTATATACATAAATCCTTTAGGACTTAATTTGATTTCTGTGATTCTTTTCCCGTTTGTTTGTTTTTTTTAATACTTTTTCCTCCCCTCGGTTTGGATCTGTTGAATGAGGAACGAAACGCGGTTAGCTAGCCCTTCTTCATTTTTTTTTACTCCAGCATGCTAATTGGTCTTTATTATAGATAGATAGATAGATAGATAGATAGATAGATAGATAGATAGATAGATAAATTATAATGGTTTTATCGAAAGGAACGCTAGCCTTTAGTCAGTTCTACGGAGGAGTAGAAAGATGGCCTTACGTTTACTTTCAGCAGTCTCGTAATTCTCGCATCTCTTGTTTAGTCCTCACATTCCATGAGCCATGTTCCTGACATAGGGGAAATATTGCTGTTTTCTGGGTTGTTATATATCTATCTAACACTTATCCTTGGCTCGTTTTATCTTAAAGGATTTTTGTTTATTTAAAACTGCTTACATCAAGTGGCTTCATGACTTGTCTGGGGGCGAATTCCATTTAAACCCCGATTAATTGATCAGCTTTTCTTTGCTTTTCCCCCTCCCCTTCGCTCAATCAATCTATCTAGAAATTATTTCATTTTAGTGTAATTTTGTAGCAAGTTGATTCAATTAATAACGTCCTGATCAAAGAATGCCGTAATAATTAAATTCAACTTTCCAGATACTATATAAAATAATAATTTTGTTTTACAAAAACATCATATTTACAAATGGAAGTATGTAATTTAAAGTCGGCCGAATTAATTTTATTGCAAAACCATGTTTTTTTTAATAACATATATTCCGTGCTCGGAATTTATACATAAGAAAAGATAATTTGTATTATTTTGCTTATTCTCACCACTATTCTCACCTTTAAAATTTGGGTGATGGAAGGTTCCATGCTCACTACAGACGATACTAAGAATACAATAAAAATTACTTAATTACACTTTCCCTTATCCATGGCTGACGGAAAGAGAACAATCTATCTCAGTGGATTAAATAAAGGGTTCAGTTCTACATCTATCTATATATCTATAAAAGTGAAAGTGTCTGTCTGTGTGCATCTGTGTGTCTGTGTGTGTACATTTCCCTACGCAATAACTCTGTTAATTTTTAGTCTACAGACACAAAATTTGATGTACAGGGTACTGAGATTTGGGAAAATCGATGTGATTGGTTTTCGGACAGAAATTGGGCGATTAAGGGGTCAAAATTCAATGATTTGACCTTTGAGAACTCTACCAAACTCCTCCGACAATTTTCGCTCTAAACACTTGAAATTTTAGATATAGGTTCATTGGACATGGATTTAACTTAATAACTGAATTTGAGCCCAAAACAATAAATTTTAAGGGATCATAATTGGGGTCAAAGTTTTTAAATATTGACCACTTTTTATTTTTGCTCAACATACATCTCCAAATAATCGGGCAACGCCAGGCACCCATGCTAGTTTCCTATAGATTCTCGTGTTCAGTATGAGTATTCACGAGTTCCAAAAGATGCATCTTAAGAAGGCTGGGTGTTACATTCGACTGGACTGATGTTTAAATAGCATTCAAAATGAGAATAGAAGTCTGAATGATCTAAATATTTTAATCCATTGAATTATCTTTCTAAAATGTAACTATATTTTGAATAGAAATTAAGCGAAATAGCAAAGAGATTAACGAAAATAAATAATAAAAAGAATCCAGGGCAACACAAATATAATATATTTAATGTATATTTTATTTTCATTTGAGGACTGTTTTTTTTTTCCTGTGGAAAGCAACTATTTATTAAGTCGCCTAACGAGGACTTCTGTTTTTAACCGACCATTTGCCCGAAATATTAGCATATTGAGTTTCGCTACCATGTAATTTTTTTTATATTAATAAAAAATATATCTTGCTCTACTTTTATTGAGCACTGTTAATAAACTCGTTAAATTCATTAGTTATCACAGTTGAATACCTTTAACCAGGTATATATATATGTGTGTGTGTGTGTGTGTGTGTGTGTGTGTGTGTGTGTGTGTGTGTGTGTGTGTGTGTGTGTGTGTGCATAGATCATTATGTAATGATTAGATCACTCTGACTGATGTAAAAAAAAACATTTAAAAATAAAATGTTTAATTCTAACGTTATTTCACGGGGTTAATTGTAGTCGAATGGATACGGTCCTTGCTAATGAAGCCAGACATTGCTTCTGTCGTCGGGTTCGAATCTATCGACTAGCGTTAATCGTGACACCCTGCACTGAAGATTTCCGAAAGGATGAAACACTAGTGTCTGTAAGTATTTTATTATTATAGTAAATTATTATATTATATATATATATATATATATATATATATATATATATATGCATTTCTTATAGACGTAAATTGTTTAGTTTAATTCATTTGTTTATTTTACGGCATCTCAATACTTTTTAAATAATGTAATACTGAATAAGATCATTTTGGTAAAAGTTCTTTAATATCTTCAAATATTTATAGATGGTGTTTGGTTTAGTTGTTTTGTTTTACAACATACAAACTTTTCGAGTTATATAATGCCGAATCCGGTTATTTTAGTAAAAGATGTTATGCTTGAAATAATTTGCATTGCCATTATTTTCTTATGTTGTTTGGTTTGGTTATTTTGTTTTACAGCATATAAACTCTTTTCAGGTTACGTAATGCCGGATTCTCTTTTTTTTTTAAATCTGTTATTGTTTATGTTATGTTAAAATATGTTATATTATTCATTTATTCAAATATTTGTACATGGTGTTTGGTTTAGTTGTTTTGTAAAAGACAGTTGTTTTTTTGCATTTGGATTTCAGAACATGATTGAGTTTTAAAATGGAAAAGAAAAATAATAACATCATTTCATGGATTTTAGACCAAGAAACCGATATCTTCAGGCATCCTGATTTGATGGCACCAGAAAATGTTTATTAATATTTAAACACATACACGTCGATAATCGAGGAGTGGTTCTTATAAGGTTTAGTAATGCAACACTATTAATTGACCTAAGTAACATGAGCTTGATAAACATAAGAACATAATTGAGTTTTTCAAAGGGAAACAAAAAAAAACAATAACATCAATTTGGAGCATTTTATGCTAGGAAACCGGTATCTCCAGACAGCCTGATCTAGTAGCACTTGATTTCGCCGTAGATGTTTTAAATGCCAAGCAATTAAGACGTGATCTAAAATCTCATAAAAACGGCCGTTTCTTCCCAGCCGAGAACTAATGCCGATTCGCAAGAAAGCTGGCCATATGAAGAAACGTGATAGCATATTATAACGTCAACAAAAAGCATTGATAAATCTTTTTTCCCCGCAACGATTGTCAGCGTTAAAGAAGAAAACATGAACAATGGCATAGGAAGTTTGATTTCTTGGGGGAAATTCTCGGCCGCACCTACCGATTGCATTATTAAATTTTCTTGTGTAGATATTATCGGACAAAAGCAAATGGAGAATGGCCAAATCTCGCTGGAATCTCGAGTGAAAGCAAAAATAATAAAATAAAACACGTTTTTTTATATAATATCTTATTGTATCATTATGTTGATACAAAAGATTTTATCGATAAAAATGTCCAACGTAAAGAGTTCTTTGTTGAGGGAACACACCAGAGAATTAGATTTATAAAGAAATACATTTTTCGTGAAATAGGACAGAGTAAAAGACAGAAATATTGACATATATTACTTTGTGATAGTCTGTTCTTACTAGCAGGACCGTAGATTGGTGTTGCCCGAGAAAATCGAAGAAACTCATGCTCTTATATCTAAATCTACAATGAGTATTTTTCAGACGACTTAATCACTTAATTATTATATCAATCAGTGAAGGACGGAGTTAAGGGCATAATAGATTCACTAATTTATATAATAATTAAGTGATTGATTTTGCACTACGAAACAGATACAGTCAAGAATTGTATAAGTCAACTGAATAAAAGGAATAAATTATAAGATGGTCAATATCATGAATTTTGGAATATAACTTTTTGTCATTTATTCTCTCTATGTGTGTGTGTTCCAAATGCCGAAATATATATATATATATATATATATATGTATATATATATATATATATATATATATTAGCAGGGCCAGCACGGCATTTTGGAACACTAGAAATAACAATAATAATAGTGTGATCAGTGTTTACTCAACCTGAGTACTCTCTTTTTTACTTTACTCATCTGAATGTTGAACAACCCAACATCAGCATTTGAAACAACTCGAGAGATTCCATTAGAAATGCCTCAGGCAAATTCTAAATATAAAATGGCAGTCACTGACACTTGACACGAATATTCTCGGGAAGGCTGAGTGTTTGAGCATCGAAGCAATGTTGTTCGGATGGTGGATGTGGGGCTGCCTACGCAGTTGTTTTATGATGAGCTTCAGGCTGGGAAACGTCCTCAACATCGACCAAAGAAGCGCTTCAAGGATTGTATAAAAGACGATCTTAAAGTTTTCAAGATTCCTGTTCAGAACTGGGAGACTCTTGAAAAATGCTGGCCCGAATAGATGAGACTAGTTGGAGTGGGATCTGAAATTTTTGAGAGGGAAAGAATTGATCGTGCTGAACCCAAGAAAAACCTTCGGAAAGGTAATGTGTCGGTTTTGCCCATTGAATTGAACAGTTGGAATTGTGATGCTTGTAACTGTGTGCTCCTACTAAAAACAGCTTACATTAACCACAAAGAAAAACACATGCCATGAGCAGAGGGGGCAAAAAATAAAGAAAAAACGGAGGCAGAAGTGAAACAAGTTTCAACACAAAAATTAGTCTGGCATATGTGTGGCAGACTATGCAAGTCCAATGATGGCCTGAAAAGTTATTTTCGGGCCCATGGACGTAGTTTGGGTGTCGCTGACGATTAACCAGAAAACTATGATGAGGGTGGGAAGCATTTAGATGGCTAACATCTGTAAAGACGAAAAAGTTGGCATATATATATGTGTGTGTGTGTGTGTGTGTGTGTGTGTGTGTGTGTGTGTGTGTGTGTGTGTGTGTGTGTGTGTGTGTGTGTGTGTGTGTGTGTGTGTGTGTGTGTGTGTGTGTGTTTAGAGGTACAGAATTTAAATACAGTTTTAAATATAATAGGCGGAAGTCTCTCGAGAGCTCTTTCAGCTATCATCTCATCAGGAGAAAATCGATAGCGTAGAAATAATAATACTATGTCGAAAGTAAAGAATTCTGATGGGGAACTGTTGAATGTGCCAAAAATTACGGGGACACTAAAATAAAGTTTATTAACGTTTAAAAAAACGATTAAAATATTGGCACAACGAGGGGGGAAACGGGAGAAAAGATTCACAGTTCCCCAAAGAGAAACAATGCGTTGGATGTTTCTTTTTGCCGGCACAAAGAAGGTTTCCGCACCGCAATAGAGACAGACTCCAAAATCTTTAAATGGTTTCTGGAGTCCGCTCTATGTAGCACCTCGAACCAATCTATTTTATATCTATCGGCACAGCACGGGTTGTCAACCAAATGCTAGCCAATAGCAGAGTTCAAGGCTGCAGAAGGAGGAAGACTACCAGACCCCATCCTCCCTTGTCTGATCTTCGATGGAACATGCTGGTTTATACGAGTCAAAAGATGCAAGGATGTTCGCCCAACATAACCACCATTGCACTAGTATTTGAATTGGTATACAACATTGCTATTTTGGATGTAAGGCAAACTATCCTTGCGAAAAGAAGGAAATGCAGGTCTCGTAGTATATACCAACTGCAAGGACACAGAATAAAAGCAGTTATAAATACTTCTGCGAATCTGTTTGGAAAGTATGTTACTCTTTTCTTCAATCCACGGTAATTTTAAATAAACCAGGCATTTCAAAGGTCCAAACTTTTTAGGGGACTTAAAATCCGCAACCTTTTTGAAAATACAGTCATCAATAAGGTCAACAGGATAACCATTATTGATGAATATTTCCCTGATCTTATCGAGTTCGGTGTCTAATCTGTTAGGTGAACAAATCATGAGGGCTCTATGTACCAAAGTATTAATTAAGCCAATCTTACGTGATTTTGGTACAAAAGACAAATAGGCCAGTAAATGTCGGCTTCCTATAAATTGTAGTGAGAAAGCCCCCTCCCTTGAACGTTCGACAAGAACATCCAAGAAGGGAAGCGAATTGTCCTTCTCACTTTCCATAGTGAACTTTAGAGCTCCATGCAAAGAATTCAACCTATCAAAAAATATCGACGCTTCACTTTGCGATGGAAAAACAGCAAAAGTGTCGTCAACATATCTGAAATATGCAGTGGGGGTTGTTATAGAATTAAACAAAACGGATTCATTGTACCCGGCGAAAATATCCGCTAAAGTTGGAGTCAACGGACTTCCCATTGAAACCCCGTCAACCTGACAGTACATAATATCACAAAAACTAAACTCCACAGATTTTGTGCACATGAAAATGGGTTCAATCAGAATCTCTTTAGAAAAACGGGGAGCAGTCAGGCGACCATCGTAAAGCGCGTCGGTACATATACGTATAGTCTCATCCAACGGTATGTTGATAAAGAGACTAAAGATATCAAATGAGCACATAAAAGATGTCTCTGCATTGGAATCCAACCCACGTACATAATCAACGAACTGAAAAGAATCAGGAATACAGTGCGTTGTATATAATGCGCACACAGGTTGCAGAATTTCTACAAGCCACTGAGCCATACCGAACCAACCATTGATAAAATAGGTCTCAGTGGAACACCTTGCTTGTGGATTTGGGGGAGACCATACATTCTAGGACGTTGTGAACTAGAGGGTCTAATCCTGTCATAGACGTACTTGCAAAAAACCTTCTTTTTAAATAATGCAAGTAGACGTCTTTGCATTTTTGCCTCGTTCTTGCAAGCATTATCCGTCAACTCGACAGGATCGAGTTTATGGAATTTCGAAACATCATTGAGAATAACTGCCATTTTCTCAACGTAGTCCGATTTGTCCAAAATCACCACTCTTGCACCGTTGTCTGGTTTGCACATATAAATATTGTCATTGGATTTTAACGCTTTCATAGTTTTAAATTGCGTTATGTTCTAGACAAAGTCGCTATAATCAACAGTTGTGTTACTGTATTGTTGTGCCAATATGTTAATCGTTTTTTAAACGTTAATAAACTTTATTTTAGTGTCCCCGTAATTTTTGGCACATTCAACAGTTCCCCATCAGAACTCTTTACTTTCGACATAGTATTATTATTATTTTTACGGTATCGATTTTCTCCTGATGAGATGATAGCTGAAAGAGCTCTCGAGAGACTTCCGCCCATTATATTTAAATGTGTATATATATATATATATATATATATATATATATATATATATATATATATATATATATATACACGAGGTGCCTTCAATAAGTGTACAGACTTTTTGTACAGGCGTTAAAAATTACCTTAGATTCTTGAAAATTCAGTATTTTTATGCTATACATCTTATAATATGACTGACTAATTTTTATGTTTTCAGGTTCAAATACATAGCTACTGCAGGAATTGTAATACGTTCTACTAAAGCCTGGTTGTCACAACTGGTTAATTTCAATAATGCAATCTGGTCGTGAGGACACTTTAGAAGAACGACATGTTATAGAATTCTGTTGTAAACGTGAAAAATCCCACAGAAACGTATGGAATGCTTCAGACTACTTTTAGACCATCTTGCATGAATCAAGCATCAGTTTTTTGAGTGACATAACAGATTCAAGAAAGACAGGGCGTCTGTGAAGGATTATGAGTGGTGTTGTAGGAATAAGGAAGTTAGAACATCAGGCAAATAAATAGTTTAATGGATAAGAATCGTCGTGTGTCTATAAAGACAATTTAATATCAGTGTGGAAATTGTGCACACAATTATTCGCGAAGAACTGAAGATGCGAAAGATTTTCACAAATGCACCTGTCCACAACTCACACCTTACCAGAGACTATTTGATCAAGATGTGTATCAAGACAGTTCCTCATCCTCACTATAGCCCATGCCTAGCTCACTGTGACTTTTGGTTATTCCCTAAGTTCGAGGAAAACCTTAGAGACTGTCGTTATGAGACAATTAAGGAGAGGAAAGAGGTTGTGACAAGGGTCAGTGACACGGTCGCACAAGAGGACTTCTATGAGGCCTTCAATAAGTTATTGGAACGGTACAACAAGGATATGGCAGCCGGGGGGGTTACTTTGAAGAGGACTAGAGTTTCGTGTGTGTATTATCCATTGATATGCCCATACAAAAAAGTCTGGAAACATATTGAAGACACCTTGTCATTTTTGAAACACAGTGTTTTTGTCCACCTTTGCTACTAATCTATAATCCTTATAACAATTTTAATCAACATCAGTTATATGTGGTTGATGTTAGTAAATCCTAAAATCTAAAGATTAAACTAAGGTTGTTAAAAATTAGAAAGCCAGGGACTTTTACTTAAATGTTGTTAATGCAGATCTGAAATATTTGAATATAAATAAGACGGTATACTAATATAATGCCTTGTAAAACTCCTTTAAGATACGAGGAGCGTACAATAAGTAATGCCCCTGACCCACTTCACATAGGAGTAGAGCAACCAAACTTGGCACAGTAATTAGTCTTTCTCTACATAGGAAGCACCCAGAGTTATGAATTTCTCCCATCGTTTGATGCAGCTGTAGAGACTGTTTTTGTAGAACATCCCAAGTTGGTCCTCCAACCACGACGTGACTTCAGAAATCAAGGTTGCATCATCTGGGAAACGCATTCCTTTCAAAAACAACTTCATGGCTGGGAAGAGGTGAAAGTCAGAGGGTTCAAGGTCAGCAGAGTAGGGTGGATGGAGAAGGATTTCATAACCACACGCCCGTGCTTCTGATCTGGCGACATGCGAGTTGTGGACCGAAGCGTTGTCCTGCAGGAGGAGGGTAACTTTGCTGATTTTGCTCCGCCTCTTGATTTTGATAGCTTCCCTTAATTTCCTCAAAAGTGAAGCATAATAGGCTCCTGTAATTGTGGTACCCCTTGCCAGGAAATCTGTCATCACTACTCCGTCCTGGTACCAGAGGACTTTGAGCATGACCTTGCCAGCGGAGGGTTGCACACTTGCCTCCTTTGGAGGTGGTGAGTGCAAGTGCTTCCACTGCATTGACTTGGCTTTGGTCTCTGGATCACAGTGATGGACCCAGGTTTCATCCTGTGTAATCAGTCTTTTGAAAAACTTTGACTCATCTTCTTGGCACATCTCCAAATTCATCCTCGACCACTCGACACGTTCTCACTTCTGGAAGGATGTGAGCAGCCTTGGAATCCATTTGGCAGACACCTTATGCATATGTAAATTGTCATGAATTTCCACAGACCCTGTACTAATCTTGACATCTTGGGTTATTTGGCGAATAGTAATGCGCCGATCTTCCAAAATGGCAGCCTCACCTTGACGGACAGATGCCTCATCAATGGCAGAAGGAGCAGCGACCAGGTCTGGGAGCTGTTTCCACAGACTTCCGGCCATGTTTGAATTCACAATGCCAGCGTTTTACAAGATCATATGATGGCGCATTATCACCATAAGTCTCTTTCATTTCATCAAAGGTCTCCTGTGGTGTGCGTCCTTTCAAATACAAAAACTGGATCACTGCTCGACATTCAGCAGGCTCCATTTCACACCTGACTCAGTTCAAACACCTGTAAAACAGAAACCACAATTAGTTCAGAGCTGTAATTTCCCACATAATCCATAGAAATATAAATCATTGCACATTTAAGCTTGATCATATAACTGGAAGTGGGTCAGGGTCATTACTTATTGCATGGCCCTTGTACTCTAAAGTTACTGAAATCTTGAAAATATTTATTAATTTATGTCTAATGTCTAAAATGTGTCTAAATATTATGTAATAAAGAAGTAATATCAAATATTTGATGTAAAATTAATAGATATTTATTATCCTATGAAATATAGTGTACTATTATGTATAGCGAGTAAGTATGAAAGCAATAAAGTCCTAATTTAAAAAAAAAAACTTTTTAATAAATTTTCACCCCAAACAAGGCACATTGCTACTTTGGTGTAGGGAGATACTATCAGGTACATAAGCTACTGGGATACTATGTAGGAAGTTGGGCAGTAACATGTCGGTTTACGTTACACTTGAACTTCTGCGTGTCAGTACAGTTGGGGAAGCAGGGAGCCGGAAGGAAATTCCAAAGTCTAGTGATTTTGTGGAAGAAACTACTGGGGTAGAAAGCTCTTTTACATCTAGCGATTTCTACTGTGCAGGGGTGGGATTTAGCTGCTTGTCGGGCTTGTTGAGAGTATTCACGTCGTGGGGGCACAAGTGCTTGCAGTTCGTCAGAGCATTCAATATTAAAATACTTATAGAACAGATGCAACATTTCGTCGGTAGGACAGAGGCTGAAGCTTAGATGACAGTTCAGGACGTATCAGGTTGGAGACTCTCTTTTGGACCTTGTCTAGAGGCGAGAGACTAGTAGCAGATGCACCGGGCCAAATATGACAGCAATACTCCATACATAGGCGAATTGTGGCCTTATAGAGGTACAGGATACTTTTGGACGTTAGTAGCTTTCTAGCACGGTAGAGAGAGCCTACCTTTTTCGCAGCGGTGCTGGCAAAGCTATCAATGTAATTGCTCCAACTCATGTTTCTTGTGAACGTCAGGCCGAGGAGTTTAAAAGAAGTACTTTCAGATAATGAATCTTTGGCCATTGCTATTAATTAGTATATTTCATTAACTATAGCAATTTGCAGTTCCGAAGACATTATTTTCAAGAAGTAGAAATTAGAATTATGGTTCGCACAAAAGAACTAACAATGAATGAAGAAAGCTATATAATCTACGAAATTAGCAACGGAAAGTATTCGCTTCATCTTTTTAAGGATTTGAAAAGGGATCATTGAACAATCCAGAAAATATGTACGCTAGGAATTCAGCCAAGAAAAATGTGTCAGGCTGAATTCATGAATTTACCAAAGCAGGATCTATCACATATCCGAATAAAATTAATAGGAAACACAAATGCGTCGTGCGTTCATATTTAAGGTCGCTGCATCTCCTATGGTGTACAGGGAAACAAGGTGTAAAGCATTAA
The DNA here is from genome assembly GCF_053919585.1 of Euprymna scolopes. NCBI lineage: Eukaryota > Metazoa > Mollusca > Cephalopoda > Sepiida > Sepiolidae > Euprymna > Euprymna scolopes. The sequence goes on from NC_136488.1 coordinate 46,838,684, forward strand.
GGAAGTTAGCTGATGTAAAAGAAAATCAAAATAAAGAAATCCATGATGTTAATAAAGTGCTTTTTACACTACGTGGGGCATACGTTCAGCGCTTGTGGATTAGAATTACCCAACACATTTCCCCTTCAATAAGTAAATAAAAAAAAATGGTCAACGTTTACAAGCTTATAAGGAGGTTATTGGTGAGAATTTATTGTAGTGGACAGAAACCTTTTTGAGGGTCTCAAAAATATTCTGTATGTGATAAGTTCCCATGTATTGGTGTTAAGAGACAGGAGTTTTTACACAAAATTTCTACAGTCGTTGTTATTTTTCATCTAAGGTTGAACGGTGTTTAGGACGAGAAGTGCTCTATTATCCTTCCAGATAGATGGTACCCTCGCAGTTCAATACAATATAATAGTTTATTGCTTTAATGGTCATAGTCTGACTGCGTGAGGCATACCGTTCAATGTTTGGGGTTAGAATTTCCCAACATATCTCCCCTTCAATACGTAGGTATACAAAAATGATCAACATCTGGGTGTTTACAAGTTCATAAGTCGGCTATTGGTGAGAATTTATTGTAGTGCTAGGTCTGCACTCGAGCGTACACAGACGAAGTTTTCTCTATCTTGCACAGAGTATGCTCGAAAACACATATAAAACTCCTGAAGATTATTAATTTATCAAGAATAATAATTAAACTATTAATGTACGTTAATGTCTGTGTAAGCAAAGGGAATACGTGCTTAATTTAGAACTGATGGGTGTATGTTGAGAATTTTCTTTTTCTTTTTATTCTCTGTCCCATATTATATTTTGTAGTCAACCTCGATAGTTATTTGTAGTCTTTTGACCGCGTTTTTAATCGATTTTACACCTCGTTACCAGTGATTACTATGAAAAATGTTGACCGAAAGACGTCTCAGTAGAAGCCTTTTAAGATTTCTGCTTCTCCTCGTTTCTCCCTTTTTATTTGTTATAAATATCGAATTGAAGTGAAGAAGAAAAGTACTTTCAAAGGCTTTCTTGGTTTTCCTTCGTTGTGGCACTTCTTTTTCTTTTTTTATTAATATAAGTTTAAAACCAACAAAAATATAATAAATACATAACTATATATATATATATATATATAGAGAGAGAGAGAGAGAGAGAGAGAGAGAGAGAGATGAAAATACTACAACGATTAATAATAATGGCATTGCGCCCAGTATTATTCAAATGTTTAATTACATGAATATATGCCCATACTTAACTTTTAATAGAGGTATTTCATTTTATAATATCTGTAATATAGAATAAATGTATATAAATAAAATTGAATCTAAATTATCTTCCTTTGTAGCTTATCCTTCTGTCAGGACATATCTGTACTGGTTCTTCTCTCATACATGTTTCTTTTGCTCTCAGTCATGTTGTAACATGTTTCCACTGGGTTTACACCATCATACTCGCATAAAAAAAGTTATATGTTTGATTGGAACCGTATATGAATTGAATACTGCCTATTGCGTGAAAAAAGTACATTTTACTGACTTCTTTGCTCTGCTAAGATAAATCATGATCATAAAACTGATATTAAACTTGTCTTGTTCTTGAACAATTATGTTACATTTGAAAGCTGGAATGTAAAACAGGCCGCCATTGCTTGCCGACAATAAAGATTCAGTCAACCATTGGAATTACTTTTGGCGTTTTCTGCATTTCATTTCCCCCATCTTCGTTTCATAACAAGATGAGGCCGATCGCAACGCTGAAAATGAAAACGACTCATTCAAGTAAATTTATTCTTTTCAATTTCAATGTTAATAATTTCATTCATAATAAATGAGTGTTGATTCGAAACTCGGTTTCTAATAATGTTGATTTAAACTAGAGCTTTTCAAATTAATATAATATTTCATGTATAATTCCGAATTTCTTTATGCAAATATTGCTTTCTCAATTTTAGAATTACGACTTTCACGTATACAAATTTGATTTTATTTTTTATGACTTATATCAATTTGATAATTATAACTTGTTAGGATTCTTTCCATTTCAGTGTTTTTATTAACCATAATTCGTTGCGCCATTTTAGGTGACATCTTTCAAATACTATGTTTAAAAGAAATTGACTTTTTATCAAATTTCAGTTATAAATGTATAACGTTCTACATAAAATAAAATTTATAGAAGGAAATACAACGCAGAGATACAATTTGAAGCGTATTAATACATATAACGATAGAATAAGATATGGATATTTATTTTTATGTATAATATATATATATATATATATATATATATATATATACAGAAAGTTTAGATGAGATATCGGTACCATCATTTTCAAACCTGATACTAGAGGACCGTTTTAGATACTCATATAAAGCTCACTTCAGCCGATACTCATCTGTTTTATAGCCGGAATTGGAATAATTACTAGATCACATTCGAATCTCGCTTTTCTGAACAACTTAAAAATTAAAATTATAAACATTTTTTAAATATCCTTTGATACCGATGACTTATCTCATCTAAACATTTTGTAAAAAATAATATAAATAATACTCTCTTATTTTAGGAATTTTTAAGATTCTAACCGTCTTTTATATGCAATTGTTTGTACATTACGATGTCAGATTTACTATAAACATAATAACTGTATAGATTTACTATGAACATAATAGGTGTGAAAGATTTACTATGAACATAATAAGTGTAAAAGATTTATTATGAACATAAAAACTGTAAAAGATTTACTATGAACATAATAATTGTAAAAGATTTACTATGCAATAATAAGTGTAAAAGATTTACTATAAAAATAATAAGTGTAAAAGATTTACTATGAACATAATAACTGTACAGATTTACTATGAACATAATAAGTGTGAAAGATTTACTATGAACATAATAAGTGTAAAAGATTTACTACGAACATAATAAGTGTAAAAGATTTACTATGAACATAATAAGTTAAAAGATTTACTATGAATATAATAAGTGTAAAAGATTTACTATTGACTTAATCACTGTAAAAGATCAACTATGAACATAATAAGTGTAAAAGATCTACTATGAACATAATAAGTGTAAAAGATTTACTATGAACATATTAAGTGTAAAAGATTTACTATGAACATAATAAGTGTAAAAGATTTACTATGATCATAATAAGTGTAAAAGATTTACAATGAACATAATAAGTGTAAGAGATTTACTATGTCCTAATAAGTTTAAAAGATTTACTATGAATATAATAACTGTAAAAGATTTACTATGAATATAATAAGTGTAAACGATTTACTATGAACATAACAAGTGTAAAGGATTTATTATGAACATAATCAGTGTAAAAGATTTACTATGAACATAATCAGTGTAAAACATTTGCTATGAACATAATAACTGTAAAAGATTTACTATGAACATAATAAGTGTAAATGATTTATCATGAATAAAATCAGTGTAAAAGATTTACTATTAAAATACTAAGTGTAAAAGATTTACTATGAACATAATAAGTGCAAAAGATTTATTATGAACATAATAAGTGTAAAAGATCTACTATGAACATAATAAGTGTAAAAGATTTACTATGAACATAATCAGTGTAAATATTTACTATGAACATAATAAGTGTAAAAGATTTATTTTGAACATGATAAGTGTAAACGATTTACTATGAACATAATAAGTGTAAAAGATTTACTATGAACATAATAAGTGTAAAAGATTTACTATGAACAACATAACTGTAAAAGATTTTCTATGAACATAATAAGTGTAAAAGATTTATTATGAGCATAATGAGTGTAAAAGATTTACTATGAACATAATAACTGTAAAAGTTTTACTATGAACATAATAACTGTAAAGGACTTACTATTAATACAATAAATGTAAATGATATACTATGAATATAATAACTGTAAAACATGTACTATGAATATAATAACTGTAAAAGATTATCTATGAACATAATAGGTGTAAAAGATTTACTATGAACATAATCAGTGTAAAAGATTTACTATGAATATAATCAGTGTAAAAGATTTACTATGAACATGACAAGTGTAAAAGATTTACTATAAACACAATAAGTGTAAAAGATTTATTATGTATATAATAAGTAAAAAAGATTTACTATGAACATAATAAGTGTAAAAGATTTACTATAAACATAATAACTGTAAAAGATTTACTATGAACATAATAAGTGTAAAAGATTTACTATGAACATAATGAGTGTGAAAGATTTACTATGAATATAATAAGTAAAAAAGATTTACTATGAACATAATAAGTGTAAAAGATTTACTATAAACATAATAACTGTAAAAGATTTAATATGAACATAATAAGTGTAAAAGATTTACTATGAACATAATAAGTGTAAAAGATTTACTATGAATATAATAAGTAAAAAAGATTTACTATGAACATAATAAGTGTTAAATATTTACTATTAACACAATAAGTGTAAAAGATTTACTATGAACATAATAAGTGTAAAAGATTTATTATGAATATAACAAGTAACAAAGATTTACTATAAACATAATATGTGTAAAAGATTTACTATGAACATGATAAGTGTACAGATTTACTATGAACATATTGAGTGTAAAAGATTTACTATGTACATAATATCTGTAACAGCTTTACTATGTACACATTAAGTGTAAAAGATTTACTATGAACATAATAAGTGTAAAACATTTACTATTAACATAATAAGTGTAAAAGATTTACTATGAAAATAATAAGTGTAAAAGATTTACTATGAACATAATAAGTGTAAAAGATTTACTATGAACAAAATAACTGTAAAAGATTTACTATGAACATAATAAGTTTAAAATATTTACTATGAACATAATAACTGTAAAAGATTTACTATGAACATAATAAGTGTAAAAGATTTACTATGAACATAATGAGTGTAAATGATTTACTATGAATATAATAACTGTAAAAGGTTTACTATGAACATAATAAGTGTAAAGATTTACTATGAACATAATAAGTGTAAAAGATTTACTATGAACATAATAAGTATAAAATATTTACTATGAACATAATAAGTGTAAAAGATTTACTATGAACATAATAACTGTAAAAGATTTACTATGGAAATAATAAGTGTAAAAGATTACCTATGAACATAATAAGTGTAAAAGATTTACAATGAACATAATAACTGTAAAAGATTTACTATGAACATAATAAGTGTAAAAGATTTACTATGAACATAATAAGTGTAAAAGATTTACTATGAACATAATAAGTGTAAAAGATTTACTAGGAACATAATAACTGGAAAAGATTTACTATGAACGTAATAACTGGAAAAGATTTACTATGAACATAATAAGTGTAAAAGATTTACTATGAACATAATGACTGTAAAAGATTTACTATGAACATAATAAGTGTAAAAGATTTACAATGAACATAATAATGTAAAAGGTTTACAATGAACATAATAACTGTAAAAGATTTACTATGAAAATAATAAGTTTAAAAGATTTACTATTAACATAATAAGTGTAAAAGATTTACTATGAACATATTGAGTGTAAAAGATTTACTATGAACATAATAAGTCTAAAATATTTACTATGAACATAATAAGTGTAAAAGATTTACAATGAACATAATAAGTGTAAAAGATGTACTATGAACATAATAAGTGTAAACGATTTACTATGAACATAATAAGTGTAAACGATTTACTATGAACATAATAAGTGTAAAAGATTTACTATGAACATAATCAGTGTAAAAGATTTACTATGAACATAATAAGTGTTACAGATTTACTATGAACATAATAACTGTAAAAGATTTACTATGAACATAAGTGTAAACGATTTACTATGAACAAAATAAGTGTAAAAGGTTTACAATGAACATAATAACTGTAAAAGATTTACTATGAACATAATAAGTTTAAAAGATTTACTATTAACATAATAAGTGTAAAAGATTTACTATGAACATATTGGGTGTAAAAGATTTACGATGAACATAATAAGTCTAAAATATTTACTATGAACATTATAAGTGTAAAATATTTACTATGAACATAATAAGTGTAAAAGATTTACTATGAACATAATAAGTGTAAAAGATTTACTATGAATATAATCAGTGTAAAAGATTTACTATGAACATAATAAGTGTAAAGATTTACTATGAACATAATCAGTGTAAAAGATTTACTATGAACATAATAAGTGTAAAAGATTAACTATGAACATAATAAGTGTAAACGATTTACTATGAACATAATAACTGTAAAAGATTTACTATGAACATAATAATTGTAAAAGATTTACTATGAACATAATAAGTGTAACAGATTTACTATGAACATAATAAGTGTAAAAGATTTACTATGAACATAATAAGTGTAAAAGATTTACTATGAACATAATAAGTGTAAAAGATTTACTATGAACATAATAAGTGTAAAAGATTTACTATGAACATAATAAGTGTAAAAGATTACTATGAACCTAATAACTGGAAAAGATTTACTATGAACATAATAACTGGAAAAGATTTACTATGAACATAATAAGTGTAAAAGATTTACTATGAACATAATAACTGTAAAAGATTTACTATGAACATAATAAGTGTAAACGATTTACAATGAACATAATAACTGTAAAAGATTTACAATGAACATAATAACTGTAAAAGATTTACTATGAACATAATAAGTGTAAAAGATTTACTATGAACATAATAAGTGTAAAAGATATACTATGAACATAATAAGTGTAAAACATTTACTATGAACATAATAAGTGTAAAAGATTTACTATGAACATAATAAGTGTAAAAGATTTACTATGAACATAATAAGTGTAAAAGATTTATATGAACATAATAACTGTAAAAGATGTACTATGAACATAATAAGTGTAAAAGGTTTACTATGAACATAATAAGTGTAAATGATTTACTATGAGCATAATAAGTGTAAAAGATTTACTATGAACATAATAAGTGTAAAAGATTTACTATGAACATAATAAGTGTAAAAGATTTACTATGAACATAATAAGTGTAAAAGATTTATTATGCATATAATAAGTAAAAAAGATTTACTATGAACATAATAAGTGTAAACGATTTACTATGAACATAATAACTGTAAAAGATTTACTATGAACATAACAAGTGTAAAAGATTTACTATGAATATAATGAGTGTGAAAGATTTACTATGAACATAATCAGTGTAAAAGATTTACTATGAACATAATGAGTGTGAAAGATTTACTATGAACATAATCAGTGTAAAAGATTTACTATGAATATAATGAGTAAAAAAGATTTACTATGAACATAATCAGTGTAAAAGATGTACTATTAATATAATCAGTGTAAAAGATTTATTATGAACATAATAAGTGTAAAATATTTACTATGAACATAATAAGTGTAAAAGTTTTACTATGAACATAATAAGTGTAAAAGATTTACTATGAACATAATAAGTGTAAAAGATTTACTAGGACCATAATAAGTGTAAAAGATTTATTATGAATATAATAACTGTAAAAGATTAACTATGAATATAATAAGCGTAAAAGATTTACTATGAACATAATAAGTGTAAAAGATTTATTATGAATATAATCAGTGTAAAAGATTTACTATGAAAATAATATGTGTAAAAGATTTACTATGAACATAATAAGTGTAAAAGATTTACTATGAACATAATAACTGTAAAAGATTTACTATGAACATTAAAAGTGTAAAAGATTTACTATGAACATAATAAGTGTAAAATATTTACTATGAACATAATAACTGTAAAATATTTACAATGAATATAATAACTGTAAAAGAGTTACTATGAACATAATAACTGTAAAAGACTTACTATGAACATAATAACTGTAAAAGACTTACTATGAACATAATAACTGTAAAAGACTTACTATGAACATAACAAGGGTAAAAGATTTACTATGAACATAATAAGTGTAAAAGATTTACTATGAACATAATAAGTGTAAAAGATTTACTATGTACGTAACAAGTGTAAAAGATTTACTATGAATATAATAAGTGTAAAAGATTTACTATGAACATAACAAGTTAAAGGATTTATTATGAACATAATCAGTGTAAAAGATTTACTATGAACATAATCAGTGTAAAACATTAGCTATGAACATAATAACTGTAAAAGATTTACTATGAACATAATAAGTGTAAAAGATTTACTATGAACATAATAAGTGTAAAAGATTTACTAGGAACATAATAACTGGAAAAGATTTACTATGAACGTAATAACTGGAAAAGATTTACTATGAACATAATAAGTGTAAAAGATTTACTATGAACATAATGACTGTAAAAGATTTACTATGAACATAATAAGTGTAAAAGATTTACAATGAACATAATAATGTAAAAGGTTTACAATGAACATAATAACTGTAAAAGATTTACTATGAAAATAATAAGTTTAAAAGATTTACTATTAACATAATAAGTGTAAAAGATTTACTATGAACATATTGAGTGTAAAAGATTTACTATGAACATAATAAGTCTAAAATATTTACTATGAACATAATAAGTGTAAAAGATTTACAATGAACATAATAAGTGTAAAAGATGTACTATGAACATAATAAGTGTAAACGATTTACTATGAACATAATAAGTGTAAACGATTTACTATGAACATAATAAGTGTAAAAGATTTACTATGAACATAATCAGTGTAAAAGATTTACTATGAACATAATAAGTGTTACAGATTTACTATGAACATAATAACTGTAAAAGATTTACTATGAACATAAGTGTAAACGATTTACTATGAACAAAATAAGTGTAAAAGGTTTACAATGAACATAATAACTGTAAAAGATTTACTATGAACATAATAAGTTTAAAAGATTTACTATTAACATAATAAGTGTAAAAGATTTACTATGAACATATTGAGTGTAAAAGATTTACGATGAACATAATAAGTCTAAAATATTTACTATGAACATTATAAGTGTAAAATATTTACTATGAACATAATAAGTGTAAAAGATTTACTATGAACATATAAAGTGTAAAAGATTTACTATGAATATAATCAGTGTAAAAGATTTACTATGAACATAATAAGTGTAAAGATTTACTATGAACATAATCAGTGTAAAAGATTTACTATGAACATAATAAGTGTAAAGGATTAACTATGAACATAATAAGTGTAAACGATTTACTATGAACATAATAAGTGTAAAAGATTTACTATGAACATAATAATTGTAAAAGATTTACTATGAACATAATAAGTGTAACAGATTTACTATGAACATAATAAGTGTAAAAGATTTACTATGAACATAATAAGTGTAAAAGATTTACTATGAACATAATAAGTGTAAAAGATTTACTATGAACATAATAGGTGTAAAAGATTTACTATGAACATAATAACTGTAAAAGACTTACTATGAACATAATAACTGTAAAAGACTTACTATGAACATAACAAGGGTAAAAGATTTACTATGAACATAATAAGTGTAAAAGATTTACTATGAACATAATAAGTGTAAAAGATTTACTATGTACGTAACAAGTGTAAAAGATTTACTATGAATATAATAAGTGTAAAAGATTTACTATGAACATAACAAGTTAAAGGATTTATTATGAACATAATTAGTGTAAAAGATTTACTATGAACATAATCAGTGTAAAACATTAGCTATGAACATAATAACTGTAAAAGATTTACTATGAACATAATAAGTGTAAAAGATTTACTATGAACATAATAAGTGTAAAAGATTTACTAGGAAGATAATAACTGGAAAAGATTTACTATGAACGTAATAACTGGAAAAGATTTACTATGAACATAATAAGTGTAAAAGATTTACTATGAACATGATGACTGTAAAAGATTTACTATGAACATAATAAGTGTAAAAGATTTACAATGAACATAATAATGTAAAAGGTTTACAATGAACATAATAACTGTAAAAGATTTACTATGAAAATAACAAGTTTAAAAGATTTACTATTAACATAATAAGTGTAAAAGATTTACTATGAACATATTGAGTGTAAAAGATTTACTATGAACATAATAAGTCTAAAATATTTACTATGAACATAATAAGTGTAAAAGATTTACAATGAACATAATAAGTGTAAAAGATGTACTATGAACATAATAAGTGTAAACGATTTACTATGAACATAATAAGTGTAAACGATTTACTATGAACATAATAAGTGTAAAAGATTTACTATGAACATAATCAGTGTAAAAGATTTACTATGAACATAATAAGTGTTACAGATTTACTATGAACATAATAACTGTAAAAGATTTACTATGAACATAAGTGTTAACGATTTACTATGAACAAAATAAGTGTAAAAGGTTTACAATGAACATAATAACTGTAAAAGATTTACTATGAACATAATAAGTTTAAAAGATTTACTATTAACATAATAAGTGTAAAAGATTTACTATGAACATATTGAGTGTAAAAGATTTACGATGAACATAATAAGTCTAAAATATTTACTATGAACATTATAAGTGTAAAATATTAACTATGAACATAATAAGTGTAAAAGATTTACTATGAACATAATAAGTGTAAAAGATTTACTATGAATATAATCAGTGTAAAAGATTTACTATGAACATAATAAGTGTAAAGATTTACTATGAACATAATCAGTGTAAAAGATTTACTATGAACATAATAAGTGTAAAAGATTAACTATGAACATAATAAGTGTAAACGATTTACTATGAACATAATAAGTGTAAAAGATTTACTATGAACATAATAATTGTAAAAGATTTACTATGAACATAATAAGTGTAACAGATTTACTATGAACATAATAAGTGTAAAAGATTTACTATGAACATAATAAGTGTAAAAGATTTACTATGAACATAATAAGTGTAAAAGATTTACTATGAACATAATAAGTGTAAAAGATTTCTATGAACCTAATAACTGGAAAAGATTTACTATGAACATAATAACTGAAAAAGATTTACTATGAACATAATAAGTGTAAAAGATTTACTATGAACATAATAACTGTAAAAGATTTACTATGAACATAATAAGTGTAAACGATTTACTATGAACATAATAAGTGTAAAAGATTTACAATGAACATAATAACTGTAAAAGATTTACTATGAACATAATAAGTGTAAAAGATTTACTATGAACATAATAAGTGTAAAAGATTTACTATGAACATAATAAGTGTAAAACATTTACTATGAACATAATAAGTGTAAAAGATTTACTATGAACATAATAAGTGTAAAAGATTTACTATGAACATAATAAGTGTAAAAGATTTACTATGAACATAATAACTGTAAAAGATGTACTATGAACATAATAAGTGTAAAAGGTTTACTATGAACATAATAAGTGTAAATGATTTACTATGAACATAATAAGTGTAAAAGATTTACTATGAACATAATAAGTGTAAAAGATTTACTATGAACATAATAAGTGTAAAAGATTTACTATGAACATAATAAGTGTAAAAGATTTATTATGCATATAATAAGTAAAAAAGATTTACTATGAACATAATAAGTGTAAACGATTTACTATGAACATAATAACTGTAAAAGATTTACTATGAACATAACAAGTGTAAAAGATTTACTATGAATATAATGAGTGTGAAAGATTTACTATGAACATAATCAGTGTAAAAGATTTACTATGAACATAATGAGTGTGAAAGATTTACTATGAACATAATCAGTGTAAAAGATTTACTATGAATATAATGAGTAAAAAAGATTTACTATGAACATAATCAGTGTAAAAGATGTACTATTAATATAATCAGTGTAAAAGATTAATTATGAACATAATAAGTGTAAAATATTTACTATGAACATAATAAGTGTAAAAGTTTTACTATGAACATAATAAGTGTAAAAGATTTACTATGAACATAATAAGTGTAAAAGATTTACTAGGACCATAATAAGTGTAAAAGATTTATTATGAATATAATAACTGTAAAAGATTAACTATGAATATAATAAGCGTAAAAGATTTACTATGAACATAATAAGTGTAAAAGATTTATTATGAATATAATCAGTGTAAAAGATTTACTATGAAAATAATATGTGTAAAAGATTTACTATGAACATAATAAGTGTAAAAGATTTACTATGAACATAATAACTGTAAAAGATTTACTATGAACATAATAACTGTAAAAGATTTACTATGAACATTAAAAGTGTAAAAGATTTACTATGAACATAATAAGTGTAAAATATTTACTATGAACATAATAACTGTAAAATATTTACTATGAATATAATAACTGTAAAAGAGTTACTATGAACATAATAACTGTAAAAGACTTACTATGAACATAATAACTGTAAAAGACTTACTATGAACATAATAACTGTAAAAGACTTACTATGAACATAACAAGGGTAAAAGATTTACTATGAACATAATAAGTGTAAAAGATTTACTATGAACATAATAAGTGTAAAAGATTTACTATGTACGTAACAAGTGTAAAAGATTTACTATGAATATAATAAGTGTAAAAGATTTACTATGAACATAACAAGTTAAAGGATTTATTATGAACATAATCAGTGTAAAAGATTTACTATGAACATAATCAGTGTAAAACATTAGCTATGAACATAATAACTGTAAAAGATTTACTATGAACATAATAAGTGTAAAAGATTTACTATGAACATAATCAGTGTAAAAGATTTACTAGGAAAATACTAAGTGTAAAATATTTACTATGAACATAATAAGTGTAAAAGATTTACTATTAACATATTAACGGTAATAGATTTACTATGAACATAATAACTGTAAAAGATTTACCATGAACATAATAAGTGTAAAAGATTTACTATGAACATAATAAGTGTAAAAGATTTTTTTATGAACATAATAAGTGTAAAAGATCTTCTATTTACATAATAAGTGTAAAAGATTTACCATGAACATAATCAGTGTAAATATTTACTATTAACTTAATAAGTGTAAAAGATTTATTATGAACATAATAAGTGTAAACGATTTACTATGAACATAACAGGTGTAAAAGATTTACTATGAACATAATAAGTGTAAAAGATTTACTATGAACATAATAAGTGTAAAAGATTTACTATGAACCTAATGAGTAATTAAGATTTACTATGAACATAATAATTGTAAAAGATTTACGATGAATATAATAAGTGTAAAAGACTTACTCTGGACATAATAACTGTAAAAGATTTACTATTGACATAATAACTGTAAAAGATCAACTATGAACATAATAAGTGTAAAAGATCTACTATGAACATAATAAGTGTAAAAGATTTACTATGAACATATTACGTGTAAAAGATTTACTATGAACATAATAAGTGTAAAAGATTTACTATGATCATAATAAGTGTAAAAGATTTACTATGAACATAATAAGTGTAAAAGATTTACTATGTTCCTAATAAGTTTAAAAGATTTACTATTAATATAATAACTGTAAAAGATTTACTATGAATATAATAAGTGTAAACGATTTACTATGAACATAACAAGTGTAAAGGATTTATTATGAACATAATCAGTGTAAAAGATTTACTATGAACATAATCAGTGTAAAACATTTGCTATGAACATAATAACTGTAAAAGATTTACTATGAACATAATAAGTGTAAAAGATTTATCATGAATAAAATCAGTGTAAAAGATTTACTATTAAAATACTAAGTGTAAAAGATTTACTATGAACATAATAAGTGCAAAAGATTTATTATGAACATAATAAGTGTAAAAGATCTACTATGAACATAATAAGTGTAAAAGATTTACTATGAACATAATCAGTGTAAATATTTACTATGAACATAATAAGTGTAAAAGATTTATTTTGAACATGATAAGTGTAAACGATTTACTATGAACATAATAAGTGTAAAAGATTTACTATGAACAAAATAACTGTAAAAGATTTACTATGAACATGATAAGTGTAAAAGATTTATTATGAGCATAATGAGTGTAAAAGATTTACTATGAACATAATAACTGTAAAAGTTTTACTATGAACATAATAACTGTAAAGGACTTACTATGAATATAATAAATGTAAATGATTTACTATGAATATAATAAATGTAAATGATTTACTATGAATATAATAACTGTAAAACATGTACTATGAATATAATAACTGTAAAAGATTATCTATGAACATAATAGGTGTAAAAGATTTACTATGAACATAATCAGTGTAAAAGATTTACAATGAATATAATCAGTGTAAAAGATTTACTATGAACATGACAAGTGTAAAAGATTTACTATAAACATAATAAGTGTAAAAGATATATTATGTATATAATAAGTAAAAAAGATTTACTATGAACATAATAAGTGTAAAAGATTTACTATAAACATAATAACTGTAAAAGATTTACTATGAACATAATAAGTGTAAAAGATTTACTATGAACATAAGGAGTGTGAAAGATTTACTATGAATATAATAAGTAAAAAAGATTTACTATGAACATAATAAGTGTAAAAGATTTACTATAAACATAATAACTGTAAAAGATTTAATATGAACATAATAAGTGTAAAAGATTTACTATGAACATAATAAGTGTAAAAGATTTACTATGAATATAATAAGTAAAAAAGATTTACTATGAACATAATAAGTGTTTAATATGTACTATTAACACAATAAGTGTAAAAGATTTACTATGAACATAATAAGTGTAAAAGATTTATTATGAATATAACAAGTAACAAAGATTTACTATAAACATAATAAGTGTAAAAGATTTACTATGAACATAATAAGTGTAAAAGATTTACTATGAACATATTGAGTGTAAAAGATTTACTATTTACATAATATCTGTAAAAGCTTTAATATGTACATAATAAGTGTAAAAGATTTACTATGAACATAATAAGTGTAAAACATTTACTATTAACATAATAAGTGTAAAAGATTTACTATGAAAATAATAAGTGTAAAAGATGTACTATGAACATAATAAGTGTAAAAGATTTACTATGAACAAAATAACTGTAAAAGATTTACTATGAACATAATAAGTGTAAAAGATTTACTATGAACATAATAACTGTAAAAGATTTACTATGAACATAATAAGTGTAAAAGATTTACTATGAACATAATGAGTGTAAATGATTTACTATGAATATAATAACTGTAAAAGGTGTACTATGAACATAATAAGTGTAAAGATTTACTATGAACATAATAAGTGTAAAAGATTTACTATGAACATAATAAGTATAAAATATTTACTATGAACATAATAAGTGTAAAAGATTTACTATGAACATAATAACTGTAAAAGATTTACTATGAACATAATAAGTGTAAAAGATTACCTATGAACATAATAAGTGTAAAAGATTTACAATGAACATAATAACTGTAAAAGATTTACTATGAACATAATAAGTGTAAAATATTTACTATGAACATAATAAGTGTAAAAGATTTACTATGAACATAATAAGTGTAAAAGATTTACTAGGAACATAATAACTGGAAAAGATTTACTATGAACGTAATAACTGGAAAAGATTTACTATGAACATAATAAGTGTAAAAGATTTACTATGAACATAATGACTGTAAAAGATTTACTATGAACATAATAAGTGTAAAAGATTTACTATGAACATAATAAGTATAAAAGGTTTACAATGAACATAATAACTGTAAAAGATTTACTATGAAAATAATAAGTGTAAAAGATGTACTATGAACATAATAAGTGTAAACGATTTACTATGAACATAATAAGTGTAAAAGATTTACTATGAACATAATAAGTGTAAAAGATTTACTATGAACATAATAAGTGTAAAAGATGTACTATGAACATAATAGGTGTAAAAGATTTACTATGAACATAATAACTGTAAAAGATTTACTATGAAAATAATAACTGTAAATGATTTACTATGAACATAATAAGTGTAAAAGATTTACTATAAACATAATAGGTGTAAAAGATTTATTATGAAAATAATAAGTGTAAAAGATTTACTATGAACATAATTACTGTAAAAGATTTACTATGAAAATAATAACTGTAAATGATTTACTATGAACATAATAAGTGTAAAAGATTTACTATAAACATAATAGGTGTAAAAGATTTTCTATGAACATAATAAGTGTAAAAGGTTTACTATGAACATAATAAGTGTAAAAGATTTACTATGAACATAATAAGTATAAAAGATTTACTATGAACATAATAAGTGTAAAAGATTTACTATGAACATAATAGGTGTAAAAGATTTACTATGAACATAATAACTGTAAAAGATTTACTATGAAAATAATAAGTTTAAAAGATTTACTATGAACATAATAAGTGTAAAAGATTTACTATTAACATAATAAGTGTAAAAGATTTACTATGAACATAATAAGTGTAAAAGATTTACTATGAACATAATAAGTGTAAAAGATTTACTATGAACATAATAAGTGTAAAAGATTTACTATGAACATAATAACTGTAAAAGATTTACTATGAACATAGTAAGTGTAAAAGATTTACTATGAACATAATAAGTGTAAAAGATTTACTATGAACATAATAACGGTAAAAGATGCATAATAATAGTGGATGACAAGACGTTTTGTCAACTTTTCTATGTGAAATAAGTTCTTGGAACTTGCTGCTCCATTTTGCTTAGTCTAGATATTTACCCACCCCATTGTATCGCTCCTTACTTACAACTGAATGCTAGGTGACTCACTCTCTCTATTTCAGAACCTGCACTTGTTGTCATCTGTATCGATCGCAGTGAGCGTTACCAAGTGAACGTTTAGAAATTTGGAACAATCTTGATCAGCCGATAGGGACAGTTATTTTCAATAGGATTAAACAACTTCCAACACTTCAGATGACAACTCAGAATGGCTTTAGAGGTCGTCACATCATTAGGGAGAAGGGAAAGTTCTTTACAGTTTTGGTAGAAACCCGAGGTCTTGTTTTGAATGTCTTATAAGTAATAACAAGAGATTGAAAGTACTTGCTAGATGTATTTTTCGCCCGCCCTTAACTGAAAGATAAAACAAGTTCAAACAAACGAAGTATCAACTCAGTTTTATTTCTGTCTGTTTATCCTGGATTTTTTATTCGAACGTTTTCCTCTCTCTGATTCAACTCTACAAACGCAAGAAATAAACTGGTGAAGCGTTAATCGAAACCAAAGAAGCTGGGTGCATTATTTAAACTTCTGTGCTCATATTGAGTGTTATGCTAACAACGTTTCAGTCGATGTAAACTCCGACTTTCCTTAGATGTATATTGTAGAGCTTCGGAATCTTTCTGTCGAACTAGGGAATCTGCACACAATTTCGAACGGAACCACTTATTTAACCCAGGGAGGTAGCATGCTCTCGTTCCGCCTGTCAAGTAATTCGCAATTGTATTCTTAGTATCGCTAACACTGAGAATTGAACAGAGAAGCGTCAATTAGAACTGAATTTCACGCAGTACTTTATCCGTTACGTCACGTTATGAGAATAACATTCACGATGAAAACAGTAGTCCGAATGACCCAAATAATACAAAGCATCAATCTTCATCTAAAATACTGAGAAACGAAAGTAGTGTCTGTCTTTCAATTATCTCCGGCAAACAAAGGAAAAAAACCATTACTTCCCTTTTCCGGCAAATACAATGCCGGCAAAAAGAAAGTCCGCACTTGTAATTTTTTTCAAAAACTGCAAATTTAAGCTAAATTTAATGTAACTGTTTAAACAACCTATACCTCATTTGATTCGCCTTTTATTCTTCTATAATTTTACCTGTTAATATTTGACTTTTAATTAAAATATTCTAGTGTTCACGTCAATTAAAAAAATAACTTCAAATTGAGGAGGCAAAAAGAAAGTCTGCAGCAACAAACTCGCTTAAAACCAGCTTAAATTATCGCCCCTAACTCAGTTTAAAATATGCACCAACAGGCAACAAAGCATCTCTAATCGTAATTGTTGTTGTTCCAGGTTATACAACGTAACATTTAGTCCATATGCCACAACGTTCTCTTAGTGATCGTCAGGAGCTCATTAATCTCCACCTTTCTGGTTTATCAAATCGAGAAATCGGTCGCAGATTGTAATGTGATGAGAAAACGGTACGAAAGACTGTGCAAAAGCACCAAAACACCTAAATACGGTCGCACTAGTTACTTCTAACAGGGAAGACAATGCTATCAAGATCCGCAGCCTAAGAAACAGATTTGAAACGGCTCCTCAAATCCAACAATAGTGCAATCTTGTTAAAAAGTGCTCTTTTTCTACTGTAAAGAACAGATTAAAGGAATTTATTTGCGAAGATATGTTATAAGACGCAAGCCAATTGATTTCTGTAAAGAACAGAAAGCGCCGGCTGGACTTCGTCAGATGCAATGAAGATCATGGCTCTTCATATTGGTCCGTCGCAAGAAAGAAGAAGAATTTAATCCTAAATGCTCAGTTTCAACGCTGCAAGGTGGTGGAGGTTCAGTTTTGGTGTGGGGCATTATTGTACCAATGGTCCAGGGCCTATAGTTCGCTTGCATGGTCCAATTAATTTGACCAAGTATGTTGACTGAGCATTTTCTACCCTACTTGGTCGGAATTTGGATGATAATCCCATCTTCATGCAAGATAATGCTCCCATTCACACAGCTCGCAATGTTAAGAGGTTACTGGAAGAGTTGGATTGACCTGCACAATCTCCAGACCTCAATCTTATCGAAAACGTATGGCATTACATCAAGCAACAGCTACGCAATGATAAAAATTCAAATTTGGAAGAACTTTGGACAAGAATTAAAGAAGAGTGGGATGCCCTTTCCCCGGAGTATTGCTGCAGTCTAATTCAAGAAATTCCCAAGAGATTGCAGACTGTAAAATTGCAGAAGAGCTATGATACTTAATATTTACTAGTTCGTTGTGTTCCTGTTGTATTTATATTGCATTAATGTCCTAAAATAACAATTTTTCATTGTGCGGACTTTCTTTTTGCCTCCTCAATTTGAAGTTATTTTTTTTTAATTGATGTGAACACTAGAATATTTCAATTAACAGTAAAATGTGAAAAGGTAAAATTATAGAAGAATAAAAGACCAATCAAATGAGGTATAGTTTGTTTAAACAGTTACATTAAATTTAGATTAAATTTGCAGTTTTTGAAAAAATTACAAGTGCGGACTTTCTTTTTGCCGCCTGTGTAGTTTGAGTCATTTTTTTCCATTTGTGTATTCTTATTTGCAGTTTAAAGACTGGTTTTCTCATATTTTTTTAATGTTATTAATATGTTCCGACCGTTTTATTCCCCGGTCTTCTCGATTTGACTCGTGTCGAACTTTGAATACGTCAGTGAATTTCGAATCGAATATTTTAGTAGCCTATTCTAACCTTTTCTTGATTAAACCAAAATATCGAGATAATATTGCACATTTGTCAACATGACTGCGTGTCTCTTTAATGAATTAAACTAATCCGAATAATAGAAACGAACTGATGTAAATATAATTACAAGTATTTTTCTTTATGCCTTCTTTTTTATGTCCTTTTTTCTCCGAATATTCTTCTCTTATCTTGACATAAAATTTTGTTTCAGTTTTCTTTACTTTTTCAACAAATCTCTTTCGTTTTTTTTTTTTTTTCATTTATATTTTCTTTTTCCCTTATTTTTTTATTTTGTGTTTTATTTGTTCCTTTCTTTCTTTTCACTACTTTCCGCTTTTCTTCTGCTTTATTTTTTCGCTTCTTTTTATCTTCATTTTTCTTGAATTTTACTTCTTTTTTTGATTTTTCAATTCTCTTATCTTCGTCATTTCTCTTTATATATATATATATATATATATATATATATATATATATATATATAATAAGTTATGAAAATATATATGGAATTAAGTTACACAGAATATTCTGCGTTTCATTCTCGTGAGAATTCCTTAGGCTTATGCATATATATATATATATATATATATATATATATATATATATATATATATAGATGTATATACATGTGCATATATATAAATATATATGTATATATATACATATATATATACACAAACACACACACACACACACATATATATATATATATATATATATATATATATATATATATATATATATATATATAATTTTAAACTAAAAAGATCAAAGAAACAAAAAAACAGGCAGGTGGAATTGTTAAAATTTCCTTAAGGCCTTATCGTCTGACCCTCTAAGAGGAAACGTCAGAATGATAAATTAAAAGCTAAGAATCGAATGAGGAAAGAGGGAAATTGGTTTCAGTTGGAAAACCAGTGAGAGAAAAAATATATATATATAATTCTCACTGTTTAGGTGGTTTTAAATCAGTAAATATTTCCAACTGATGTTTCAAAATCTTTTGTCTACACAGGCTAGGTCGAGAGTTATTAATGACTAACGCCTCAATGATATTGAGATGATAGTTCGACCTAGCACTGTATAAAACAGAAAACCACCCATCGGAATATTGGTCAGAACACCTATTTATACTAATCAGGTGATTACCGATGGCGGACTCATGAGCTTGGGAGTGCCCGGATGTTCTCGAAACCTGGTGTAATCGAATATCCCGAGGGATATGTTGGGATATTCTCATTTCCAATCTTTGGGATGTCTTGCCAACGTAGTCAGCTCCACACTGACAAACACATTTATAAACAACAGAATTCTTTTGAATGGTTGGCAAAACATCTTTACGAAAAGAAGAGAAAAAGGTTCGAGTTGTGTAAACTACTCTAAGCATAGTAGCTGGAAAACAACGTTGAGTAGCAGAAGAAATCCTTTCAACAATATGAAGGCCAACGGGACCTAACCATGGTAATTTTAAATAAATAGGACAACGTGATGGACCAATACGTTTAACACTATTAAATGTAGCAATTTTACATTCAATAGTAGTTTTTATTATATTTATGGGATATCCATTGCTGAGAAAAATATTTGTGATTTCACCAAGTTCCGCATCAAGACGGTTTGGTGAACAAATCATGAGTGCACGATGTGTAAGAGCGCTAATGAGGTTTATTTTTCTAGACTGAGGGGCAAAGGAAAACCAATTAAGATAGTGCCCTGTAAATGTAGGTTTTCTGTATACAGAGATCTCAAACGTAGAACCAACTTTAGAAACGCGAACATCGAGGAATGGAAGAGAGCCATAATCCTCGACCTCCATAGTAAATTGTAACGATGGATGCAAGTTACAAAGAAGACGAAGAAACTGTTCAGCTTCACTACGTGAGGGAAAGCATGCAAAAGTGTCATCAATGTTTAGAATGTTGGTTTAGTAATTTTGGAAAATAATTCGTTTTCCAAAAATCCAACGAAAATGTTGGCTAGCGAAGGACCAAGAGGGCTACCCATAGATATCCCATCGATTTGCCGGTACATAATGTTGTTGAAACTGAAGGAAACTAATTTAGTGGCAAGTTCCATCAGTTCAACGAAAATTCGTTCAGGAAATTGTGGAGATTTTGAGGGGCCACGATATAGATAGTCAGCACAAATACCAATGGTTTCATCCAAAGGTATATTAGTAAAAAGACTATTAATGTCAAAGGAAGCCAAGAACTCGGTAATCTTAGATAAAGATAATTTGTGTATATGAGACACAAATTGAAAAGAATCAGAGATACAATGGACCGAATAAAAAGAAAGCACAGGTGTAAGAAGATCAACTAATCATTTCCCAAGTTCGTGTTGTGCAGAACCCAACATAGATAAAATGGGTCGCAAAGGAATGTTAGGTTTATGAACCTTGGGTAAACCGTAGATTCTAGGTCTTTGAGAGCCAATGGGTCGGATTCTATCGTAAATCTCCTTAGAAATAAACCTGCTTTTATAAAGTTGAAGATTCTTTTATTCTTTTATAAAGTTGAAGATTCTTTGATCTTTTTAATTTAAAATTAAACTATGTTTCCTCTGAAATTTCTCCTTCCATTTTGCTGTACCAAGAATTTACACATATATATATATATATATATATATATATATATATATATATATATATATATATATATTAAAGTAAATCAGTAAAATAATGTATCGTAATTAAGCTTAAGCTACAGAAAGTCTCTGCGTTTAATCCCCATATCAATGTAATCGTCAAACTAAACTCAATTTATCCTACGGGATGAAACGTGGAAGCCTTTATGTAGCTTATTTGCCATAAATATAATTTCGCAACTTACTACCTAGCTCTACTTACATATTGAGCACTGTTGAAGTAAATACTGAAAATCGATACACAAAATATTGTTTTTTTTTTCATAAGATTTTACACTTATACATGAAATAATTATATATATATATATATATACATATAGAGAGAGAGAAAGAGAGAGAGATATATGTGTGTAATTCTTTCTCTTTCTTTTCCTATTCATTCTGTTCTTTTTCTTTTAAAATCGCATATATTTATCTTTCAAGAAATCATTCTATTTGCATATCACTAGCTTCTCTCATCTTCTTTATTCTCTATTTATCTATCCATGTTATTTGCAAAATATCTCCGTTTTTACTTTTTTCCTTCTCATACACATTTTATTTCTTCTTCTTCTTCTTCCTCTTCTTCTTCTTCTTCTTTTTCTGTATCTATTTTTCTATAAAATTTCTATTCCTCTCCACGTCCTGCTATTTTCTCTCATTACATGATCTTCTACCTCTTGCATCAACTATCACTCCCTATATAGAAAGAAATAGATACCCTTTTTGTTTTCTGCGTGTAGCAACATTCCTATTAGCCTGGGGGAACCTTAATCCACTGTCCATAGCCAAATGACAATAACAATTGGCCTCCAGTGCCGGAAATGCCATAAAATTGACTCGTCGTGTGACCTATTATGTCTGAATCCTATTATCAAGGATATTGAATATGTCAGTAGTGGACAGTCATTTCCACGTTACCTTTCCTTTGATAAATAACAGCTTTAGGGATATTCAAATCCCAACTGTTGAATTATGAAACAATTTATCTTGTAGTTTTTTTCTTTTAATGAGAAGACGCTGCTAAAAACATTAAAAACAATGTATTTTTTAAGTACTAAACAATCATTATATATTGTTTATTTATTTTATTTTTTTATTGGAATTCTTCTGGGATGAGTAATTTGTGTCTTGATTTATTTACAGTTGTTGTTGTTGTTGTTGTTGTTGTTGTTGTTGTTGTTGTTTAATTACGTTTCGACCAACTTATCCAAAAACGTGGTAAGACAACAACAACTATGGTAATTAAGGCAGTAATTACTGAGGATACATTTATGAGACACAGCATTCCTATTCTGTCGCAGTGAATCACCTGAAGAAGGCCACACCTTAAAATATTGAATGAAGGAATCTTTGTAGGGACTTATCAAGATATAAAAAGCTCAACATCTGAATGGAGCAGAAAGAAAATAATAGACACGATAATATATATATATATATATATATATATATATATATATATATATATATATATATATATATATTAATATATATGAATTTATTTGTCGGTTCAATAAAGAAAAACATCAGTGAGAAGAGGGATTATAAATGATCTTTATACCTAGACATTTCCAAACCTGATGCTTTTTTATCAGAAGAGGAGATAAAAGCTAGGTTACAAATATAAGAAAATGCGACATCTAGCTTAGGCTACATTAAGAAGTTAACATCAAAATACTTAATATAGAAGGGAGATAATAGAATAATGAGAACTGTGTTAGATATTCTTGGAAGTGAATATCTAGCCTAAGTTAAAGAAATGTCAAAATACATGAGATAAAAGGTAGGTAAGGGATCCGGGGATTCTGAATATAAAGAAGGAGAATAAATTAAGACCAACAGGAGTCTTAAAGGTATAAAAATTAGAAGGAGGATAATGATTTTAAAAATTACCTTATTAAACTGGGGAATAAAATTAAAACTATTAGGAAGCTGGTAAACAAATTGGGGACACATTCAAAAACAATATCTTATGAGATTGAGGGGAAACTGGAAATATACAAAAAAGTACAAAACGATACAGAGAATATCAGTAAAACTGAAGAAATAGAAAGACAAAAAACGCATTATATATATGTATATATATGTGTGTGTGTGTGTGTGTGTGTGTGTGGATATCCAAAAAGTGGAAATAATTGAATTCCAACAAGGGTCGTTGATAGTGCTCAATCATAGCAAGTTATAGTTTTAAAACATTTTTTTATGTAAATACAGTCATATCTTGCTACGATGTGTAGACCGTTTCAATCATATTAGATATCATCAGTCAAGAAAAATTAAGGTACAAAAACTTAAAAGGTTCAACACCTTTTCAATGTTTGAGGAGAGAAAATTCGCCATGAGTGGCGATGGGCGAAATTAAAATTCTTACTAACTTTTTCTTGCCTGATGATATATAATATGATTGAAACGGTCTGCACATCGTAGCAAGATATGACGGTATTTACATAAAAAATGTTATATATATATGGTGATCCTTTAAATTAACTGTTACTTATGCCGTTATCAACAAAAGTAGCGTCTTTTAAGTTTAAACCGTTAAAAAACACGTATATAAGAATTTACACATAATTAATATTTAATTATAAACCCCTCTCTTTTTTAATACACTCCTACTACTTTAAACTCCAACGTCCTCTCCCCACCACTCCCCCTTCTTTTCTAACTCCCCTTTATCTACGATCTTTCCATTTTTATTTGACTTTATAACTTAGTCCATCTATGAATTCTGATGATGCTAGTTGGATTTTTCCTCTCTTTGAGGATTTTCCTCTAGTTGAAACAATTTGTAAACTCATTCTGGACTCACAGTAATAAATTTCCTATATATATCTATATATATATATATATATAAGTAGTTAACCTATGTCTCGACGTTGCTCTGAGAAAATAGATTAATTCAGGAAATTCATGCCTTAACCTTCAACTATTGAATTATTTGCTGCTTAGGTTTGTCCGACATGAGCTCCATAAAGCAGTTTAAGATGGCTTGCCATCAGAATATATGGAGGAAGTTTAATTACCAACTCGAATTTTTTGTTCTTAAAAAGTGAGACCATTAAATGTCAACTTCACGATAAAAGAAATCGTTTAATAAAATTAATTTCGTTGTTTTATTTTTGATTGTTTTGTTGTTGAATTTGAACTAAAAGCAATATTTCCCACTTAATTTTCATGCCGAAATAAGTAATATATTAATACATTACATAAAACAGTTAATGCTTTCACAATCCAGATAATCCTCATCATTATTTAGAAATTTAAATTAAACAAGGGAAGTAATTCTATAGTTTTGGATTTACTTATTTGAGTATAACTTGCAATTTTTCAAAAGCAATTTTTAGTTTTTTAATTTATCAGTTTTCTTAATTTTGGCTATTTTATTAAGTAATAATTAAGTAGGTAGAATTGCTTTTAATTGAAATTCATTTTTTTTCGAACCTCGTTATTATTTCAAACAAACCCCCTGGCTTCAATAATTTTTGTTGGTATTCGTTTTGGGATTCATCACTTATCGCTAGCATATGTATATACGTATGCGTATATGCTGGTTGGTGGACATATGTCGAGATGCAGTGCTAAAATATGCAAACAGAACAAAGACCCATCAGTATATTTGATTTGTATGAGTGTTTCTTTAAATAGTCGTATATATTTTTTCTAAGCAACAGTTTCTAAATATAAGTGACAGAAACAGAAACATGGGGACCAAAATATAAGTGATAGAAACAGAAATATGGCGCCATATTAATAACTTATGTTTTAGAACGATAAATGGTTTTTACGATATGCTGACATTGTTTGGTTGAATAACAAAAAAAAAACATTTTCTTGTGCAAATAGCGCCCATACAGTTTTCTATACGTCGACAAACAGTCTGGAAAGTATTACTAATCGGGAAATTTACGATGATGGTTTTTTTTTTTTTTTTTTTTGCTGTTCTGTTGTTTGTTTCTTGAACGAGTCGAACCTCTGCAAAGCGATCACGAAGATCGAGCCTCAGGTCTCTCTGTCTGCATGAAGTCCTCCTCGTGTGCCATATCTGCTTATTAATCTGCAGGACTGCAACTTTCAATCCTTAACACCGAGAGTGACAAGGCTCACCGGTGGCATAAGAAGTCGGAGAAGGTTTGGGCAAGAACACAAAGAAGAATGGCGTAGAAAAATAACGTCGCCACTTTTACTGTGTTGTTTCGGTTCTGCAATTAGCACTTTCTTATTTGCCACATATGGAAGCAGATACAACCAAAGGACGAGGGACAATTTTTCCTGGCTTTACAACAGATTCCTGTTAGCTACGTTGCGGCCTTAATACCGCCTGGTGGTAAATTTGTCTGACTTAGGTGACCCCGCCAGGAACTGAACTAGGCGGCATAGCTCTGACACTACGACATTGTCACCGACTATGCCAGGGTGAAGAAGAGTTGAGCTTTAGATAGTGCTGCTTTTTCTTCTTCTGTTTCTGCTTCTGCTTCTGCTTCTGTTGCTGACGACGACGACGACGGCGGCGGCGGCGGCGGCGGCGGCGACCACGACCACGACGACGAATAAGAAGAACTGTTCAAAGGATTGCACTTTAAACGCATTTATATTGGCTTTAACGGCATGTGAACCATCTCTGATTTCTTTTAGATGAGGATTGATAATTTGTATTATTTAAATTATTCGGGCTACTGTTCTCATCTTCAGTTTTCTTCTCGCATTTGATCTTTTTTATATGTAATTTTTCGAATTGGTTCGCAAGGTACGTGTGATGTAACGAATAAAATATTAAGTAAATTCAGTTTTAAGTGGGAATCTTCTAGAGATTGACGGTTTGTCTTCTGGAGACTTTGTAGGTCCATAAATAACAGAGATATCGTCTTTTAAAGTTGGTCACTTTTCCATAAAAATTCACATTTTTTAAAAAGGTCAAGGTCATATCTCCGAAATCCCTTGACCTTGAGATGTGTAACAGGTGCCATTCAATTCCTATTATGGAGATCTATAAGTGTAGCAAATTTGAAAAAAATCCGTGTCGGACATGGTTTCTGCCCCCCCCCCAAAAAAAAATTTGTCGATTTGACATGGAATGAGCCATATATATATATATAGTCATCCACATACAGTACTGTTAGTTTTAATGCCTATAGACACGAATGTATGATCCTTTCAGGAATCATCACTGCAGGGAATCACGATTACCGCCGGTCTGAAGATTCGAACCCGGCGACGAAGCCATCTCTGATTTCATTAGTAACCCGCGGCGCGAAATTTAGTGTAAATTAATATTTATATAAATTCTAAATGTCATTCCAGAAGGCCGAGAGTGATATTAAAAAAACCAAGACACCTCAAAAGCAAGTGGACCTGACCTCATCCCAGCTGTGCTATTAAATAAATGCTCCGCTGAAGTCGCACCTGTTCTCTCTAAACTTTTTAACAAATTCCTTAACGAATCTTGTTTTCCTGGCTGCTGGAAAACTGCTTCTATGGTACGAGTTTACAAAAATACTGGCGAAAAACTGACCCATTAAATTATCACCCAATTAGCCTCCTCCCTCTTTTCGCCAAAATATTTGAGTCCTTAATTAATCAAGCTCTAGTCCACCACCTTACATCTGCTAAACTTCTGTCAGACCACCAATATGGATTTAGGCAAGATATTACCTATTTACTGCAGATATTCTAACTGTAATCTCTGAACGTTTATACCAAGCACTGCATAAGGCAGGAAAGGGGAGGGCAGTAGACCTCGATATATCTAAGGCTTTTGACAGGGTATGACACGATGGTCTTCTAATGAAAATAAAGTCCTGGACGAATGCTTAGCATAATTAGATCCTTCTTAAATGAGAGAAGAATCCAGGTTGTCCTCGTTGGGCGTACGTCCAAAACATTTTATATAAATGCGGGTGTAGCTCAGGGATCGATCCTTGAACTTTTATTATTTCTGATATTCATAAATGACTTACATGATAAAATTGTCTCTGAGATGGGTATATTTGCCGATGACACCACGCAGGCTCGTAGGAAAACTATAGCAGGCACGTGGGGAAAACTAATGAGCACATATCTAAGGTAATGGCCGAAACCCTAGAGGATAACATTCAGTCTGTAGTGGAATGGGGTTAAAAATGGATGGTAACGTTCAACGCTGCCAAGACAAATCTCGTTTCCTTTAATAATTACCTGAAACCTTACCAACCACCAATAGCTATGGCTAGAGATACTTTACATGAGAGCACTTCGTTCAAGCTCCTTGGCTTAACGTTCACAGGAAACATAGGTTGGAATAGATACATCAAGATCATTACTAAGGTTGCTGCAAAGAAGGTGGGCTTTCTCTATCGTACTAGAAAGTTACTTACACCTGAAAGTATCCTGTAACTCTACAAAGCCACCATTCGCCCATGTATCGAGTACTGCTGTCACATTTTGGCTGGTTCATCTGCTACTAGTCTCTCGCTCCTGGGCAGGGTCCAAAAGAGTGTCGCCAACATAATAAGTCCCAAACTGCTATCTAAACTTCAGCCCATGTCCCACTGACGAAGTGTTCCATCTTTCTGCCTGTTTTACAAGTATTTTAATGGTGTATGTTCTGACGAACTACAAGCATGTGTACCTCCTCGACGAAAATACCCCCGACAAACCCGACAAGCAGCGAAGTCCCACCCCTACACAGTTAAGATCCCTAGATGTAAGAAAGCCTTTTACTCTAATAGCTTCTTCCGCAGAACTGCAAGACTTTGGAATTCTCTTCCGGTTTCCTGCTTCCCCAATTGTACTGACATGCAGAAGTTCAAGTGTAATGTGAACAGACATCTTGCTGCTAAACTCCCTACGTAGTACCCCTGCAACTTAGGTCCATGATAGTAGCCCCCTACATCAAAGTGGTAATGTGCCTTGTTTGGGGTGAAAATGTAATTTTAAAAAAATAAAAAAAATATTGTGAGTTTAACATCACGATCTGTGCATGTTGGCTTAAGTGATCGACTGTATTATCGCATAGAAAATAATACACATATATAAAATATAGAATAGAGTTATTCCATTAGATACAATAACAGCGGTCCGTATCGAGCAGCAACAACGACAAAGGAAGCTGATAAATGAACCACTAAGTGTTCGCATTCTAATCCGCAGCTTCAACTAATTCCAACCCATTTCGCTCTCCTTCCGTATATGTAAACCGTAGTGATGTATTCGAGCCAATACATATATTGTTGTTCTCTGTTTCATTTTACTTGAGTCAGAGTTCTCAGAAATCAAGGTAACCCAATTCCTGGGGTTAACACTTAATCTATATATTAGATACATAATATTCCATCCAAGTTCGTTTATACATCTGGAAGACTGAATTAGTAAAGAAGTTGGGAAAATAATTTTTCTTCCCCAGTTTACCATTTAAATAAATTATAGTATATCTTACTTGTCGTCTTTTGATCTTACTGGATTTCAGGACAAGAATTCTCTTTGTCTGATGGAGTATCCAGCTTCCTGCTGTTACTTGAGGTAACACCACTTAGATAAGATGCCTCATTCCTCGTAAAAGCCAGTATGGGTTGACCATATCGAGGAGATTATTTGGGCCGTCAATACTATGTGATTTTGAATATTTAGTCAGGGTTTATTTGTAGGAAAACGTATCTTTATGCCAGGTTTTCCTGACAAACCTCTGTACAGAAAGAACTTAGACACTCGAAGACAGTGTCTAGTAGCATTCAAGTTCTTTTCTAGGCATTAGAGTTCTCTCTCTTTCTCTCTCTTTCTCTCTCTCTCTCTCTCTCTCTCTCTCTCTGTCTATATATATATATGTGTGTGTGTGTGTGTGTGTGTGCATAATCTTTTCCTCGTTTTGTCTTTAACAGCAAGTTAAATAGTATTAGTGCCTGTAGTGATATTACCTTTTGTTTTTAATGAACTATTTCCATCTTTTTTTTTTTTTTTTTTAGTTTCTATTTAACTCCTGTTTACTACCACAACTAGTTTCAGTGGACCTGAGAGTAGTTTTAACTAATAGGTAACTTCACACTTCTGATCCTCCTAGATTAGGATTTCACTACTGGATGCACATTGTGCTATACCCGAGGTGGTCGAAATGGATATTCATATGGTTTGCTACGAGAGTAACAAATAGTAAAGCTATGTAAAATGCATTTTAGACTGGTAAGGAAGAAGCGAAAAATATCAGACGAATAACAGCAATTATAACAGTGTATAAATACTTCCATTATTGATAACTATGAGAACAAGCATAAAATAAACAAAATCGTCTCCCCCTTAAAGCTTTCATACCCAAGATATTATAACACTCAGCGAAACTAGTTTAAACTCCTCAATTTCCTCTAACCGTTTTGACATGCAAGGAAATGTTTCTGAATTTTTAGATGAGGATTTATTATTCGTATTATTTGGATTCATCGAACTACTGTTCTCATTTGTAGTGACATTCATTTTTACAACGTTTCGGTCAATGTAACCTCTAACCTTCTTCAGGTGTATCTTGACGAACTCGAGAATGTTTCTGTCGAACTCGGGAATTTGGACGAAATTTCGCAATTGTATTTTTTGGTCGCCCACACTGAAAATTGAACTTTCACCTTCAGGAGAATATCACGTTTACAATTGATGTTTCCAAGTACTCTAACTACTGCGCCACGGGTTCAGTTTTCAGTGTGGGTGAACGAAAAATATAATTGCGAATTACTTCGGACTTTTATCTACTCATACTTGACGGAACGAGAACATGACAGCCTCGTGAAGTAAATAAAGGGTTCCGTTCGAAATTCCGGAGGTTACATGAACCGAAACGTTGTGAAAACGACACTGAAGAGGAAAACAATCGTCCGACGAATCCAAACATTACGAATGCCCGGATACATTTCAGTTTTTCATAAAAACTCTGACAAACCCATGCATGGGATCGGTGTATACATGACTAGTATAATAAATATTGATTACAATTAAAAAACTTAAATATACGTTTTATATTCATATATTTATATATATATATATATATATATATATTTATTCGTCTATTTTAATTTATTTTTGTTTCACATCATATTTTTCATAAATTTAAAACAAGTTTAAAATGAAGTGCGTGTTTAGTGTTATTTATATATCTTTTTTAAATTCTAAGGGTTTTTTTATCTTTTCGCACAGCAACAGTTTGAAGTATTTTTTTATTGAATATATTATGTGAATGCCCCATTACGGGGAAATGTTTATGCCTAAGATGGAGAAATCTCTTAACTAGTTGAGTTTTTTATCATGTGGTTATACAGAACGTGGGGAACGTTCTCGTGCGTTTGACGTTGCGCTACCACGTGACCCAACCAGCCTTGTCCCCTCGCTTTAATCATACCATATAACAAAGGCATTCATTTTACAACTCTATTGCTCCATTCGTCTCTCATTTTCAAACAGTAATTTCCATTTTGGAAAATATTTTTTGTGTTATTTTACTCATTTATTTTCCTCCATATTTTTTATTCGATATTCATTTTGATTTAAAAATTCACATCGTGTTTCTCTATTTCATCTTTCTCCCCCCCCATTTATTTTCACTTATTCTCGCTTATTTCTGATTTTTCCTATTCTTATCTTTACACTTAGTTTTTTTTTTTTTTTTACATTCTTTAAAATGTTAAAGATAAACTTCGTTTATTTTTCAGATTTTTTTTTTCAAATCTTTCTTTTAGCTAAAGGAAACGACGTCGGGTGATATAGGAACAAGCGCGCAAAGTAAGCCAATCGAATTTGGGAATACAGGGAGAGTAGGCATAAAATAACGATTCATGAACGAGTGGAACAACGAAAAGAGACCGTCGGGACCATCTTTGCACCATACCCTTACTTTCTTCTCGTCAACGGTTATGACGTAAGACGAATAAGAACAGCTTGACAAAAAACGATATTCTTCCAAAGTGATTACCTTTATTTTTGTAGCTTGGGCCCGACTTTATTTAAGAACGAGAAATATTCAGTGTGGGTGTATCGCTGCAGGTGCACGTTTAATGACTTCATGTATGATTTATTCCTATGTCGAATGGTATTTGTAATAACATGTAGACTTATGAATAAAATAACATATTTACCGAATTCTGCGTTGACGTATACTCAAATGAGATATGGTTTAATAATGTAGATAAAAAAAAACATATTGCCACCAATGCAAGCGATTTAATGGTGTATGAACAATTTTGTCTTTCGAAGAAACATACAGTCTTAGGACGAGCGAGATAGTCGATTTTTAATGTATTTGTTACCATCCTGGTCGGTAAATACACACGCGCACACACACACACATACATATATATATATATATATATATATATATATATATATATATATATATATATATATATATATGCTGTACAAGCAAAATCAAGACTTCAAAAAGGGTGTTGATGGCAACAAAAAGAGTATTTCATTTTACGTTACAATTGTTTCCATGTCCAGTCGAACAATTTCAAACATTATATATATTACTGAATTACACGAACTCAGTATATTACATATAAGTCTATATATATATAAGTCTCTCTCTCTCTCTCTCTCTCTCTATATATATATATATATATATATATATATATATATATATATACAGGTATAGTGGCCCATTAATAGCTATATATATATATATATATATATATATATATATATATGAAAATATATGTTTGTTACTTACCGATAATCTAAATAACCACTGGACCGATTGCTTCGACATTTGGGTATAGCATTTTTATTGTACCCATTTTATATATCTCTTTTTAATTATAACGTTATACTTAATTTTTATTTAATAAATTAGATGGTTTTCTTTGTAACGATGTTGCCATTCTTTCATATGTGGAAATATCACCGCCGGTGATTCGCCAGCAACGTGACATCGATAAAACATTAAACTTTCACAACATTTATTTAGGTTGTAGAATGAATGTATACAGACGCATTTACACAAATAACACTGGGTAACAAAAAAATATGTTTTGAAAATCGTCCTGGGTTTTCCAGCTGAATCAGACTAATTTTGATGCACTGAGTCCGAAAATGACCTTGGTTTTACTCAATCAGGTCAGGTTTTTTGCCACAGATTTTTTTAAAAATCGATTTTTCGTAAAAAAAATTTCTGCGGATCATCAGCTGAGAAACCCCTGACGATTTTTTCTGTTTTCCTCAAGAAATAAAAGTCAACGTATCCAAATTCATTCAGTTTTTATTTAGTGCATCATATTTGATAAGCATAATTATCATAATATTAGTATAAGTATGAGCGTTACATGACACAAAAGTTCAGAAATCACGGCATAAATCGGCGTTTCTTCGATTCCCGTGTGTGAGCAGATGCTTGGTTGTCTCTCTCTTCAGCGACCAGCAGTAGTCCGCCATCATGGCTGCGTCCCACCTCCCCTGGTACCTCTCCTCCATTTAGCTCATGTCCATATGTATTCGCTAATCCTATGAAATATAACCGTAAGCACATTTGCTGTAGATCTAGCAGAACGAAAACCATACTGCATGCCACTAAAAAGGTTATTTTTGCTGAAATGGTTGATTACTTCTCTATTTAACAGAGATTCCAGCAACTTACTCATGATGCACAGGAGACTTATTGGTCTATACTAAGAGGGAGATAACCGATCACCTGAATTCTTAAATACGGGGAATAGTGATGAGATTTTCCAGGGTGTTGGGAAACAATTCTACTTAAGATAACGCATAAACAGCTTTGTAAGTATGGGTGCTATTTCTGGTTGAAGCTTTTTCAGCTCTATAATTGGAGTGCTGTCAGGGCTTTATTGGAATCAAGGTTTTGATTAGCTTGGCAACATCACGCACAGATATTTGTATGTTGCATAACGTGTTTTCTGCTACAGGAGGAAATACGGGGTGTTGGTGGCCTTGGTCGCATAGGGTAGAATTAGATGCAAAGTTCTCGGCAAAGAGTTTGGCTTTGTCTGATGGTGACAAGATTACCTCGGGCCCATTGATGACAGTTGGGATAGAGCACAAGCTTCTGTTTAGGATCCTGTTTGCTATTTGCCAAAACTGGTGGGAACAAGCGGCTGCTCAGCCACTTTAGACTTGACGGACTGAGCATGAAACTCTCTTGCGTTCTTCATTACTCTTTTACAGTGGTTGCTGGCAGTCCTGAAAGCGGCTTTCCTCTCAATACATCTGTTACGTTGGAAGCAATGGAAAAAGTGGTTTCTGTGCGCAATGGACGCAGCACATTCCGAAAAGAACTACGGTTGACTGTTAGGTTGTCGCTGGAATTTTTTCGAGGGTAGGAACCGGTCTATACCTACAATTAATCATTCCGTCAAGTCTGATACTATAGAGGACACATCTTTTTCAAACATGGAACGCAGAAGTAGATCTGATATAAATGTACGGAAGCTATCCCAGTCAGCCTGTACTCGTGACAGAACATGTCTTGTTGTAGTGGGTTAACCATTCCTCATTGTGAATATTGAAGTCTCCACAGACGTGGATGTTAGCCGAAGGATGAACAGACAGGATGTGGTCAATTTTCTCATTGTATGTCTGTGTGCAGAGAGGATAATCTCTTTGTGTGATAGGTGCAGGTTTTCTGAGTGCTTAAGTGGTGGATGGCCAATACTTCAGTATTAGGTCATGAATAGAATTTAATGGACCATTGATATACGAGAAAACAAAATAAATGGATTATTGATATAAAATAGAGTTTGAAAAGTTTGAGAGGCGATGGAGGTAGGATTCTATGAGAATTCACATATTGGGAAGTGTTTTTAAATCCGGGTTGGTTTATCCTACTTGTTGATTGTGAACATAAGACATGAAGATATGCACCCCGCGTCGTTACTATGTGGTAATGTAAGCTTAGCATGGAAATTGCTGAAAATTTCAATTTTTCCATATACAGCTTTTCTATATTTGCGACGGCGCGGCGCTCGCTCGTCTCTTCACAATCGGTTAACAAACCTTTCCTAGAAGCATTACAGGTTTTATGAGAAGGATATTCTGTGATTTAAGGAATTTCATGGGGTGTTTAACTGTTGTAGCATTATGGGTTGGTCTTGCATCACTTACTGTAGGATAGGGTGATAGTTTTAAAAAAATATTTAAATCATAGTGATATGACCTGGTCTGAGAATTTGGAAGAAAACGAGACATAAATTCTTGTAGGATGCGGAAAAAGAAGCATCCAGAAATTTGGATATTAGGTAGGGATATGACACAATGAAACCCTGTGGGTTGTGGCTGGGTCTTCCAGTTAGTACGGGATGTACGACTAATTGCAAACGTAGAATTACTGAGAATAATGTATTGAGAAATATAGGGAAGAGATGTGAGACGTTCATCCGGATTTTTTTTTTTTTTTTTTTTTTTTTTTTTACATTTTCACCCCAAACAAGGCTCATTGCCACTGTGGTGTGGGGGGCTACTATCAGGGGAAGCAGCTACTGGGGCACTATGTTGGGATTTGGGCAGCAAGATGTTGGTTCATGTTACACTTGAACTTCTGCATGTCAATACAGTTGGGGAAGCAGGGACCTGGAATGGAATTCCAGAGTCCAGCGGTTCTGGGGAATAAACTACTGGAGTATAAAGATCTTCTACATCTTGGGATCTCTACTGTGTGGGGGTGGGATTAAGTTGCCTGTTGGGTTTGTCGAGGGTGTCTACGTCGTGCGGGCACAAGTGTCTACAGTTCGTCAGAGCATTCACCATTAAAATACTTGTGGAACAGGTAGAGGGATGCAACATTTCGTCGATGGAACAGAGGCTGAAGCTTAGATGCCAGTTCAGGGCCTATCAGATTGGCAACTCTCTTTTGAACCTTGTCTAGGAGCGAGAGACTAGCAGCAGATGCACCAGCCCAAATGTGACAACAATACTCCATACATGGGCGAATGGTGGCCTTATAGAGATACAGGATACTTTCAGGTGTCAGTAGTTTTCTAGCACGGTAGAGAGAGCCTACCTTCTTCACAGCGGCCCTGGCAATGTTTTCAATATAATTGTTCCAAGTCATGTTTCCTGTGAACGTTAGGCCAAGCAGTTTGAAAGATGTACTCTCGGACAGGGTGTCACTGGCCATTGCTATTGGTGACAGAGAAGGTTTCTTGTAATTATTGAAGGAAACCAGTTTAGTCTTGGCAGCATTAAATGTGACCATCCATTTTTGTCCCCATTCCACTACAGATTGGAGGTCATCCTCTAGTATTTTTGCCATTTCTTTAGATATATGTTCATTTATTTTCCTGGCATGCCTGTTATAGAGTGTGGTGTCATCAGCATATATACCCATCTCAGAGGCAGTTTTGTCGGGGAGGTCATTAATAAATATTAGGAACAATAGAGGTCCAAGGATAGACCCCTGGGGCACTCACGCATTTATATCACACTGTTTAGATGTACGACCGTCGAGGACACAACCTGGATTTTTCTCTTATCTAAGAAGGATTTAATTATGTTAAGCATTTTACCAGTGATACCGTATGATTTAATTTTCCTGAGGAGACCCTTATGCTATACCCTGTCAACAGCCTTAAATATATCTAGAGCTACCGCTCTGCCCTTTCCCGCTTTGTCCAGTGAATGGTATATACGTTCAGAGATTACAGTGAGGATGTCTGCTGTGGAATGGGCTTGTCTAAATCCATATTGTTTGTCAGTCAGAAGTTTAGCATCTGTAAGGTGACGGACTAGAGCATGGTTAATTATGGTCTCAAATATTTTGGCGAAAAGTGGGAGGATGCTAATGGGGCGATAATTTAATGGGTCAGTTCTTTCGCCAGAATTCTTGAATACTGGTACCACAGAAGCAGTTTTCCAACAGCCCGGGAAGCATGATTCATTAAGGCATTTGTTGTAGAGTTTGGAGAGAACTGGAGCTACTTCGGCTGAGCACTTTTTTAATAGCACAGCTGGGATGAGATCAGGTCCACATGCTTTTGAAATGTGAAGGTTTTTTGTGATAGCATGTACCTGAGCAGGGGTGATTTGTAGATCGTCTAGCGTGGCATCTGTCCGCAAAAGAAAGTCAGGCAGGGGGTGGTTAGCAGGGTCCAGTGTGGAGTTTGAGGCAAACCGACTGGCAAGCATATTAGCCTTTTTCGGTTGCTGAGCAAACAACCTCGTGATTATTGGTTAGTGGAGGAATTGTTGATTGCCCATTATTTACTACACTGTTGTATATTTTCCAGAAGTCACGATTTCCTAATGTGTGCTTCGATGCGTTTTTTAGTGGTTTCAGTAAATTCTCTCTTAGCTGTCGCTATTTCTTTCTTAACGTTACTTCTAGCTTCTATATACTTATGTCTGTTTGAACTGGACTTATGTCGGTTAAATCTGCGGTATGCATGCTGCCTTTGAGCAATGGCAGTTGCCCAAGTAGAAGTAAACCATTGGCTTGCTATAAAATTTCCGCATGGGAACATGTGCTTCAATTGTTTTTTTTAACCATTCAGTGGTCTCATTTGCGCACTGCTCAGCAGGAAGAGAAAAAATATTTCCCCATGGGGCATCTCTGATAAGATCTCTGATGGCTTCCCAGTCAGCCTTTTTTTTTTTTTTTAGCACTGGCTCTTCAGTTTTGGGTCTAGAGTTTAGGGCGATTTCGATCATTATCACTGCATACTGTGTGATTGTTAAGGAATAAGTTCGCCTCAATTGGTAATTGTGGTAGTTGGGATAAGTACAGAATTTTTGCGTTTTTATGTTCTTATTTTTATTTGGGTAAGAATGATGTACGACACGTGTTAGGAAATATTAACGATAAGGCAAAAAAGACAATGATTTGAGCGAAAAAAACTATTCGCCTTAAAAAACAGACGATCAGAATGAGAAAGAAAACGGATTCATCCTGATTGAAATGCTTCTTTGTGTGTTGTAAAAATATAAACTGCTTAAATATTGTATTTGTATGCATTTGTGTCTGTGAAGATCATCTCAGATTTCTCTGTGTAGAATTCCATAAGGATTTCATTTCATCGGTTCTTACAAAAATATGAGAAAAACAATCAGAAAGAAAAAGAAGAGATCGATATTTGTTATATGTTGTAATTATATTTTCTTGTGCGTGTAGGTATTTATTTTATTATTTAATTTTCACCCCAAACAAGGCACAGTGTCACTTTGAAGTAGGATGCTACTATCAGGGACATAAGTTGCAAATATATTATGAAGGGAGATGAGCAGCAAGATGTTTGTTCGCATTACACTTGAACTTCTGCTTGTCAGTACAGTTGGGAAAGCAAACTCCCGGAAAGGAGTTCTAAAGTCTAGCAGTTCTGGAGGAGAAACTATTGAAGCAGAAGGGTTTCTTACGGCGAGGGATCTCTACTGTATAAGGGTGGTATTTAGCTTTGTGAGGTTTTTCGGGAGCATCTACGTCGAAGGGGGCACAAGTGCTTTTTGTTCGTCAGGGCATTTACCATTAAAATACTTGTAAAACAGGCAGAGGGATACATTTCGCCGATGGGACAGAGGCTGAAGCCTAGATGACAGTTCAGAACTTATTAGGTTGGCGACTCTCTTTTGGACCCTGTCCAGGAGTGAGAGAATACTAGCAGATGCAGCAGCCCAAATGTGACAGCAGTAATCCATACATGGGTGAATGGTGGCCTTATAAAGGTACAGAATACTTTCCAGCTTAGGTAGCTCTCTAGTACGGTAGAGATAGCACAGCTTCTTCCCAGCGGACTTGGTAATGCTCTCAATGTATCTGATCCAATTCATGTTCCCTGTGAATGTTAGGCCGAGGAGTTTAAAGGAGTACTTTCAAGTAATGTGTTTTTGGCCATTGCTGTTAGCGGTAGAGAAGGTTTCTTGTAATTATTGAAGAACACAAGCTTAGTCTTGGCCGCATTGAATGTCACCATCCATTTTTGTCCCCATTCCACTACGGATTAGAGGTCATCATCTAGTGTTTCTGCCATTTCCTTAAATAGGTGTTCATTTGTTTTCCCTCGTGCCTGTTATAAAGCGTCGTGCCATCAGCAAATATATCCATCTCAGAGACAATTTTATCAGGGAGGTCATTTATGAATATTAGGAATGGTAAAGGTCCCAGTATAAAGCCTGGAGGTACTCCCGCATTTATATCATGTTTAGATTACGATCATTGAGGACAACCTGGATCCTTCTCTTACTTAGGAAGGATTTAATTACATTATGTATTCTTCCAGTGATACCATATGATCTGATTTCCCTGAGAAGACCATCATGCCATATCCTGTCAAAAGCCTTAAATATACTGAGGGCTACCGTTATACCCTCCCCCGCTTTGTCCAGTGAACGGTATATATGTTCAGAAATTACAGTTAGGATATCTGCTGTGGAACGGACTTGCCTAAATGTAATGTAATGGACTAGAGCTTAATTAATTATGGACTCGTGTATTTTGGCGAAAAGCGGGAGGAAGCTAATGAGGTGATAATTTAATGGGTTAGTACTTTCGCCACAATTCTTGAAGACTGGTACCACAGAAGCAGTTCTTCAGCAGTCAGGAAAGCAAGATTCGTTAAGGCATCTGTTGTAAAGTTTGGAGAGAACTACAGCAACCTCAAAGAAGCAATTTTTTATTAGCACAGCCGGGATGATATTGGGTCCACATGCTTTGGAGGTGTCTAGGTTTTTTATGATACCATGCACCTGAGAAGGGATTGTTTTCAGATCTTCTAGTGTGGCGTCTGCCCGCAAAGGAAAGTCAGGGAGAAAGTTGTTTGCTGGGTCTAATGTTAGCCTTCTCGGTTGTCTTGCAAACTACCTCACGATTGTTTGATAGTGGGGGAATTGATTGTTGATTGCCTATTATTTACTACACTGTTGTAGATGTTCCAAAAATCACGTTTCTAATTTCTGTGCTTTGATGCGTTTTCTGGTGGTTTCAGTATATTCTCTTTTAGCTGTCGCTATTTCTTTCTTACAATTATTTCTAGCTTGTATAAACTTCTGTTTATCTTCGGTGTGTATGCTGCCTTTGAGCAATGGAAGCTGTACAAGTAGAAGTAAACCATTGGGGAGAGTGGGGTTTGCTATAGAATTTCCGCGTGGGAACATCAGCTTCAATTGCAGTTTTGAACCATTCAGTGGTTTCATTTGCGCACTGTTCAGCTGGAAAAGATATTCCCCCATTGATGAGATCCCTGACGGATTTCCAATCAGCCTTCTTATAATACCTTGTCGTTTTGAGTAATGGCTCTTCAGTTT
Organism: Euprymna scolopes; assembly: GCF_053919585.1. NCBI lineage: Eukaryota > Metazoa > Mollusca > Cephalopoda > Sepiida > Sepiolidae > Euprymna > Euprymna scolopes. Next base: position 46,878,987 of record NC_136488.1, read on the forward strand.
TCGGTCAAGAATTTAGGGCGATTTCTACCATTATCACAGCGTGATAAGCAGTCCTGAGTGGGCTGTGGGCACTCCTTACACAATACTCGGGAACTGTGGTCAGAAATAGATCTAGAAATGAGGCATGCTGATCTTTCTTGTCTGGGAAACGTGTAGGAAATGAAACCGTCTGTGATAGGATATGATATATAGAGAAGCTATGAGTTGTGCTACCAGCTGCGTCTGTGTAAGTGGAGAATCCAAGCCAGTTACTGTGGTGGACATTGAAGTCACCAAATACATGTACTTACACGCTAGTATCGAGGGAGAATGCTGTATCTATGCTGTCAGAGACTTTGTTTAATAGGGTACAGTCTGGGTCGAGCTATTATTCTCTTAATTAATTGGGTTGTTTATGGTGTTGTTGAAAATAGAAACAGTGGATATTTTTTGTTAAAATGTAATTCATTTTTTGTAGATAATGTTTCAAGTTTTGTTTCTGTAAAATTGATGATGATGTTGTTCTTATTGTTTGTAAAATAATTGATGGGATGCCTGACAAGTTCAGAAGTGTGCATAAAGTACTCCGGGTAAGAGGCGAAAAATTCACCCTTATCTTTTAGAGGAAAAGTGGAAGGAAAATGGCGATACGTCTATTTATATCAGAGGTGATTAAAAATCCTCTGGTTAGAACGTAAAAAAATATTTCTAATTTGTTAGGGGGCGTAAATAGCGGAATACTTGTTTATATAGAAGGTTGTTAAACGTTCGTCTGTTTTTTCTTCTATCCTTAATGGAGAGCCGAAATTGATTACTCCTCTCTTGTAGGGGAAGCATATGCCAGTGGGAAGGGGCCGATATAAAAAGGAATCTTTTGCTGAATGCTTTTAGGTTACTCAAATAAACTTTGTCTGAAGGAAGGGTTAGATACACACTTGTGGTTCCGATTCGGAAATTAGTCCATCGGGTTTTACTTTGGTGTTTTTGTTTTGAGATTCCCCCAGGTCTGCATGAGCATAACTTGCTTACGGGACAACATATAATATACATACATATATATATATAAAGAGAGAGAGAGAGAGAGAGAGAGAGACTGACTGCAAAACTGGATAACCCATATATATATATATATATATATATATATATATATATATATATATATATATATATATATATATATATATATATATATATGCAGTAATATCTTCAGGTGCGTTTCGATAAATAATATTCTTTCTAGTTTCTTCCTAGCCTTCGATTCTAAATGTAGTCTTTTTTGTTGTTCATTCTTTTATTTCTATTCTAACACATGTTTTAATTCTACACATTATTTCCCACCGTAAACTAGTTAAGTATGAACATCATTATTAGCCAGCTTTTCCCCCCATTATCTTGTCCATATCTAATTGCAAGGCGGGTTTTTGTTTCGCTCTGTTTTCTGTTTGGAAATTACAATTTAGTAAAAGACTCTCAAAAACAGAAACTAGCAAACCATTTTAGGTGCATTTTTTTTTTTTAATGCGATTGAAAAAAAAAATCAATTCAGAAATATATTTCCATACTCATCATATTCATTGTTTACGTGCATTGTACTAAAATATGGCGGTTTCTGCCTACTTGTCTAGGAAGCTGACAATCCAATGTCAATCATAAATAAAAATCAAAGAATAAACAAAATGAAAATAAGTAAACAAACTAAAATAGAAACTTTTCAAGAAGCGTTGTTTTAAATTTTCTCTTCCGAGGCAATCAGATGCGTAAATCAATGGAAGTTCCTCCACATGTGTTTCAGTTCATTTGCGTTTAAAATTTGAATAAAAAGTTAACTTCTTAGACTAATTGTGATGCTTTAGACCATGATGGTGTAGCTATTTCATGTTTTGTGATTTTTATATCAAATCAGCGTTGAGCGGGAAAATTCTACTTGCGTAAATTGGACGGGTTTTACGCGCAAGACGTCTATATAATACATCATTGCAGAAGTACATGATTAGTCTGTTGCTATGTCATGAGTATTTAATATTTTTAGTATTAAAGCTGCATATACCTAAAACGCACAAAGACATTAATTTTTACAGTTATACCATGTTGGGAAACATTTTCTTTTTTTTAACAAATGTTTAATTTTTGCAAACATATAGTTGTTGCTAGTTAATAAATGGATAGATGTGGGTATTCATAGCTTTACCAAGTTTAATTATGTTTCGGAATATTTTTAGGATGAGGATTGATAATCTGTACAATTAAAGTTATTAAGACTATGACATGTAATTCTCACGCCGTTTTAGTCGTTGTATAATCGTTATTTACATACGTCTCATTAAACTCGGAAACATGGATGTTGAACTCAGGAATGTGTGTTGAATTTCAAACGGAAAGAGGGTATATATATTTTTTTGTTAATATGTCGTTAGGAATCGCTAATTTATTTTAGAATACTAGGTGGAACGAGAAAATTATCGACTTAGAAAAGACGACATGATTCCGTTTCTGTTTGATGAAAATCGGTTTTCCTTTTTAGTTGAAGATCATCTACTAGTTGATCAGTTGTGTACAAATCTCAAGAGCGATAGGAAAATTCTGTCATGTCTGAAAGGGACATAATGTACAACGAGCAAGATCGGAGATGCGCCGGTGTACAATTTATGTTCTCTACCGATCCACAAGTTATGACAACAGGACCATTTCCAGAATCCTCAAAATGTAAATCAGGACGGTTCAACGCTTGATGGCACAACTCAACGCATAGGACAACCCACGGTTATGATCTTTGGTGATTCTTTCAAGTGAGGGACACATCATGCCACTTCACATCTTCGAAGTCGGCTTGAAAGGCACCACCAAAGTGCTGAAAAGTGTGGTGTTCCCCTAGTGCAATCAGGTAGCCACTTGCAGACTCTGGGCGCCGGCCCACAAGTTCAAAGAGACTTAGGCTTAGCTTCAGAAGGAGTGCTACAAATGTGTTCCCTTCTCTTACAGCCTCCCTCCTCTCCTGACCTGAACCGCTGGACTACTTCGTTTGGTCATACGTCAAGATCATCACCAACATGACCTCCCAAAATACCAAAACCAGCCTGATCGCCGTCATTCGTCGAGTATTCGCCGAGCTCGCGACAGCGCTTGTAAAAAGGGATACTCCCAATTCCAAAACCGTATCGAGGCGGTGATTGAGGTTGAAGTGGGCTATATTGAATAGATGTCAGCTCCACTATATATTCAAGTTAGCTGAATTGATTTTTTTCAATAAATGTTTTAAAGTTTTCTGGTGTATTTTATCCATTTGTTGACAGTATTTCTCCGCCGTAATGGTTTCGCCTGCATTCAAAAAATGTAATGAATGAGACCAGTTGCAAACCACCAAATGTTGTGTAGCAGCGGTTCATATTGGATGCATAACGGGGACATGTATAACGGTGTACATATTACACGAATGACGATGACAATTCTTATTACACCAATCGAATGATAATGATATATATAAATATATATATATATATATATATATATTGCATCACGCCGACGACTGTGACAATTCTTGTAAGTTCCATAATTAATTAATACTGACTGGGAGATATATATGATGCAACAGTACTTATACACATATAGAGAGGCGGAGATACTTCACTTATGATGATGGTGGGGCGGATACACAATTCTTGGAAGGGTTTACAAAAGGTTCGTTATAAGATAATAAAACACATTTACCTTTGTTGGTTGTGATGAATGACGACACGAGACAACACTTACAAAACATAATGGTGGTTTCTTTATTCATCTGATCGGCCGGGTCAGGAATTCAAACTTGGATCTACATGGTCTAATTTTCTACCCTTCGCCTCTAAGGGACTCCCACTCCAACTGATTCTCTCTCCTCAACTCTCTACATCAACTGACTTAGGACTGACTCTGTCTTCCAACTCCGAACCCACAGAATCCTATATTGAGAAAACTCCTCCGTTTATGACATCAGAAGTGTGTTTTTCAAACGTGACTAATTTTCACGTGCCTTTACATATGTTTTTCCAAACACACTTTTGACAAACAAAAGAATCCTCAATTATAATTATAACTTATTTTTAAACAATATTTTTTAATTTGCATTATCCATTCTTTAACTGACACATTTAATATCTAGATTTCTAAAAGAATCGGCAATTGACTCTTTTTTCCGATATGAACGATATTTAACTATTTCTAATAGAATTAAGAATATACTGAATTTCTAACATTCCATTTCTCCATTATCTTAAACACTTGCCTACATTTTAACTTATCTAATATATCTTCTTACTTACATGATAAGGGACAGCCCTTCATATAGCACAAATAGTCCGTATGACCTTCTTTTGGTGCAACTCTGGCTTCGGGAAGTGTCGTGGAGCTTAGACAGCGTCTAAGCACTGAGCTGAGCGTCGCCGATTTTCGTAAAGAACCAACTTTTCATCGGAAGTAACAACCCGGTCGGGAAACGGGTCGTTCTTGTTGCGTAAAAAAAAGGAAATAAAGCAATTCATTATGGTGTTTTGGGGGAGACGTTCAATTCGTGAGGCATCCATTTATTAAGTTTGTTTGTCTTTGCAATCTCTCTCAAGTGGTTGGAAATCGTCTTATAGGTTACATTTAATTTAGAAGTAGGTTCTTGGACAGTTGTGCGTGGATTGGCTTCGACTAAGCCTCTTAATTGATCGTTATCAACATCCGATGGACGACTACTATGCTCATCATCTTAAAGATTTTCGTAGCTGCCACGAAATTTCTTAAACTATTATTGTGCTGTGCGTTTAGTGGTGGTTCCTGGGTCAAACCCTTCGTTGATATCGCGAGTTGTTACAGCCTAGCTTGAATTAAAATAAGAAAATTGTGCTAATTTGCTTTTTTCCAACTTGTATTTTACGTTCTAAAAAGAAGACATAATTGTTTTAAAACGATTGTAATTTAAACGATTAGATGGAGCGAAAAAACGCTATTGAAAATGATATATAAAGTAAAAATATTATAACGTAAACTTATTTGAAAATGCATCATTTGAAATCAAAATTAAAAATTCCGCAAGAACTTTCTTCTCAACCTAACAGTCCTTCAACAGTGACTTAGTTCGGTTTGCACTGTTTGATGTGCTCTTGAAAATGAGAAATATTCGTGATTTTTTAAAACCACAAACATAAATGAACATAAACATCTCCTACTCACCCTAACACTGACCTCGCCAAATCGACCGACCACTGACCTCATAAAATAAATCTTTAGCCAGATCCATTGCAGACATCTAGTCTCATTTTCAAGAGCATGCCAATACAATACGAACTGATACATGAAAAAAAATTCGTGTAAAGTTACCTATTTTTCCGAATAATTGCTCCAAAATCGAAAATTAAACATGAATTTTCCTACGAATCGAACGCTGACGAAATTCATTTAGTCATGAATATACCGATGAGAAATATAAGAATGAAAAATCCATATTGGAATCCTTCAACGAAGTTATAGAAACTTAAAATCTAAAAAAAATCAATTAATAAAACCTGAAACAAAAAAATAAAACCTAAATAAATAAAATAAAATAAAACTAATATTGAAACAGATTGGTAAATGTGTCAACAAATCCACTGTTCTCACACAACTATTTTGTATCTAGAAATGTAAACAAAAAATAAAAAAGAAGGAAAAAAAGGACGGATAGAGAGATAGGTAGTAGTAGTAGTAGTAGTAGTAGTAGTAGTAGTAGTAGTAGTAGTAGTAGTAGTAGTAGTAGCCTTGGCTTTACTACAATTGTTTTTATGTTTATCAATGGATTAAAGTTGTTTAGTTGTAAGAAAATAGCGACAGTATAGTTGCAACAAAGAATAGCTGCAAAACACCCCCACTCTTCCTATGTTAAATAATAATTTCGAAATAATAACGTTAATATTTCAGTGCGCATGTCAAAATCTGCAAAAGAAGCGATTTGTGTTTATTTGTTTACGTTGTTATGGTTTAATGTTTATGCACGCATGCGCAACCGGATGTCGTAAACCGGAAAGTGGGTTACATCACTCGTTACAAGGTCATTTGAGTTTTATAATTATATAGATTATCAATCGTCTTACTTGATATATATATATATATATATATATATATATATATATATATACTAGCAAGGAATTCCGATGTTGCCCGAAATCGAGTGATTGCTTACTCTAGTTGAGGACGCGTCGCAGTCCAGCCGAAGGAAGTTTCATCTAAACAGAAAACTTTACTTCGAATGCACCCCTGTTATATCAAAAAACATACTGTTGATTTTATATGTCGGGCCTTTCGGCTTGTGTGCTAACTTCTAAAATGCACTTTCGATGTTTAGCTGCATAAGATGTTAACTTTGGTCAAAATCGCATGTTGCTTCTTTCATCGGATTATTTCGATTATCGATACTTATCGAAGATATTCTGGTATAAAACTTATCCAAGAACACTGCCAGACACATAAAGTACCTTCGTATGAAATTTACTGAAAATCGACCCAGTCATGTTCGAGTCGAAAGGGAACTAATTCACACCCACACAGACACACACAAAGTTCCTTCTATGTATATAATATCCCGTAATCTGTATTTTTGTTTGCTCGTCTGATTTTTTCTCGGAAGCTCTGGACTGATGTAACTGAAATTTTTCTATGAATCTCCGCGAGGCGAGGTGAACTACGTATTATGGTACTCTTTTACTGGACAGTTAAAGATTAATAGGTATTAAAAAGGATTAGTCAGCACAATACCACATCCACCAAAAACTACAGGTCGATCTGGCTTAAATTTTGTATGGACCTTTTGCCCTTATAAGGTGCATCGAACTAAGCTTCACGGTGTCTATTCGATGCACAGTTAGGGATTAATCTGGATTAATAAGAATGTGTACATAGTGTACATATAAATTTAACCGTATTCAACTATCAAGGTTGCATATAGCTCTCGTTCTAAGTCAACGGGCTATAACATTTGCATTGTTTTTAACGAGCTAAAATGTCAAATATATATATATATATATATATATATATATATATATATATATATATATATATATATATATATATATATATATACTAGCATACCATCCGGCTTTGCCCGGTCGTAAAATGCGCCTAAATATTATATTTTAATTAATGCAAATTTCGTATTTATTATTATATTATATTGGACCCAATATATAGTAATAATCTAAAAAGTTTAATAAGAATGACTCGTGCGTCACCACCGAGAATCGAAACCCAAACATTTAGTTCACGATTTATTTTTTTCATTTGACGTTAATGCCTGAGCTATAAAGACATGTTTGCTGCAAGGCTAAAAATTAAAACATGAACCAATAGCTATTACGTTACGCATGCATATTCGTAATGCCGTCGTTCGACCTTCACCTGGCAAATTCCATTTCTTTAATTTTCACATTTTTGCGCTGATTTTTCCCGGCTAAAACCTAAATATAAAGTTTCACATGGGTTCGATTACTCTATATAAGTTTCATGTCTGTAGACAACAAAACTGACAGAGGAGTTTGGTAGGCAAAATTTTTAAACAAATATATATACGCATACATAAATATATATAAAAAGAGGTATGTGTTTAGTGTAATCATTTTACACAAACATTATGCAAGTATAAATCATGTAGAATATCTGTATGAATATAATTACACGTAATAGTTAACTAAAGATTATCATCCCATAAAAAAAAACGAAAACACTAATAGGGAATTAATTAAAATGAATATTTAAAAGAATATGCAAATTAGCTAGATTCTTTGAAGATGAATGCAATTCCACGACCCATATATAACAAAGTTGTATTTTCTTTAAAATAAATAGAAAAAAGGGTTTTTGATATGAATATCAATACACAAAAAAATATAGTAGCATAGAAATAATAGAATAAAACAGATACTGAAATGTGTAGGAACTGTTTTGCATGAAAAATAAATATTGTGATTTTTATATTTATCTTGTGTCAGGATTCTCAGATTTAGCTGTATAATTGACATCACCGAAAAGTGCTACACATTCAACTCATATCTTATGCATTTATGTGTGTGCCTGCAGGTGTGTTTGTGTGTGGTTTGCTTTCGTTTTAATGCACGACTCTTAAATCATAACATGAAAACAATATTTCTCATAGCTATTATATATCGTGTAATTCCCTCTCCAGCTCATAAACTCTGTTAACGCCTGTCTTGCGAGTCTACTTCAAATAATCTCTATTGAAATGCTGTGTCGATGTTCACCTTGATTCTCTATAGACTTATAAAGGACAAAACGATGCGAAATTAGTCGACCTGAGATGCCAGGTCTGTCCAGTTCTAACTCCTCAATGATTCCATTAATAACTTTCAGCTAAATAATGGAAACATTGAATAGTGCGTACTTGAATGATTTGGAGAATGCAGATGAACAGCTATTTTAATCGCAAAGTTTGTAAAGGAGTTTGGATATGAATTTTATATTAATATTATGCAATAAATTATTAATAAAAGTATGAGGGCACATTTAAATATCGGAAACGTCTCATCAAATACCGTTATTTAAATATGGAATCACTCTCTCAATTTGAACGTCTGGCATTTTAGAAACAAATTAACTTGTAGTCGTATTAAAATATCAGTTTTTCATGTGTAGCAATATTTCTAATTCCGTAATTTATTATGTGTGCAGGTATATATATATATATATATATATATATATATATATATATATATATATATATAACATAAAGCTGAATGTGTGTGTGTGTGTGTGTGTGTGTGTGTGTGTGTGTGTGTGTGTGTGTGTGTGTGTGTGTGTGTGTGTGTGGTCACAAATATGCTCCTATATGGTTGACTATTTTAACAATCTGATTACATATAATGATAGAAGATGTATCAAGACACAGGAATGGTTATTTTTGATCTGGCAGAACGGTGGTTCATTTAAATTGTGGGGTCTGCGTTCGCGCCTGGTCCACAAAGTATTAAAATAAAAAATTTAAAAATAAAAAAAAAACGCTGACAAGTGTTTTTGATGTAGATGTACATAATAATACTTTGATAAGTATGTATAAACTTAAATAAGGATGGTATAATAAAATTTTGGGATCTGCGTTCGCGCCTGGCCTCCATAGAATGGAAATAGGCACAAACTTTAATAAAGACTTTTCATATGTATCTGCGTAAGTATACTTTGATAATTATGTTTCAGTTTGAAGAAATATGGTATAATAAAATTATGGGGTGTTCGTTCGCACCTGACCTCCATATAATGGAAATATGTTACAAAGTTTAACGAGGTTTTTTAATATAGATCCAAAGAATATTGTGATAAGTGTTTTAGTGTGAACAGGTATGGTATAATAAATTATAGGGGTTATCTATTTTTACTTTCATCATATTTGCTTTGGTTTTGATACCCCCAAATTCAACCCAAATTTACAACCCTCCCTTTTCATAACCTATCATACTTTCATAAATCAGAGTCCATTTTCTTTAGGCTCTTTTTGAACCCAGTCAATGACGGGTATTTTTGCTAGTATATAACCGACGTTGCCTGGTGGAAGCGTGTCTCCTATCTCGAAAAATAGTATAGTATGGTTGTTGTTTTTGCTGCTGCTGCTGCTGCTGCTGTTGTTGTTGTTGTTGTTGTTGTTGTTGTTGTTGTTGTTGTTGTTGTTGTTGTTGTTGTGGTGGTGGTGGTGGTGGTGGTGGTGGTGGTGGTGGTTGTTGTTGTTGTTGTTGTTGTTGTTGTTGTTGTTGTTGTTGTTGTTGTTGTTGTTGTTGTTTCCCTCAGGTATGGAAAAAACAGCTTTGCTAATATTGACTGGTTACTTACCGGCCTCTGCCACTAAAAATAGTTCCTCTCAAAGCTTCTTCCGTGTATTTATCATTTACCATTTATTATGTATTTTATTAATTATTGCAATAGTTGGTTGCAATTATGTCACTTATCACCGTAATGCAATGCATGGCATAATTGCCAATATTATTTCCATATTTCATATTCATTGATTATTTCATTTAAATTTTTATTACAATATTTACCTTAGTTTTATTATTATTATTATTACTATTATTATTATTATTATTATTATTATTATTATTATTATTATTATTATCTATATATTAATACGATAGTGTGTGTGTGTGTTCTTTTGTGTGTCACGCTTAAATCCAGGTCGTTTAATTGTCATGTTCTTCTATTTCTTGTCATAATCTTACCAAGAATTCTTCACAAGTTTTGGTTTCGGTTTCGACTATAGTTGATCGCACTTAAATCATCTATTTTTTTTTATAAACAATTTTATCAAGAATTCTTCAGAATTTTTGGTTTCAGTTTCGATTATGGCTGAAGGAATTCAAGTTATATATATATATATATATATATATATATATATATATATATATATATATATATATATTCATAAGTTTTTATTTCGGTTTCGATTCAAGCTAGTGCTCCCAAGTCATATGGATATATAACATTAGAACATATAAAATCAAAAGAACATTAACCCTATAATAATATATACAAAATCTGCAAGAATTAAAATATCACGACCGGGCTTTACCTGGCGTCCGTGCTAGCTTAGATAAATACTTTTGCAGTTTTAACAAAATAAAAAGCTACAATAATATAAAAGCGTCTCCATTTACACTGAACATCTACAGAATCCCAACATCAATATATTACATATGAATGAATCCCCTGTGGAATTTCCACAAGTCCCGCTTATATCTATTAATTGGATAGTGTGTGTGTCATTTTATTTGTATGTCATGTTTACATCGTTTTTCTTTCAAGTGACTCGTTTAATTGTTATGACCTTCCATTTATAATAAATATTTTTACCAAGAATTTTTCATAAGTTTTGGTTTCGGTTTCGATTATAACTGAAGGAACTCTAGTTATATCTTTTTTTATATAAGTTTTGGTTTCGATTTCGATTCAAGCTGATGCACACAAGTCATGTGGACATTATTTTTTTTTTTTAATCACAACTCTATGATATATTAGAATCACTAGAAAATTGACTTTACAATTATACATATAAAATGTGCATGAATTAAAATATTATATTTAAGCATATGTTACGATAGGGTTACGCAGTGCCTCCCTACTTGCTGTGATAAATACTTTTGCATTTTTAACAAAAGAGCTGCAACACATCTCCATTTACGCTAAACATGCACAGCATGCTAACATGAATATATTACATATGAAGTAGTCAGCTGTGAAATTTCCACAGGTCCGGCTAGTTTTTATTATTATTATTATTATTATTATTATTATTATTATTATTATTATTATTATTATTATTATTGTCGCCACTGTTGATATTCTTATCACTATTAGTATTGCTATGATTTTGTTACTTTTAAATTTAGTTTTTTTCCTTGTTAACGTTGGACGAATAGCTTCTAATATGGGATTGATACTTGGTGAAAGCTGATCAGCTTTCTTGTTTATTAGAAGCTATTTGTCCAACACATCGCTTCTAAAAGTCACCTCTCGGAATATTTTGCTACCAAGACCATTGAGTTTCGAGTTCCATTGCTCCATAGGCATACATATATAATTCCATCACCCATGGGAATATATGCAATGGATTAGTATATCCATCCACTATCTGATATACTGTGCCAACTCCAAAAAAGAATCTGGATTACATATACCAAAACGCATTCAACACACCAACGAATACGGCCGCCCCGTATATCTTTCGGAATATCAATAAGAAGCAACCACGCATTTTGTTATATGGGATTAGTGTTTTTCCCCTGGACCAATATTCTGCCTACTTGAAAATTACCCCGGAGGACATTATACTCCTTCTGATAATGGACTGCCCAGGTTGTATGAAATTCCCTCTTCCAATAATTATTTTCATATAACTATCATTCACCACCAAAAAACTATTTTCAATATTTGTGCTGAAAAGCAAAATAAGTGCCTTTTCACAGCTGAACATTTTGCTAACCGCATTTCATTTTCTCTGATGATATGATCCATTATTGAAAATCCATGGATTAAGGAAATTAATATAACCCCTTCTATATATTCCTTTTGTCAAACAATAAATTCTTAACTCGAATATATGTGTCTATATTTTGATTTTCAGAATTTAAATTTAACAACTAAATTTATATATTGCTCTATTTTTAAATATTGAGCTTTTCCTTTTTGGCTAGGATTACTCTGAAAGTGTTACCTCTAGTAATATCTATCAGAATTTTCATCGGATTTTGATCTGTGTCTTATCTCGCTTTATATATATATATATATATATATATATATATATATATATATATATATAGATAACCTTAGCTGAGGTTTGTATAAATCTATTTATCCAAGATTAGTCCAATGTACTCGTACTACCGTAAGCATTTGCAAAGCAAAACTGATTCTAGTCTAAGCACTCAAGTCTTAAGATGCGCACAACAAATCCATTAAATCAAAGCCTTGTAATCCCTATGCATACCCAGAAAGACCAAATTAATAAAAGGCCGGCAATATTCCCTTGCACGTAACATTACAGCACGGGCATAACTGTTTTTAAAAAAATACGAAGGATATGAATCTTACTTTTTTCCGCACAAGTTAAGTTAGTAAAAATCAGAATTATTATATTCAAAGACAGAACTGAAAGCAGAGTGATGGAATTATTACTCCCTCTCGCTATTAGAAATTTTAGATAAATCAATGCCTTTCCTCCGACACTCAAGCTGTTTAGCTCTCTTCCAATGCAACAACTTAGACACCAGGGTCGAGAAGTGGAATTGAGAAGTCAGCACCCTTGAGAAGGGGAACTCTGACCTGCAAAAAGTGTCTGGGCAGCCCCCGCCGGCATTCCCCGGTGAGGATGCCTCAGGCGATTAGCAATAAACTAACCACCTTCTCAAAAAGGGAAGGTAAAGCATGGGAGTGTGGATCTTCTAGAACAACGCAGAACTTAACTCCCACGGCAAAATCAACAGGGACCGGATCATTACTAGAATTGTCTAATCTTTATTGATTTTGCGGGCCTAGAATGTACGTGTGCTTAGTTTATGGCCTTAGGATAAATGTGTCTTTCAGATAAGGCTACAAGGTAGAAAACGTCTCAGTAAAATCGAGTTTTATTAGTGCAAATACTAGGAATGGTTTCGACGTAAAATTATCGTGTTATCCTTTCAAGTCTTTCTGAAAACCTCTTTGCCGCAAGCTGATTGGTCAACTGGATGGACGAACAAATTTCCATTTCAAAAAATGTGATTGGGGGGGTCCTCTATTATTATATTGAAGTCAATCAGTCTTTGTTTCCCGCGGGATTTTTTTCTTATATATTTAAATCACACCATAATAATATGAAGATCTACTTTGCTTGAAGCATTGTGTTCGAGTTGTTAGAAGCTTATTACAATGCAAAACGTAAAACTTTTCCAGGTTTGTAGAAGGAAAGACAAGCAAGTGATGTTCTATCACTTTTTTCTTCAATAGTAAATCTCACTTGATGATTAAAAACTAATACACGATGCTCGCGTGTTTGACCGTGTTCCATAATATGTTAAAATAGTCTCATTTATATTGTTCTAATTGACCGTGGTTTGCAATTAACTCGTGGTGTGACTCACAACATTTCAATGCATAAATCTCATTCCCTTTCACTGTATGTTGTTTGACTTCCTGTTTTTTTATTGGAAATCGCTCCAGACAAGGCATGAAACAAATTGATGTAAGAAGCTAAAAGTAAAAAATAGCATACGATATCTCTCCATCTCTCTCTCTTTCTCTCTCCCTCTCTCTCTTTCTCTCTTTCTCTCTCTCTCTCTTTCTCTCTCTCTCTCTCTCTCTCTATCTATCTATCTATTTTTATTTCTCTATTTCCCTGTGCGTGTTTATTATCACAGGTGATAAACTTAGCCCTAAAGCTCGATTGAAATAGACTATTAAAAATAAAAAGAAATCTCACTACAGATAATAATACTAATTAAACAGTAGCTTTTGAAAGGAAGGGAAAGAGATTAGACAGCGAGAGGAAAGTAGAAATATGGCGAAAAGAAATAAATTGTTTTTTTATTATTATTTTTTTGTTATTATTATTTTTTTAATTCGTTTTGCTAACTCACTTTTTCTTTATTCAAATTATTTGACCCGATGTCAATGACTGACACAACGAGTCAGAATTTTCCTTTTTTTTTTCTTTTTTTTTTTTTTTTTTGAAGACGCAGGTGTGTCCACTTTCTGTAACAATGGCAGTTGATTCCGGTCTGCTTGACAATAAACTGACGCCTTCTCGTTTTAAGCGAGCAACTTTTTTATTTTTTTTATTTTTAAAACTTCATATCACACTTCATATCTTGTTGAAAAGCAGATTCTTAAGCATTGCCTTTAGCTATCTTATTTTTCTCTTTTAAATGCCTTTCTATCTCCAATTCATTCTAACAATATTCTTACAAGATTCCAATGAAAGCTGATTTTAATCGAGGATAACATTAATACGCAAATATTGTTAGCAGTATTGGTCGATGCCAATGAATATCAACGCACATTAAGGTTAAAGAGAATTGTAATGTTTATGATTTTTCCAGAATTCAATTTTTATTTACTAATAACGCTTATTAACAAGAACATTTTTATCCCATTTTCACCCCCAAAACAAGGCACAGTGCCACTTATATGTAAGGGGCTACTATCGGGGACAAAAGTTGTAGGGATACTATGTAAGGAGATGTGTAGCAAGATATCTGTTCACATTACACTTGAAATTCTGCATGTTAGTACAGTTGGACAAGCAGAATCCCGGAAGAGAGTTCCAAAGTCTAGCAATTCTGGGGAAGAAACTATTGGAGTAGAAGGCTTTCTTGCATCTAGGGATCGCTACTGTATAGGAGTATGACTTTACAGCTTGTCGGGTTTGTCGGGAGTATTTACGTCGACCGAGTACAAGTGCTTGTAGTTCGTTGGGGCATTCATCATTAAAGTACTTGTAGAACAGGCAGAGGGATGCAATATTTCGTCGATGGGACAGAGGCTGAAACTTAGATGGCGATTCAGGACCTATCAGGTTGGCGACTCTCTTTTGGGCCCTGTCCAGGATGAGAGACTACTAGCAGATGCACCATCCCAAATGTGGCAATCTTATTTTACATACATGGGCGAATGGTGGCCTTATAGAGGTACAGGATACTTTCATGCATAAGTAGCTGTCTAGCACGGTAAAGAGAGCCCATCCCCTTCGCAAGAAGAGGACGAAGTCGGAAAGAAGACACCAGAAGAGACGGAGGAAAAACAGAAGGAGCCGGAAAGACGTGAAGAAGCCACGTGGAGCCAGGTTGCAAGCAAAAAAGGGAAGAAGCGGGAAGATCCAACCCCACAAACAACATTAAGAGGAGCGACGGGGACGGCCAAGAGAAAACTCCGGGTGAGCTCCTCCGAGTCGGAGGGAGAAAAGGAAGCGACGAAAACGAAGCCAGCAGAAAAGAGAGAAAGAAAAGACAAAGACACTGAGCCTCCAACATCGATCCCCCATGAGGAAGCTCAGCCCACCCCTCGCGCAATAAACACCCCTGAGGAGCAAAGTGAAGCTCCAGGCAAAGATGTTCCAGCCGCAACCGAGGTAGAGATGGAAGAAGAAAGCAAGAAGGAAGACCGAAAAGACCAACAAGAGGCGCCCCCAGAGAGGGAAAAACAAGAAAGTTTCCTTTCTGGCCAGGGGAGCGACTCTGTGAACCGGCAAAGGAAGTTCGTGAAAAACCTCGTCAGCCTCTCCAAGGTTGACGGGAAGGAGTTCGCCGATCCTCGCAATTTTGCAGAAGCAGCGCAACTAATCACCTTCATGCTTCCAAACAGAGGAGGAAAAGCCAAAGCCTTGTGGAGGATGTTGGAGGCAGGAAAAACAGTCTTCAAGGGTTTAAGACTGGTCAACGGAGAGGACCCATCGCTGCGGCAGATAGCCCAAAAATGTGAAGGGAGGGTCCCTATTTATGTTCACCCCTCCTTCTATAGGGTACTAAAAGTGACGTTTCCCTTGGACGTTGGGGGTGTCTGGCGCGAGACAAACGGCTTACATTCGACCTGCTCACGGGCAGTCTCGGTCAGACCTTTGACGTCCTTACTCCCGAGGACTACAGACCCTTAGTTGACGAATACTTCTAGTTAGGGAAACATGGCTACGAGCTTGAACCTAGCTAGCTTAAATGTGAGGGGCATGAGATCCAGAAGCAAGGCTGCACGCGGCTGAGGGATCTCGTGGCCCTTGAGGTAGATGTAGCTGCACTGCAGGAGACCCACTTTGTTGGAGCCGGGTATTGGGATGTGCTGGTGAACGACTTTGACGTTTACTCAGCAGATGGCAATCACCGTAGCTGTGGGGTTTCTGTTCTAGTTAGTCGCACCCTGTCTGCGGGGGTTACCGTTGTTCACGCGGACGCTCATGGGAGGCTGGTCGTGGTCGATGTTGCCGTTAAAAGCGGCGCGTTCCGGATCGTAGCAGTTTATG
This sequence comes from Euprymna scolopes, assembly GCF_053919585.1. Taxonomy (NCBI): domain Eukaryota; kingdom Metazoa; phylum Mollusca; class Cephalopoda; order Sepiida; family Sepiolidae; genus Euprymna; species Euprymna scolopes. Next base: position 46,895,437 of record NC_136488.1, read on the forward strand.
CGCCCAACATCCAAAGCGAGAGGGTTTCCTTTTTTCGGCGGGTGGAGGTGTTTCTCTCTTCGGGTCCGGAGCGGGTAGTTTTAATGGGGGACTGGAATGCCGTCCTGGACCCCAATATAGATAAGGTCGGGGTGTTTAGTGGGTCGGATCGGTGTGATAGCAGCCTGTCTGAACTGATGGCCTCGTGTGAGCTGGTCGACCGGTTCCGTCTGGATCACCCCGGGAGGGAGATGTGGACGTGGCATGATATTACGTCCCTCTGTCCGAGCACATACTTGGACAGAATGTTAATTAGAAGGGGCGACATAGATTTCCTATCTTGCCCCAAGTTCCACTGGCTAGGTCATTCGGACCACAAACTCGTGTTGGCCCGTCTGAAATTAGGTAATAGGCCTAGGTTGGCTGGCTACTGGAAGTTGAACGTCTCCTTGTTGGAGTTGGCCGACTTCCGGGAGCAGCTGACGTCACTAATTCAGAGGGAGGTAGTGGGGGCGGTTACCGGGGGTAGCAGGTGGGTTAAGATTAAGACTACCATTAGTCTCTTTTGTGTCCAATACAGTCAATGCCTCGCATTAACTAGGGCGCGGACCAAAAGGCACCTAGATGATAGACTGACCCGGCCGGTGGCAGGGGGAGGTACTCCCTAGAATTATCTCTAGTTAAGGAGGACCTGAATCACTTGGCTAGCAAGCGATATGCAGGTCAGGTAGTTAGAGGTAGGTTAAAAAGAGTCTCCAACGCAGCCGTGAATGTTGACGCTGTTGAGCGGAAGGCCGCCCTAAGACGCGGCTCGGATTGGTACATTCGGGAGGTGAAAAACCTGGAAGGGCGCTCTCTCGTATCGGCACGGGAGATCTGCAATGGGTTTCGTCAACATTTGAAGGAACGCTTCACCCAACTACCCAGACTCCGCGGCTAGGAGTTTGGCAGCTATTTAGCTGGCTCGCCCCGCCTTACTGCGGACCGAGCGGCTAGCTGCGAGGGGGTGGTTACGGAGCGTGAGGTCATTACTGCGTTGAAGCAGGTTGCCTGCAACAAATCTCCGGGGCTCGATGGTTTGTCCTACGAACTGTTCTTGAGGCTGTCGCCCATGTTTGTGCCCCTTCTGACGGGCGTGTTTAACCACTGGTTTGCCCAGGGCTCGATCCTGAGGCAGGTTACCAAAGGAGTGGTCACGCTTCTAAAGAAGGGGGATCAACATGGAGGGGGGAATCTAGACGATTATAGGCCCATTACTCTGCTTAACACAGACTTCAAGATTTTGTCCCGCGTTCTTGTGAACCGACCAGGTTGTTATAGGTGACTTGGTCGAGCCGGATCAGAACTACGCTGTGAAGGATCGATCGATTCAGAACAATTTGCACTTGGTTCGCACGATCATAGAGGGTTTAGAAGACGATACGGAAGCCGCGCTGATCAATTTAGATCAGTTCAAGGCGTTCTGAATAATTCCGAGTTTTCCATCACGTGGAGGCTAGTCCGGGACGCGCTGCCACTCTTTGGCAAACTAGCCAGGAATTTCAGGGACAAAGATTACTATTTTCCGCCGTGCCCACGCTGCAACGACGAAGAGGAGGAGGAGACAAGACAACATGCGTTCTTTCATTGCAGCGGAGTGCGGAGTCTTTGGGAGTATGTCGGAGAGGTAACGGCTCGCATCGACCCCGAGCGGTTGGTGCCACTTGATTTAGCGTACGTTGTCGACAATGTGGACCCGCCGTTTGCCAGAAAGAAACGGGCGGTGTTTCTAGCGATCCTAGCTGTAGCTAAATTAGTGACGTGTGTTTCACGTCTGGGCATTGTCTATGAGGGGCGATCTGTTTCGGATCACGATCTGGTTGTTTATTTTAAGCATCAACTTAAAATGAAGATCAGATGCGATTGGGAAAGTTTGCACCGCATAGACTTTGATAGGAGATGGGTGCACAACGCTAGCTTGTGCATCCGACGAGGCGCTAGGTTTGAGTTCGTGTTTCCACCCTAGTGGTATTGGTCTTGAGGTGCTGGGGTTTTTTTTCTTTCTCGGAACCAAGCCCTTTGGTTAAACAAAGTTCACTTTGGATCATGGGTAGATGTTAGATAGTTAGGCTTTGTAACCACCAAGAGTGGAAAAGATGTACTTTATTAGGGCCTAGACTAGAGTGCGTATGAGTGTCGTTCCCGTTCCCAAGCCTTTTATTTTTTGTAGCAGGCACTAGGAGAGCTTCCAAAGATGCCCAGTCCACCTGTTTGTTTTGTCCCCGGTCCGGTTTTAGCCCATGACGTACTATATCTTGAAAGACGCCGTCCATCCCTGATGACTTCAACCCTAAGTTATTTTCACGGAAGTGCTGTCCTTTAGATATTCCATTCCCCACTAGGGAACGATCTGCTTGCTTTCAGCTCTCCCCCTGGGGAGGGGACCGGAAGACGGTGGGCGTTCCATTTGATGATCAGCAGCGTAGGAAGGTGGCCCCCTTACTAACCCGCCCCCATTCATTTATTTTATTTTTCTTTTTTTTTTTTGGTGTTTATTAGTTTGCTCCCCTTCCCATCATCTCACCCCCATCAAAAAAAAAAAAACTTGTTTTGTATATATTAAAGTTTTGTTTTCTGTAAATAGAAATTTTTCTCTTTTAAACAGAAAGAATGTCACACGCCATCCCGTAAGCTGGGGAGCTGTTGTTTTAAGTAGGTCCTGGTAAGAATGTAGGCGGTTGGTATTTAGAATGATAGAGACTCTAGTATAGGTGTTTTCTTAATAAAGTACTTGCTTTCCAACGCAAGTCTAGCATAGTTCTTAGTAATGACCCGGTTTTTTCCCCAACCCCCCTTACTAGTCCTTGTGCCTAAGCTCTTTCGGACCCCAAATAAGGCCTTGAAAGGCTAAATAAACCTTCGCAAGAAGAGGGACGTTCGTGGCTTTCGGGACAAGATCAAAGTGTAGTATCTGTTCCGGCAGATACTGCAAGCAAAGACCATATGTGGGGGCGACCCCACATATAGGACCTTGGTCAATGTAGGGGCAACCCTTCATACCAATTGTCACTATCCAGCTCCCTTACTCCCCGGGGAGTTGGTCCCCATTTCCCCTTAACTCCTCACATTAAAAATCGGCCTTGTGCCTAATTTGCTCGGCGGGGGAGCAAATAAATACCATCTGTTCCGGCAGATACTGCAAGCTATGACTAGCTATGACTAGCAAAGACCAGATGTGGGGGCAACCCCACATGCTTGACCTTTAACCAGCTCCCATTTCCCACCTCTCGGGAGCTGGTCCCCTTTTTCCCTTCCCCCTCCCTTCACTCCTCACATTAAAAATTGGCCTTGTGCCTAATTTGCTCGGTGGGGGAGCAAATAAATACCATCTGTTCCGGCAGATACTGCAAGCAAAGGCCCAAAGAACCAATTGTCACTATCCAGCTCCCCTACTCCCCGGGGAGTTGGTCCCCATTTCCCCTTCACTCCTCATATTAAAAATCGGCCTTGTGCCTAATTTGCTCGGTGGGGGAGCAAATAAATACCGCCCACCTTCTTCGCAGCGGACTTGGTAATGCTCTCAATGTATCTGATCCAAATCATATTCCCTGTGAACGTTAGGTCGAGGAGTTTAAAAGAAGTACTTGCAGTTAATGAATCTTTGGCCATTGCTATTGGTGGTTTAAAAGGTTTCTTGTAATTATTGAAGGAAACAAGCTTATTCTATGCAGCATTGAATGTTACCATTCATTTATGTCCCCATTCCATTACAGATTGGAGGTCATCCTCTAGTGTTTCTGCTATATCCTTAGATATGTGTTCATTTGTTTTCTCTCGTACCAGTTATAGAGCGTGGTCTCATCAACTCAGAAACAATTTTATCAGGGAGTCAGTTATGAATATAAGAAATAATAAAGGTCCAAGGATAGACCCCTTAGGTATTTCTGCATTCATATCATATTTTTGGATGTACGACCGTCGAAGACAACTAGGATTTTTTCTTACTTAAGAAGGATTTAATTATGTTAAGTATTCGTCCAGTGATACCATATGATCTGATTTTCCTGAGCAAACCATCGTGATATACCCTGTCAAAAGTCTTAGATATATTAAGGGCTACCGCTCTACCTTCCCCTGCTTTGACCAGTGTATGGCATATATGTTCAGAGATTACAGTTAGGATATCTGCTGTAGAAAGTGCTTGCCTAAATTCATATTGTGGATCGGTCAGAAGTTTCGCAGCTGTAAGGTGATGGACAAGAGCTTGGTTAACTATGGACTCAAATATTTTTGGCGAAAAGCGGGAGGGAGCTAATGAAGCGATAATTTCATGGGTCAGTTCTTTTGCCAGAATTTTTGAAAACTGGTACCACAGAAGCAGTTTTCCAGCAGTCAACAAAGCAAGATTCGTTAAGGTATTTGTTGTAAAATTGGAGAGAACTGGAGCAACCTCTGTGGAGCATTTCTTAATAGCATACCTGGGATGAGATCGGGTCCACATGCTTTTGAGATGTCAAGTGTTTATGATATCATGCAACTGAGAAGGAATGATTTTCAGATCATCTAGATTGGCGTCTGTCTGCAAAGGAAAGTCAGTGAGGGAATGGTTTGCTGAGTCTAGTGTGGAATTTGAGGGGAACCGACTGGCAGGTATGTGTAACGCCTCGTTCGAGGAGGTGGCTAGGACTCTAGATTCTTGGCACGTGGTCGTCTAGGCTCCTCGGAGGTTGTTACATAATCTGGTATGCTGAAAGCGAATATCGAAGCGGCAGGCAGGAAGAAAGACAACGACTGTAGTCTATTTACAAAAGCTTAATTCTCATAAAATTATGTACAAATGTTTTTACAATTCTCATTCAGATTTTATAAGTTCTTTTCAAAGTCTCAACTCTCTTCACAGACAGCGACCGACGGATGGATGAGGTGGGGAGGGGTCACGTCTCTTTACTCTGATCTGAACTCTGTTCGACTCAACTCTTCTTGCTCTTCTCTGAAACTGACTAATTTTCGCACAACAGTCGTATTTATAGTAAGGTAAGTGGATGGGGTGGTACTTCTCCCTAGCCAATAAGATTATGCCACGAATCTCCACGAAATCCTAAGCCCCAGGGTTTTGCGTGGGTACAATTCCCACACTGAATCTAAGTATGATTTTCAAGGACAGATGTCAATTCTGACCTCCGACCCTGGGGTTCATCTAAGGCCAGACAAGGTTCTAAGTGAAATTTCCTGTTGTCAACTTTTTAGCCGTAAAAATATATTTCTCTGGTTTCAAACAATACCTATTTTTACATGAAATAAAATATGTATATTTATCTTCTCTATCTTAAATCCTTGGGTTATCTGGCGTCATCCGGGAATACAAAGCTACCTCAGCGTAGTTTTAACGCTTCTTAATGGGGGATTACGTTACATATGTTAGTCTTTTCGGTTGCCATGCGAACAACCTCATGATTGTTTGATTAGTGGGGAAATTGTTGCTTGCCAATTATTTACACACTGTTGTATATTTTCCAAAAAATCACGGATTTCTAGTTTCTATGCTTGGGTGCGTTTTCTGGTGGTTTCAATATATTCTCTTTTATCTGTCGCTATTTCTTTCTTACAATTACTTCTAGCTTCTATAAACTTCTGTCTGTTTGATCTGGACTTATGTCGGTTAAATCTGCGGTGCGTATGCTGCCTTTAAGCAATGGCAGCTGTACAAGTAGAAGTAAATCATTTGGAAGAGTGGAACTTGCTAAAGAATTTCCGTGCGGGAACATGTGCTTCAATCGCCGTTTTGAACCATTCAGGGGTTTCATTTGCACACTGTTCAGCAGGAAGAGAAAAGATATTTCCCCACTGCGCATCTCTGATGAGATTTTTGATGGCTTTCCAGTCGGCTTTTTTATAATACCTTTGTTTTGAGCAATGGTTTTTCAATTTTGGGTCGAGAATATAGAGCGATTTCTACAATTATCACAGCGTGATCAGCATTTTCGAGTAGGCTGTTGGCATTCGTTACACAATCATCGAGAACTGTGATCAGAAATTGATATAGAAATGAGGCATGTTGATCTTGCTGATCTGGGAAACGTCTCGGAAACATAACCGTGATACGGAATTAGATATAGAGAAGATATGTGTTGTGCTACCAGTGTTACATGATAAGGGCTGTCCCCTGTTCATGTAAGTATAAAAATAGAGAGATTAGTTAAAATGAAAATAAGAGAAAGCATAAATCGAACCCTGGACATAAGTTTTAAAGAACAATAGGTTTAAATGGAATGTCCAGTAAATTGTTAATTCGGATGAAATAAATAATAAATAAACTATTCAATTGTTAAAAGAATGTGGATAATAAAATATGAGTTAAATAAATTAGATATGTAGGTTAAATTCCTTTGTGGAAACAACACAAGAAAAATAGGTTATTGGGAAATCAATGTCGAAAACGTGCAAAGTCGCGCATGTTGAAACACGTGAATTTTGCTCACGTGGCCGGGATGCATGGATTTCTCAATATAGGAGGTGGGAGTTAGTTGGTCGTAGAGAGAGTCAGAGACAGTCAGAGGGACAGTCAGGAGAGACAGTCAGGGGAGACAGAGATAGGCGGACGTCTGAAGCGAGACGTCACTTCAGAAACTAAGATGTGAAACTTTGAGTTCTTAATGAGGAAATCCCGACCGGTCGTATTAAATAAATTCATCATGTGTTTTGGATAAAGCTCATCTTTGTGTTTGTGATTTCTACAAAAAGGTAAATTGTATTGTTATTATATGTCTGTGTTATAAAATGTCATTACAACAACATCTCTCTCTCTAAGATACAACATCATATGTAATAAGACAAGAACTCTCACTAAGAGTCATATCATTACTAATAAGAACTCACGTAACATACGCGCACAAGTGGTATAGTCTAATAATAATAATAATAACTATATAACAAATCTCAATTTGGTGTCTGTGAACCTTTTGCATCAGCGATACAGAAACCGAACCTGGGGTCGATACCACGAAAAAAAAGAAAAAAAGAAACACAACGTTTTAAAGGGGTCCAACATAATTTAAAAAAATAAATAAATAATACCACGGAAAAAGAAAAATTACACGATCACAGAATTCGAAAAAGAAAAAGAAACACAACGTTTTAAAGGGGTCCAACATAATTTTCAAAAATAAATAAATAATACCACGGAAAAAGAAAAAAATCACACGATCACAGAATTCGAAAAAAAAAAAGAAACACAACGTTTTAAAAGGGTCCAACATAATTTTAAAAAAATAAATAAATAATACCATGGAAAAAGAAAAATTACACGATCACAGAATTCGAAAAAGAAAAAGAAACACAACGTTTTAAAAGGGTCCAACATAATTTAAAAAAAAAATAAATAAATAAATAAATAAATAATACCACGGAAAAAAAATTTACACGATCACAGAAATGCGAAAAAAAAAAGAAAAAAAAATGAACACACACGCACACAGAGAACAAAAGATACAAGAAATATTAAAAAGAAAAAGAAGAAAAGGCCGATATGCCGTAAAAAGAAATTCGTAGTAATGGAAAAAAATAGTAAACAAGTCACCATGCGTAATTCATTGATAAATGAATTGGTCTGTTAAAAACACACACACACATACACGCGAATGCAGAGATTGTGTAATCCATTATTGTTTTGAAATTTGTAGAAGTGTCATTAGAAAATCTGTGTCAATATGAAATCGTTTGGACGAATTGTTGAATTAAATCTGTCAATCAAAACAGGAATTTTTCAAAGGTCGCATGTACTTTCTTAAACAGCGTTTAAATTGTTTAGAAATGCATTTTGTGTTCATAGTGAACTTTTCGGCTTTTGCGTGTTCATTTATTTTGTTTTTGAAAAAAAAAAGGACAATTGTTTTGGACAGACTGTTGAATTGTTGTTTGTTACAGATGATTTTTTTTTTGTTGTTAAAAAAAAAAGTTATAACTGTTGCAAAATGTTTAAATGTATTAAGGTTTTTTTTTTGAAAATGTTTTTATGATGTTGAACAAATATTGTAAATTGTCTTATGTATGAAATGTTATGATTTTCACAGTAAGAATTCAAAGTTATCCGTAAATATACATTAGATTAAAATGATCTAGTAGAAAATAAGTTAAGACGTATGGTTGGCTTACAGATTCAGTTAGAATTTTAGAAGGGGGACAAGAATTAAAATTACGTAAACGGGCGTTTGGAGAGTTTTTAGGTGTGATAAGCCGTAAGAAAGATGTTTTGTTTTAGCATTTGGTTTTGTTGTTTTTTTTAGAGATCCTAAAAAATTTTCTCCAAGAAAAGTGACTTGGTAGGGATTGATAAGCACAAGAAGTGCCCCTATACGAAAAATTTGGGAACCTGGTTAATTAAGTGCTTAAAATAAGCTGGTTGCACGTAACGACTCCAAGCAAAGTAGTAAGTCTTGGCTTAGTTAATAAACAGGCGTTGGAAAGAATACGAAAATTCTTAAGGGGACCAGTAAACCGATGAGAGGTAGTCCCGAGGCAATCACATATAGCTTAATGAAGTAAGAGACAGGCAAAAATATGCCATAGATTACGTAAGAAAGATATAACCTTGTATTTTTTTTTAGAGAAGCATGAATGTGGGATATATCTGCTGGATCTTGGAGGCTCTGGTGAGAGGAAAGAAAAATCACAAAAAAATCGGGCAATTAGATAGAATTTAGGCGCAATTAAGTTGTTGGTCGCAGGAAACGTGTTAGTTAGTTAGGGGTGATATTTCTAAATCCTCGTCGAAGTTTCAAGAATCCAAGCAAGGAAATCCGAGTGAATCCGTATGAGAAAAAAAAAAGGTATATCTTAAACTTCTGAAGCCAACCACAAAGATTTAAGTATATGAGCTTTGGTATGTCCCGTATGAGATAGTTATAGAATAAAAAAAACAAAGCCATACTTGATAAGACTAACCATGCGGAAAGAGAGATCAGAACACTTTTGAGACGAAGGAAGTCGTCCATTTCGAGAAAGGTGAAAACCTCTAGTCTGCGGCATATGGGTGGCTCGGAAAATAGCTGATGTGTATCATAGGTAAATATCCTACACCCAAAAAGTAAATGCCACAAAGATCAGAAAGGTCCTGATCTTATAAAAAAATAAATAATTGTGAAGTCGGCTGTGAAGGGCTGACTGAAAGAGATTTTTTTTGTGTGTGTTTTTTTAGCCTGATCTTTCTAGCCGTGTGGTTGTGTAGATGTAAAAATAAAAACTGTACTAAAGTTAAAAAAGCATACATTTTTTTTGTGAAATATGGAAGGGAGGGATGTTACATGATAAGGGCTGTCCCCTGTTCATGTAAGTATAAAAATAGAGAGATTAGTTAAAATGAAAATAAGAGAAAGCATAAATCGAACCCTGGACATAAGTTTTAAAGAACAATAGGTTTAAATGGAATGTCCAGTAAATTGTTAATTCGGATGAAATAAATAATAAATAAACTATTCAATTGTTAAAAGAATGTGGATAATAAAATATGAGTTAAATAAATTAAATATGTAGGTTAAATTCCTTTGTGGAAACAACACAAGAAAAATAGGTTATTGAGAAATCAATGTCGAAAACGTGCAAAGTCGTGCATGTTGAAACACGTGAATTTTGCTCACGTGGCCGGGATGCATGGATTTCTCAATATAGGAGGTGGGAGTTAGTTGGTCGTGGAGAGAGTCAGAGACAGTCAGAGGGACAGTCAGGAGAGACAGTCAGGGGAGACAGAGACAGGCGGACGTCTGAAGCGAGACGTCACTTCAGAAACTAAGATGTGAAACTTTGAGTTCTTAATGAGGAAATCCCGACCGGTCGTATTAAATAAATTCATCATGTGTTTTGGATAAAGCTCATCTTTGTGTTTGTGATTTCTACAAAAAGGTAAATTGTATTGTTATTATATGTCTGTGTTATAAAATGTCATTACAACAACATCTCTCTCTCTCTAAGATACAACATCATATGTAATAAGACAAGAACTCTCACTAAGAGTCATATCATTACTAATAAGAACTCACGTAACATACGCGCACAAGTGGTATAGTCTAATAATAATAATAATAATAACTATATAACACCAGCTGCGTCTGTATAAGTAGAGAATCTAAGCCAATTACTGTGGTGGACATTGAAGTCACCAAATGCATGTACTTGCACGTTAGTAATGTTTGGTGCATTTTTGGTCAGGAATTCAACATCTTGAGATACTCTGAACTAGTAGCACCAGATGCTCTTACAGGTATTATAGCTCTGGGCGAAAGTGGATCTGGAAACAATGATAACTAAAGGGCAACTGTACATTCTTCACAGCCCCTATATGGAGGCCTTAATTCTGGATGTCTTTTAAAGTCATACCCAGGATCTCTTTTAACTCTGTTAATGAATGCGTATGCGTGAATCGTTCACATGACATATTACTATAATAAGTAGGTTTGAAAACACTTTTTAAAGATCCTGTCAAGCTAACCTAATGGTTATCGTACTTGACTCACTGTCTATAGGTTTTGGTTTCGATCTCAGCTCGAGTATTTTTTTACTTACAAGAAGTGAACTGTTTAGAAAAACATAATACTCGCATGTAATTGTCTCCGTTTCTTTCCGTTTTTTTTGTTTGTTTTTTTGTTTTTGTTTTTGTTTCTTTTTTTAGTTCATTTTCTTTTTAAGGAATTTAATGCAACGTTTAATACCCACGGTATTTCTGTTTATAATAAATAAGAAATCTGCATTCATTAAAATATAAAATTTTTGCGTCTTTTACGACCGGACAACGCCGGGTGTCTTGCTAGCTTTTTAAAAACTTAGTAAATTACGCGTTCTTTTAGGGATCCTTAAGAAAATAGGAACTTTATTATTCGTGTAAAATATTACAATTTAAATATTAAACTTTATACCAAAATATAAATAACGCTTTTTTTGTTTTGTAATCCAACTGCGATTTCATCTATTCTAGGATTATATAGTTTCTTCATCACTCTTGAAAATATGTTTGACAGACTCCTACCCCTTCACTCGTCTCTTAAATTGTAATTTTACCTACTTATCTACTTTTTCAGCGGTAAAAATATCATAGCACAGAGAATGAAGTAAGGAACTGGCATACAGTGCAAAACTTGATCCACGCGGATTATGGATGACACACTGTAATTATGAAATTCACCCACTCCACCAACTAGGATCAGCAGAGCAGATTAGCGAAATACCAATGAAAAGATTTTTTTTAATGCATTAAGATTGAACACCACAGAGCAACGACGCCATTACAATGAGCTATTGACAGTCTGGGTGGTGAGTAGTGGGGGATTCAGAAACACCTTGAAGAAGTGAAAGTCTTTCAGTTCCGGTAAAGTGAGTAGAGGTATGAGACAAAATAAATACAACGAAAGGAAATAATCAGAAATGGGCGTAAAAGAGGGATAAGCTAGAGACTATAAAAGAGAAGTAAAGAGAAATATGGCATAAAAAGATAAAGATGTCGAACCACGGAATATGCGCTTGAGGTAAAGCAGTCAGTCCGTGTAGGGAGGAGTATACATAGTTTCACAATGCCATTTATATATACCCACAATTTCTCCCGAATCAAATTAAAACTTTCGTTCCACTAGTTAAAGTTAGTTAAAACTTTAACCTATGAGCTAAAATTAAGCTTGTTTTTACTTTTTATTACTAGGTCGTCACTGCTTATAAAGGTTCAAGGGCCACTCGATGATAAAGATTACTGTGTAAACAGTGAGAAAACGCCGTGATTATCGGTAAGGGTGGAACTGTGTAAGGTTTTCTATTAAATAAGACTGCACACCGAGAATTTATTTACATTAGATTTGGGTTAAGTCCAAAGATTCAGTACTCAAAGTTACGACACCGGAAGTAAACTCGGTTTACCTTAATATCGAACTGAAGTCACTAAGCATGAAGCGAAATACGAAACCATATGGAACTTCTTGATTTATCATATAACAATAAAAAAATAATAAACTTTTAATTTTTACATTTCTATAACTATTTTTTTAATATTTAAAATATATTCATATGGAATTATTTTATTTTAAAAAGTAATTTAAACTTTCATAGTTTACATTTTTATAAATAATTTTCTAAATATTTAAAATATATTTATCGGAAATACGTGGATGAAAACAAAACGAAAACTGCGCAAGAAACATTTTTAACACAAATGTTTAAAATAAGTTTTTTGTGTGTGTGTGTGTGATAACACAAGAAGTGTTAATAAAAAAACTTTCATACATTATTTATGACAGAATTCTATGATAAAACTCGTGTAAAACAGAAATATATTATTTCAAAAAGACACCATTTAAAGAACTGTAGATAATAAAAATTCTCATTAGTTATTTTTCGTGGTAACACGCGTGTTAAAACAAAACAAAAATCGTTCATAGAAATATAAAGAATAAAAGTTTATTATGTTTTATTGTTTTATGATAGCACAATAAGTGTTTAAACTAGAATATTTTTTTTAATAAATTATTTCCACATGGTTTCATATTCCGTTTCATGTTTAGTGAATTCAGTTTCTTTTTTTTTACACGGTGGTCACCACTTATCAAGGCCCAGAAACTACTCAGGGATAAGGGTTATTGCAAGTACAGTACGTTTGTGTGGAGATTTGATGAAGTGTTTACTTAAGGGGGCGGTTCATTAGGAATTTGTTAACGTTGGACTTGAAGACATCTAAGTTGTAGTCAGGTGGGAAGCAGGCAGACGGAACAGAGTTCCACGTGCGTGCGGTTCTAAGAAAGAAGCTTTGTTCATGGAATCCACGTTTTGATTTAGGCACAGATATAGAGTGGGGGAAATTTTTCACAGTGGATTCAGCTAGACGGGTGTTTTTCGTGAAAGATTGGCGAGGGGGGGGGGCAGAGATTGGAGTTCAGACGAGCACCTGCCATGGAAATAACGATAAAACAAGGGTATGCTCGCCACGTCTCTTCTGTAGGAAAGAGGTTGCAGGGTAGAGAAAAGGGCATCCCCCAATAAGCCACGAAGTCTATTTTGTACTCTGTCAAGGCAGGATAGGCTGTTATTAGCAGCTCCTGCCCAGATATGGCAGCAGTATTCCATCCTTGGACGTACTTGGCTTTTATATAGATATATAGATTTATATAGATAGAGAATTGTTTCGTGCCACATTTCAGTAAACCGAGTTCACTTCAAGCGTCTTAACTTTGAGTACTGAACTTTTGGACTTAACCGAATGGAACAGATCATGTTGCAGTAAGCTGGGAAGCAACTCTACGATATTTCTTTCCACAGACGGACAGTGTTAGGAAAGAAACTTTGCTCATTAAATTTTCTTTTTGTTTTAAGCACTGACAAGGAGTAAGGAATATTGTTAGCAATTGTTGTATCTATGCGAGTATTTGTTGCAAATGTTTTGCAGGGGTATCATAGAATGAAGCTCAGTCGAGCACCTGCCATAAAAATAAGGAGAGAGCAGAGATAGACTCGAAACGTTCTTTTTGTTAGAAAAAGAAAGTAGAGAGGCTGGTTCTATTGTGACATTTCTCTGTTTCTAGGGGCTATAATCTATCATGCGCAACACATGTTTCTGCATAGATTCCGAGATAATAATCTGATCAATTCTAATGAAAATTCTCAAACAGATAAAATGTTGTTGGTAAAAAAATATTTCGCATCTGGATAAGATCACAATTTCTTCTGAAATTTCCTGATTATACCAGGCCAGCTTGTCCTTTAGTTGTTGTGTCTGATTTTTTGCGCTTTGCGGTTGCGCAAACTTTTTTTATTAAAAATTACGTGATGTATGCCTATAGATCAATGGTTCGTTTCACTTTCTTTTTAGAGTCTAGAGAATGTAAGCCATATATAAATTTTGGGTGACATATGATAATTCGTTTAAATTAAAATGTAATATAGAGTTGATATGTCGTCAAACAGATAATATATAAACATGGTGTTGTTGTTATTGTTGATAAAATTCAATTGTAATTTACACTCTTGTGGGAGTTGAAGGGTACAATCCCCGGCGCAGGCGACAATCAAAAATACAATGACACTCACAATAGCATTCGCTAGAATGGCGCGGAAAATACAATACATAATATAGGCACATGAAGCAGATATATACACGAAGCTAACATGTAGTTTTACAAAAGTAAACAGGACGTGGAAGAATGAGAGTGGCAACAGTTTAACTAGCTCTGTTTCTCTATCCTTAGCTCTGTGTGGCACACTGAAGACCATGTATATTTCATTCATTTTATTATTTTCCTCACTTACCCATTTCTTCCGCTTCTAAAAGTGACGACTTTTACTGCTTTGTCAGTCTTCGTTATTTTATTTTTAAACAAGAAATTGAATTATGCCGACACCAACGCTTTTTGCGTTACGACAAAATATGTATGAATAACTAAAAAAAACACTGATCTTTCCTTCTCTCTCTCTCTCTCTCTCTCTCTCTCTCTCTCTCTTTCTCTCTCTCTCTATATCTATTTCTCTTTCTATTTCTCTCTCTCTTTTTCTACGTATATATATATATTGATTCACGCTATCTCTCTTTCTCTCTCTCCCTCTCTCTTTATATATATATATATATGTGTGTGTATATATATATATATATATATATATATATATATATATATAATCACGCTCTGTCAGAAACATTTGTTGTGTTCATCAATTCGAAATTATTCTAAGTAACAATTTGACACGTGGCACAAATCATTTCAGCCAGACTTGATTCAATATACATTAATTTCCAAATTGTATAGAACTGTAAATGTTATGTTTTGTAAAGAATTGACGGCACGAAAAGGAAACATTCATACGAATACGTGCTCACATATGTATGTCCGTACGCATATACATATGAGCAAATGCATATGTACATATATATAGTTAGGAATATTTTTCAATGATTTAAACAAAACCTCGTACAGAAATGTAAACAACAAATTACCTCTCTTATAATTAGAGCTATGACAACAGCATATTCTTTTCATTGTTTTGACACTCGAGTATATATCCGACAAAGTTAGACACAGTTAATCAATCGAGAACCACACCGCTCTATCTAAAAACATATAAGATATTAACTGATATATACTCGAGAGTCAAAATAATGAAAACAATATACTCTTGCCATAGCCCTACTTATAATATATATATATATATATATATATATATATATATAATGCTGAATGTGTGTGTGTATGTGTGTGTGTGTGTGTGTGTGTATGTGTGTGTGTGTGTGTGTGTGTGTGTGTGTGGTCACAAATAGGCTCCTATATGGTTGACTATTTAAAAAACTGATTACATATAATGATAGAAGATTTATCGAGACACGGGAATGGGTATGTTGGATCTGGTAGAACGGTGGTTCATTTAAACTGTGTGGTCTGCGTTCGCGCCTGGTCCACAAAGTATGGAAATAAAAAATTTAAAAATTAAAAACAAACTTTTCCCAGTGTTTTTGATATAGATGTACATAAGAATACTTTGATAAGTATATTTTAACTTTAATAGGGATGGTATAATAAAATTGTGGGGTCTGCATTCGCGCCTGGCCTCCATAGAATGAAAATAGACACAAACTTGAATAAAAACTTTTCATATCTATCTGCGTAAGTATACTTTGATAATTATGTTTCAGTTTGAAGAAATATGGTATAATAAAATTATGGGGTGTTCGTTTGCACCTGACCTCCATAGCATGGAAATATGTCACAAAGTTTAACAAGGTTTTTTTAATATAGATCAACAGAATATTGTGATAAGTGTTTCAGTGTGAACAGGTATAGTATAATAAATTATGGCGTTTATCTATTTTATTTTTACGTTCATCATATTTTGTTTTGGTTTTGATACCCCCAAATTCGAAGCTATCTCTTTACAACCCTTCCTTTTCATAACCTATCATACTTTAATAAATCAGAGTCCATTTTCCGTAGGCTGTTTTTGAACCCAGTCAACGACGGGTATTTTAGCTAGTATATATATATATATATATATATATATATATATATATATATATATATATATATATATATATATATATATATGCCTGTGTGTAAGTATAAGTATATATATATATACATATATATATATATAATCAACGCTGTAGCTTTTTTACATAGGCATCACCACTTATCAAGGCCGATAGGCCACTCAAGGATAAGGGTTAAACGGTGTAGAGTAGTCAAAAGGACAATATAGTAATCGATAGTAATGGAAATTCGGTAAATCTTTTAACTTAAGTGGAACGGCTCATCAGAAACTTGTTCACGTTGGACTTGAAGACAACCATATTATAGACAGCTGGAAAGCAGGAAAACGGAAGACAATTCCACAGGCGTGCAGTTCTAAGAAAGAAGCTTTGATCATGGAATCTATGTTTAGGTTTAGGTACAGATAAAGAGTGGGGAAAAGTATTGATAATGTTTTCAGCTAGTCTAGTGTTTCTTGTGAAAGTTTGGTGAGGGGGGACCATAGATTGAAGCTCAGTCGAACACTTTCCATGAAAATAACGATAAAGTAGAGACAAACTCGCAACATCTTTTCTGTGAGATAGAGGTTGCAGCGAAGAGAAAAGGACATCTCCCACCAGGCCACGAAGTCTATTTTGAACCCTATCAAGGCAGGACAAGTCTTTTCTAGCAGCTCCTGCCCATATGTGGCAACAGTATTCCATCCTTGGACGTATCTGGCTCACACAAACGATAAACGCGACAGACTAGACTAGGGTTTCACTCCCCTTTGGGCTAATCAGTAGAACTCAGGATTCGAAACCCAAGTCTCTTCTACTCGTGGCGAGCACTCCACCATGTGAGATCCAATACCACATACCAGAAAGCTAACACGGACCAAGCACTTCCGGTCTCTTGTTTTCATGGCGTGTGTGAGTTGCAGTGCTGTTTAGTTGTGGAAATAATTATATGTTATCTAACATCCAAAAAAAATCTAATATATATTTATAGTCTGCTTAGCTGTCCTCAGTTGAGCATTCTTTAATCATCACGCGGGTTTGATTGGATTTACATCTAGGAAACCAATGTATACAACCATTATACATATATATGTATGTGTGGGGGAGGCAAGGTTTGTGTCCACAGGATAAAATCTAGAAAATCTTTACTGTGTTCATATAATAATGGTTAATAATAAATAAAACTATTTATCTTCTTTTTTATTCTGATACATAAGCTGATCTCGCTTTTTCTTTGCTATTATATCAAGACGAAATTATCTGAACACTTCTTAAACAAATCTTTCACTCTCACTACTTACAGCACTTCATAAAGCGTGTTTCGCGAAACTATGCATTAATTTCATCCCTGTTCGAAAATTATTATATTTACTCCGAACAAAATGCCTCTTTCAAATACGTATTCCACCAAAGAATATTTCAAGCACTTTCATTCTCTACACATTATGTCTTCCTAATCACCTCACATCACAGCCAGGAGTTTTTGAATAGATATTTCTACAGCACAACTCGGTCCTAGATGTACGGATATTTAGATTTGCTATAAACCTAGGTAACATAATCTAAGATTTCATTAAACAGTTGCAACAGCATTACTCTATTTATCGGATTAAACAGATAGTTCTATAATAATTACATTTCCATCAACGACTAGAAAAACACTAATGCAAATTTATAAGTTCTATGTGGAAATATTACTACACTTAGATTCTTCCATACATTTATATATATCGATGGCATGTTCGCTTTAATCATCAATTATTTCCAAAACTATTATTTCATTTTGGCATGATTAATAGCATTTCCACTACACAGTAAGTGCATATCTATTTCGTTTCAGTATATAAATACTTTTAATGCTTTTCACAAAAATGTGCTTAACTTTAAAGACATTACTATGAGTAATTTATTCACACCGTAAACATATATGTCTTCTGATTTATTTCCACCGTCATGATAAGCATTAAACCTGTGCTTGTCTTTGTTATTTTTTTTTAATTTAAAACCTTCTACGCTACGTTAATTTTTTACTTCTGACCGAATCATTGTATAAGTACAATACGCTATATTTTGAATACTTAAACACATCTGTGAGAAATGTTTTTGATGAAGAGAGTGATGATTTCCAAAATTTGGACGATCTTATAACTGTGTATTACGGCAATCAACCAATGAGAGGCCTCCGATCTCATTATAAAAATATCGAATTTTGGATTCAAGTCAGTTCGATATGAGTCTTCGTTTTGACACCATTGAACCAGTGCTGATCCGAACTACATTGATTCTTCGCCGATCTAATGCCGTCGTCTTAGTTCTAGAGAATTACTCAATATTCGAGATCGTGACTGTATTGATTCTTCGCCGTTTTGATTTACTACCGCCATCTTTGTTCAAAATAATGGCTCAACACTTAACACACACTATCTTCATTTATTTGTACTGTTTTTTCGTCGATTTTAACAATAACAAAATACGAAGCTTAACAGCAGACATTGACATGTTTTCATAATTCTAACCCATCAAACCACCACCACCCCAAAGAAATAAATTTTATTTTCTAAACAGTTTTCTAACCGACATTACAGAATACTCAGACAAATTCTTATTTTGTTTTTATTTTAAGTATTCTGAAACAAAACTGTGTTGACACTTTCAGTTGTTAAGTGTATATGATAAACCCACGTTCGTCGAAATATTAAGAAAAGGCTTTCGATGTGGAATTTAATTCGCATGTGCTAAAAACGCTAAGCAGATATATGAATACTACAACAGAAATAAAATTTTAAAAAATAGGTGACCACCACATGGAACCAGGAAAACTAAAACCGAAAATAACTAGGCTTCCTCTTAATAAAAATTCGAGTGTCAGCATCAACTAACACCACACGAAATAATCAAAGATATTAATTCCTTCTACGCAGAAATGGCTCCAACAAACCCATTCATACTACGTGGGAATGGCTCTAACAACCCTACTCATACTACAACGCTAGAAATCGCTACAACTGTTGGATATAAGACCGGACAACAGCCAATGACCTTGCTAAAATAGTTGATATTAAGAATTATTGTTTGGAGAAATAAGATTGGTCACTGGAATGTAAAAATAAGTTTTAGTTAAAATGTTTAGAAAATTAACTAAACTAAATATAAACAAAATATATGGTAGGTTGACCTTCAGAAGTTGGCGTACGTGACCATAAGTTACGCGTTAATGAGACGGATACTTTGGATACACCGTCACCGGAACTCACGAATGCGGATGACGTACCGGAGCTGACAGGTAAAAGATGCGAGTGAAGAAGTCTAGAAGTTGTTGAAAAACTCCGAAGCCTTGGAAGCAGGGCTGGACGAAAATAAGTATGTGGAAACAAATTCGCAGACTCCATAGGAATACTTAGACAATCTGGAATAAATTTATAAATACAAAATATAAATGGTTGATGTACTAAATTCTGATACAATCGCCGATTCCGTAAAAAAAATTCCCGATTTCGATACCATTACCGATTCCGATTTTGATTATTTATAAATCTCTAAATATTTAACCGTAAAGTTGCTATTTTTGCCGATTGTCGGAAAATTTTACCAAATATTTTCTCAAGGGTAAAAACAAATTTGTGGATCGAATGAGCTATAGGAAAGAATAAAGAAGAGATTCAGTCAACTGAAATTCAATTTAAGTAGAACACAAGGTGAATAACATTCCGAGATATCGAGTTTACAAGAATTAATTCTCTTGGGCTACCAAGAAGACATGAATAGAAAGAAAGAATAATTTAACTTCTATTAACAAAAAATTAAAAACTTAGCGCATACAATGTAAATAAAGATAATATAAGAAATTATAATTTAAATGTTATACATATAACAAACCATATTAAAACTAGTGGCGATGAAACAAAACTTATGGAATTAATTTAAATTCAACTACCAACTTAAACCTCCGAGGAATGTAAAAAAAAGAAAGGAAAAAGAAAAACAACATTGAATTTCTTGTATAAGACAAATCACTTTCTAAGATTACTGGAAAATAAATTATAAGTGCAATAACTAATATAACTTAAAAATAGCACTCGAAGAATGGTAAAATAAAAAACAACAAATGAGTAAAAATCTTTAAACAAAACGTAAATAAAATATACCAATAATAATACAAAAATATGAAAATAATTAAAATAAATTAAAATAAATTCAACATGACCATAATCTTCGTAACTGAGAACGAACGGCAGAGTGTGTTGATTACATGAACCATGTAAATTGTCCTGGGTGTTTTTATAAGTTTTTTAAAGTAAACGTCTGATGAGTACGTGACTAAATGTACAGCAATAACAGAATTTTGCAGACTTCGTAGTCGCAATACGAAACAATATTGTAATGGATACCTTTTAAAAAGTAATAAATGACCAACTGAGAAAACTTGATATTGTAAACTTAGAGAATTATTATACTACACTATATGTGTGTGTATCTTTCGTTTTCGCCACAAATGAATTCTACCACTTTTTGGGTAAAACTATCAAGGTATTTGCTTACACTTAATCAACTTTTGTTTGTGTAACTGTATTATTGTTTAGAAACTAAGCATTCCAAATATATTTTTACGGCTCAAAATGTATTCGAACATCATTCCTTCTCGCAGTGAAACATTCCATACTTTAAAACACAATTAACAATCGTATTGCTATCTCCGCGTTACTTTCCCTGGCCAATCCCATTATTCAACAGAACAAGACCACTCATACTGCACAGAAATAACTACAACAAACTAACTCATACTGCATAGAATTAGCTCAACCTATCCACTCATGCAACGCTAAATAGTTATAGCAAACTTAGCCACATATCAGAGAAAGTTACAACAAATCGACTCACACTACATAGAAATAGCTACAACAAACCCACTCACACTATACATGAATTAGCTTTCTCACACTATACAAAAATAGCTACAACAAAACCATTCACACTACATAAAAATATCTACAACAAACCAACCCATACTGTACAAAAATAGCTACAACAAACTCACTCACACTATACAGAACTATCCATAATAAAATCACTCATACTAAAGAGAAATAGCTACAACAAACCTACTCATCTCGCAAATGATTCCCCTCTGGATAAAAGTATAGTAGGTTTGCCACAGCAGATGCTACACACAAATTCAATACATCTAGGCTAATAGCCACTATCTTATATACCTATCGAACACCATTTTACACACATTTAGTCGTGATAGTAAAATACTACATTTCATCCTACTAGAAAAAAACATCACAATCACATCTTTAGAAAAAGGAGTCCGTATTTTTCTCTCTAAATATTTAGTACTACAACTACTATCAGTTGTCACCGGAACGAATTCTATACTTTCCACGGATTCTGTTATTACTCCGACCGTAACTGGTTCAAGACAACATAGACCTAACATACTCTTTCCAATTTCTTATTCATAAATAATAAAGGGTTCCTTGCCATTGAATTCCGTCCATTCTGATTAGGTACGCTCTGAAAATTTTCATATTCCGGAATACAATTCTTCCCTTTATAAATGAACGGTTGCTATAATTAAAACATGGCGTCACTAACAGACATATGATTTCGCCCGCCGCCAATTTCATTTAATGCTTAGGTAATTATAGTTGTTTGTGTGTGTGCGTGCAAGTATCTACAATGTTATCGACATAATTGTCATTTCGCATTTAGTTACGTCTTTAAAGATTCAACGAAAAAAATGCTTTCGACTTTGTTTTGGACACGTAACATGTACCGTAAGCACAAAGAAAAATAGTAGCATTTCTAATTTCTTCGACAACTATTTTCTTTATTATTTAATTTATACTATTTTCATGAGTTTTAGCTATTTACATTAATGCGACATGGCAATTCATTACATACTATTGGTTACACTTGAATATCATTTTTTCGATTTCCGATTTTCGCTATCGTAACGAATATGAACCAAAATACTTACGCACATTCTAATTGTTTATATTTTCACAATTTATACAAAGGTTATGCTTCCTTTCCCCCCCTCTCTCTCTCTCTCTCTCTCTCTCTCTCTCTCTCTCTCTCTCTCTCTCTCTCTCTCTCTTACACATACACACACTGCGCGTATTCCTTGCGTGTGTTCAGTTGCACATACGTCTCAAATAAAAACAAAAACGCCTTTCGTTGATAAAACTATTGCAAAAATGTATCAGAATGTTATCTACGTAATTGTCACTTCGCATTTAGTTACGTCTTCAAAGATTCAAAAAAAAAGTTATTTCGCCGATGTTTGTTTGGTCATTTGACATGTGCCGTAAACACAAGAAAAATAGCTAACATTTCTAATTTCTTCGACAACTATTTTCTTTCTTAGTAAATTCATACCATTTTCGTGAGTTTTCGCTATTGACATTGATGCGACTGTGCAATTCATTAGATACTATTGGTTACACTTGAACATCATTATTTCGATTTCCGAATTTCGTTACAATAACGAAGAGGAATCAAAATGTTTACGAATATTCTCATTAATTATATTTGAATGCAATATCTTCTCTCAAAAAATATACGCGACAATAAGGATATTTTTCAAATAAAAAAAACAGTTTGCCAAACTAATTCCTTTATTTAAAACTTATCCTAAAACATCTTTAGATTTTCTCATTTGTTTCTTCCGTCGGAATTATCATCGGCCTCCCACTTACTTTGCTGGTTTAATCTCTGAACAGTTTTCTTTTAAATTTTCCATCGATTTATTTATGATAAAACACTATACTTTCGTACAAAAAGAAAATCTGCTAAGTTTTTGAATTTACGAGATTCTTCAGTGCGTGCTCACATACATGTCCATAGTAAAATTACACCTTCATGTTTCCCCTCTGTCAACATAAGGAATAACGGGTAGCAAATATGCATTGAATGACTTCAACGGATACACTATTTTTATTTCAGGTACTGCACTTCACAATTTGCTGGCGTTTGTACTAACCGTTAATAAGTCTTGAAATATTGTGTATCCACATGTATTGAGAACATAAACATAATAAACATACTTTTTTTTTCATTTAAACAAACTGAACCACAGCAACGCGTGGCTGGGTACAGCTAATAATAAATAAATATAGCCAAACGAAACCAATTCACACTACATAGAAATAGCTACAACTCTATTCATACTACATAGAAATAGCCCCAACAAAACTACTCATACTATATCGATATAGTTAAAACAAACCCACTTATATTGCACGCAAATAGCAACAACAGACCCACCAATTGCACGCAAAAAATGCAGTTCTCTAACTAAACCGCTATAAAATATTTCCAATACTTAAAAAAATTAGAATATCAAACTCTTAACGAACCTGTTTCGAACACGCTGTAGTTGAAAACTCATGTGTCTTTGGGGTTTTTTTGGATTCAAAATGTACAATTATTTTCCTCGGTTCTGGAAATTCTAATTTTGTTTTTTATAGCTATACCGCACCAATTATGTAAGGTTCACGCTAAAACAGGGTTTTTTCTGAACATCTAATTCAAGCGAAATCTCTTGTTTTTCGTTGCATGAAAATTGGACGACACAATAGTTTTCTCATATAGAATTTTGTTTTTTCCTCTTTTTGTACCAAGTCGTTGTCCTCTGCATAATTATCGATTCGCATATGTGAATGGAGGTGAAATGGGGTCAAGTATGGCATCATTTGTTCCGATTAATATGCTTCAAGTCAAAAACTTGCTCAAATTCTTTGAGAAAATGTGAAAATACATTTAAAACATACTTACGCATGACGCACTAAGTCTCAGAATATATATATATATATATATATATATATATATATATATATATATATATATATAAACACATGTAATACGTATTTCACAAAAATATGTCGAAATACTATCAGTGTGAATTAAATACATCTTCTGACTTGGAATGATAACTAACGATATATACGGAGTGGGGCGATAAATTTGTTGTACAAAAGAAAACAACACAACAACTTTATTTTTAAATTTTTTTTGAAAAAAATCAATTCAGGCAACTTGATTATGTATTCAATGTAGTCGCCTTCAGCTTCAATCACCGCCTTGATACGGGTCCGGAACTAGGAGCATGTCTTTTTCATACAAGCCAATGGGAGCCCCACGGAAGCTCGGCGGAAGCTCGGCGGAAGCTCGGCGGAAGCTCGGCGGAAGCTCGGCGGAAGCTCGGCGGAAGCTCGGCGGATGACGGCGATCTAACTAACTTTGGTGTTGTGGGAGGGCATGTTGGTAATGTTCTCAACGAATGACCAAACGAAGTAGTCCCGCAGGTTCAGGTCGGAGGAGAACAGGTGACAGTAAGAGAAGGGTACAAATCCGTAGCACTCCTTCTAGGGGCAAGCCTGAGTCTCTTTAGACTTGTAGGTCGGCGCCGACTCCTACTGCCACCTCCAGAGCCGGCCAGCAGCAATCTGACTGCACCATGGAATCACTACACTCTTCATCACGTCCAGGTATGCTATGATGATGACTTTCAAGCCGACTTCAAAAATGAGAGGTGGCATGAAGTGGCTCTCACTTAAAACCACAGCGAAGACCAATACCGTCGCCGGAAACTTCGTTGAACTGTGCCCTCTCGCGTTGAACTGTTGGATTTGCATTTTAGGGATGCTGGCAATGGTTCTGTTGTCATAACTTGAATCGGTAAAGAGCAGCGGTGCATCTTCAATCTTGCTCGGTTAACATTGTGTCACTTTCAGACATGATAGAAGGCTCCTATCGCTCTTAGGATTTGTACACAACTGGCCAACTAGTAGATGGTCTGCAATAAAAAAAAGAAACTGGTTTTCATCAAACGGAAATGAAATCATGCCGTCTTTTCTTAGGCGAAAATTTTATCGTTAAACCATATATATATATATATATATATATATATATATATATATATATATATATTTAATTTTGTGTGTGTATGGGTATTCATATTAAAGACCCTTTTCCCTATTTATTTAAAAAAAATACAACTTTGTTATATATGGGTCATGGAATTGCATTCATCTGCTAAAGATCTAGCTTATTTGCATATTCTTTTAATCATTCATTTTAATTCATCAGCTATTAGGGTTTTTTTCGGTTTTCTTATGGGATGATCATCTTTAGTTAACTATTACCTGTAATTATATTCATTCAGATATTCTACATGATTTATACTTGCGTAATATTAGCGTAAAAAGTTTATAGTAAGCACAAAAATCTTTCTGTATATATTTATATATGCGTATATATATTTGTTTAAAAATGTTGCCTACAAAACTCCTCCTAGAGTTTTTAGTCTACAGACATAAAACTTAATATATAGTGTATTAGAACCGATGCGAAACTTTATAATTGGGTTATAGTCGGGGAAAATCGATGCAATAGTGTGAAATTAAAAAAATGGAATTTCCCAGGTGTAGGTCGAATGACGTCATTACGAATATGCATGCGTAACCTAATAGCTATTGTTTCGTGCTTTAATTTTTAGCCTTGCAGCAAACATGTCTTCATAGATCAGGTATTAACGTCAAAAGAAAAGGTAAATCGTAAGCTAACCTTTTTTATTTCGATTCTCGGTGGAGGCGCATGAGTCATATATATATATATATGGCTTTAAACAAAATAGCTGGCAAAACCCGATGGAGCCCTTTCATCAACAGACTTATCGGGAGTTACTTGTTGATCATAGGAAAATAAATAAATAAATAAAATATCTCGCAAGAACAGACTTAATGGGATATACGTGTAAATTTTACCGAGGGAGAGGGGGAAAAGGGGGAGGGCGGATGGGAATACGAATAAAAAAAATATTTACAATAATATAAAATATATTTACAAGTGGGGGCAAAGGGGAGAGTTAAAATATATCCCCGAATAAGTCTAAGACCTAACGAACTCCTTCTGTCGACAGAGAGACGGTCTACGTAGGAGAATAGAGACTGATTCCAAAATCCGCAAGTGATTCTGAGAGTCAGACCGACGCCGTTACGCTGGAACTGTGTTCGTTACAGTTCAAACCTCTTTCAGGCCATCGCGCCGTCTGGTAATGACGAGAAGGAACAAACAAACAAAAATAAATAAATCTCTCGGCTTTTTTTTTGTTGTTTTTTGTTTGTTTTTTTTTGTTTTTGTTTTTGTTTTTTTGTTGGTTTTTTTTTTTTTTTTTGCAAAAGGCATTTATTACCATTACTTTCCAAAAAGTACCTGCTTCTTGTTTTATTTCTAAATTTCATTTTGTTTGCCATAAGATCAATAAAACCCTGCCGTCTCGACACCAGCTTAAAAGTATCTCGCCGTCACACGTCCATATCACCCTGATCGCGTTTTTCCGGCTCCTCACCACGTCGTGCATTTTTTTCTTTTTCTGCTGACGCAAGCGTGCGCACACTAAACAATTTGCATACGCGCTTGAAACGGCTGCTACCTTCGCTAGCAATCCATCCTTCAGCTGCTGATGATGCCTTCACACGGGCTCGTACGCGCTTTTTACAAAAGGATAATATCAGTTTTTAACATGTATCCAAGAAAATCAAAGTAATCTTAATAACTGAGGTGTGCGTATATATTTCGTATTATGTGTAAACGTTTCTTGTTAAGCGAGTAGCAGTTAATCAGTACATGCTTGTTGCAATAAGAACTGCTTTGTGCGAACCTTCCTTTGTGTGTTTACAAACGTGCGAGTATTGATTGCGCAATTTGGGATGATTGACACAAGAACTGGTTTTTTCGTATATTTCTTATTGTGAAAATTTCTATTGTCGAGCGAGTTGCAAAACAAGACGGATTCTTTCGTATTGTGTCGTTTTGCTTTAAAAAAATCAGTGAAATCGTCAATTTTTTAATGAAATCGATTTATTTTCTGCTCTAGTTAGGACCCCCTCCCCCCCCCGTAGTGTACTGGAAGGAAACTTAGCATGCTTCCCTATAATGATTAGTTCACACTACATTGCAGTTTACATTGCACTGTAGAGAACCTATTCTTTAATTTATAAAATTGTCTGTAAATAATGGCTTCACTTAAGTTTAAAATACAAAAGTCATGGTTTAACTGTGCTCTAAGTAAAAACATTCATTTCGAACGCGCCCCTGTCTTATTAAAGAACCAAGTGTTGATTTTATGAAATTATTTTTACATAATCACTTGAATTAAAGTTAAATATACAAGTCAATATCATGGTTCAATTGTGCTTTAAAAATAATAATTAACAATTCGTTTCGAACACACCCCTGTCTTATACATGAATCTACAGTTTATTTTATAGACTAAGTCTTTCTGCTTGTGCGGTGATAAAACTTCTCAAATTCACTTGTGATGTTAGATTGTATAAAAGTG
Source organism: Euprymna scolopes (assembly GCF_053919585.1). Lineage (NCBI taxonomy): Eukaryota > Metazoa > Mollusca > Cephalopoda > Sepiida > Sepiolidae > Euprymna > Euprymna scolopes. The sequence continues at coordinate 46,922,721 of NC_136488.1, forward strand.
TTAACTGCGGTCAAAATCGAACTTCCTTATTTAATCGGATTTTTTAAATGTTGATTTTCGATACTAATCGGACGCATTCCGATACAAAACCTACGTTAACACATTTTCAGACACATCACGTACCTTTGTGTGAAATTTCAACAAAATCGGCCCAGTCGTTTCCGAGTCCATAGGGAACGAACTTACATACCACACAGTTTCTTTTTCTATAATAGATAGATAGATAGATAGATAGATAGATAGATAGATAGATAGATAGATAGATAGATAGTTGCGAATGGAAGAATCTACAGGTTTGTTGTGACAGCATGCAAAAATAAACAAATAATCATGTGGTTTGCAGAATCGTCTTCCAAGTTTTCATTATTTTATTGGGCATCATCACAATTCTCTGTGTCCTTCATAACTCGTCAATTAGAGCTGTTTGCCAGTGGCATATAGGTTTCAAAAGTACTTTTTCATTTTCTTTGGAAATTTGAAAAAAACTAATTTCGTAGTGTTCAGTCAGCACAACAGAGTATTTCTGTTTTCAATGGAGGAAATTGTTCAATGCGCACCTGCAACATTGTTAACAATGATTATTCTCTGGCAAAAGTTTCCATGATTTATTACTTTTAACATAAGCACACACGTACGCATGTTGTTTCCCTATATCCGATTAGACCAGATTTCGCATTGACACGAACATCCTCATGGCAGTTTTTTGAGTCTTACTAATTTCGAAAAATTAGAAGCGACTGTTTTTTTGTTGTTTTTTTTTGGGGGGGGTTGTGAAGCCATAACTAGAAGATTGCCGTGCACGGCCAATGGACTTCCTCTATTCGGTTTTGTTTTTCAAAAGAGACCTCCTTTCTTACAAGTATTGACTTCACCACGACTGACAAGCTCCATCCACCACTGCATAATAACATTCTAGAATATTAGAAAAAAGTTAACACGTGCTATATCTTGGCCAATGGTGACCTGGATTGTGCAATCTGTTGAGGTACTGTACATACTTGCTGACTTAAATAATAAATACAGTGTCTAGTATTCTCAGATAGTGTCCCATCTGGTACTGGCCATACTCAACTCGCTTAACTAATATATATATATATATAGGTGTGTGTGTGTTTTTTTTTTGTTTGTTTTTGCGATATGTTTTCGAATGAATTCAATTATTTACGAAAGTGCATTTTTACCTAAAATCGAGTTGGGAATCATTTTCCCTTTAACCAATTTGGTACCCCCACATGGGGAGCGGTATATATATATTGTTTTTAAAATATAATATAATATAATTATATTTTAAAAACATTATATATATATATATATATATATATATATATATATATATAAATATATATATATATATATATATAAAGAGTTTGATTGCGAAACTCGATAAACGCTATTTTCAATATTTTTTAACACAACCAGTTGGTTTACATTTCAACACTCTACCGCATACCATAATCATTTTTGCAGACTTTGTAATTTTACAAATTTATTTTGCTAAAATGCAATAAGCGCCATGCATGATTTTTTTTTTTTTTTGCAATACCTAATAAATCCAGAAAGTTGTGACATAATCAGAAATATCAGTTTTCAACCTCCTATATTATAGATAACAGTAAACGTTTAAACGTTATTCAATAAAAAAAAACAATTTATTTACGATAAAATGTTGAAAATATTTGGTGAAATGCGAATTTGTTCATTAAATTCGATTTAACAAGAATTAGTTATAGTTTATGTATAATTTTGAAAACATATGCGGTAAATACATGATGACGATGATGATGATGAGCATGATAATGATGATGAGTAACGTGTGTTTATAAATGACGTTTGTTTAAAAGAAACAAACGAGTGTTTACACAGAATTCAAAAGTTAGGAATTGATTTGCCAATTGAAATTGTTCCACTTAATTCAACAATTTAATTTTCATTAAAGCGAAATATAAAAAATACGGATACATATTAAAATATCGTGTTACAGTTAACTGCTTTAAAAAGTAGGAAAATAACCGTATAAAATTGATATTTTTATAAATGGCACAATGTGTCATGATGCTAAATTTGCAGTGTTTAGAATTCATGCTTAAAATCAAATATTTTAAGTGTAACATGTTACGTTAAGAACAAATTATATAAGAGAGATATGACGTTGACTGTGACGTAACAAGAACTAGCCCAGATCAAGTATGAAGAATTTTTGGTTACCAGTACTAATATGATCTTGTCAAAAAATCGGATCCGCTAAAGCTGTCTCTGTCAGTCACAAAGTCTGTTATCTTGAGTCACGGACACCAATATATCGTGGCATGGCTTGAACCCGGTCAGTCAGTCTTTTAGATATATACTCGAGCTCGGGTAAGCGTTGCAACCTTAATGACCCCTCGCGGTCACAGGTCACTGAGTCTAATAAGACCCAAATATCCTCCAACCGTACAATTCCAATTGATAATCGTCTTTACGGCTAAAATGACCTCTCATCCACGTTGTGTAGATGCTGCGCCTCTGCTATCTAAATGATCTCTCGTCCATGTTTCTGGTTGTTGTTGTTGTTGTTGTTGCGCCTTTGCTGCTTACAAGATCGCATATCCACGTTGCTTGTTGCTGGACACCGTTGTTAAAATGATTGCCATAAAAAAAACTTGCTCAAATGAATATTCCAAAAGAAAGAAAGTCAACAAATCTGTTTGTGCCGAGATATATATATATTGTATAGATAGTCAACGGTGAATTTGAAATAATTCATACACAGTTTTTCTGTTCCCATAAAAAAAAAGCAGAAAAAAGTCGCACCTGCTCTGTTCGGCTCTTGTCCCTTCTCCCGTTTCAAGGAACTTTTTGTCAGAATTTCGGGTTTTAGGCTATTGGCTTTGTTTTATTAGAAAGACTGAATATCTTGCCAGCTATTCACCCGACTGGGCTGTTTCTCGCTTTGTTCTGCTCTCGCCCCTTCTTCTCTCGTTTCAAAGGACTTTTTGTAAGAATTGCGAGTTTTCGGGTTATTAGCTTGTTTTTCTTCACCTGACTGGTCTGCTATTGCTCTCTACTCTCGAGGGAGTTCTCTCTCTCTCTCTCTCTTCTCTTGAGAGTTATTCTACTGCCAAAAATCACTCGTGCAGCCCTTTTTATATCGAAGTAAGTAGTTGAGGCTGTACGATGAAACCCTTTTGGATAAGCAATCAAAGCTAGCCACGCTTTTCCGCGCTACGATCGATTGGTTAACGCCTATTACTCATTTCTTACCTTTGTCTTAGGTCTCAGTAATCATCTTAGATTTCCACGGGCAACAAAAACATTAGGTTCACAATAGGTCGATCTCATTTAACCAACCTGGATGATATGTTGTCATAAATACAATTTTCAATTGACAACCGCTATTCGTATCTGCCCAGGCGCTTAGCCGAAGACAAAACAATTATATTATCTCATAGATACCATGGGAACCCAACCAACGATAATTTATTCAATCTACTAAAAAACATTAAATCATGGAAAAAAGTTATAGGCCATTGACTTTCGATAGCGCTTTGCGTCCAATTCATGGCTGCATAGGGTTAAAATTGCTCTAATTTTTTGCTATATCAGCTAATCCTTCGATCTGCTATGCTATACTTGGGCGACCATGTCACAGATAAAATATATTAAAAATAAAATGTAATCTTACTTTTACTGTTGAACTAAGTGTAAACGCGTGGGTAATTATTAACATAATCAGTGGTAGTAGTAGAAGTATCAGTACTAGTAGTAGTAGTAGTAGTTTACCTAGAATCTGGGTAAAAACAAGTCTCCTTAGATTTCACGTACTCTCCACCTCTTTCAATAATTTTTGCAGCTCACTGAAAATAACCAATTTTCTTTATTATTATTATTATTATTATTATTATTATTAGTAGTAGTAGTAGTAGTAGTAGTAGTAGTATTTGCACTCACTAAAAGTTCTCCCAGGGGTCAGCATCAGAGATTACTCACTGATTATAACTAATGGGGTTCCCTGGACTCTGAGTGACAACAAGTCTACCCAGTTTTCCACTACTCTGTACGTTTTTTAATAACCTTTGCAAATAACTTTGTCTTGTTGCAACAACAGTTTACCATTGATTTATCGCTGGCAACTATCATAAATATTATTATTATTATTATTATTATCATTATTATTATTTATATTATTATTACGTGTGCACTCTCACATATTAATAACATCAGTATTAAAACTGATGAAGTGTGACATGAATTTCATTAAGAAAATATTAATTATGTAGAAAAAATACAGAAATTCTGAATTTAAATTGATTCGTTCAGTATTATTTATTATCTTTTAAAATATTCTAATGAGAGGTATTTTCCTCAAACGATATATGATGTGCATGGAGAGATTAAAATAACATTCGGCATTAGTAAACACGAAAACATCGTCTGAAAAATGTACAGTTTTCTTAATTCTCCAGGTTATAATATAAATATGATAGTAGATGGATGTACTACATTATATTTCGGATAATAGCCCTGCATACATCTACGTTTTCTCATGAACATTATTTCATCTTTTGTCAATATGTTGCGTTTGGAAGAAACATAGTTTATAAATATATAATAGTTATATCGGATTTTACAAGAAAACATTTTCTGGGCTTATCTGATTTCCTCCAAAACTCACGTTTTCAAGTAAATTATACATTTCAAGAAATTGGATAAATTCATCGCGTATTGCAGGAGAACTCTTCACACACACGCGTGCACACGCACACATATATACATGTGTGTGTGTATATGTATGTATCCATGTTCATGATAACGTATATAAACATGTATATGTATGTGTGTATATGTAGTAAACGGTTGTTTTAATAAGGCAAAGTTATTTGCAAAGGTTATTAGAGAGGTGGAGAGTAGTTGAAATCTGGGGAGACTTGTTGTCACCCATTTCAGGGAACACGTGTGTGTACACACACACACACACACACACACATATATATATATATATATACACGCATACACATACACATATATGTGTATGTCTGTATATATATATGTGTGTGTGTGTGTGTGTGTGTGTGTGTGTGTGTGTGTGTGTGTGTGTGTATGTGTGTGTGTGTGTGTATCTTTTAAATGAATGAAAAACATTATTTTAATGGTCAGTGAACTGCGCTTACAAAGCAACGGTGGTTGAATTTGTCTTCGTTGAATTCATTTTGTTTATTCGTTTTTCTAATAATCTGTGAAATGCATCATCATCATCGTCGTCTTCAACGAAGGCGTGAGCGTTGTAAACAAACTGTATTTATTTAAAATTTTGAGCCGTTCACAATGTAACAGTGGTGAAATTTGTCTTCATCAAAATATATTTTTAAAAATCATGTGCTTGGCAGTTATCTGATGACAATATCTGATTAGCAACCAAAGGAATTTCACTCCGTCAGAGTATTATATATTACATCAGCATAAACAAATTTCTATGAAATAGGTTACATTACATTTTTATTTCCAAATCCACGATGCATCTGGCGGCTAGTGGTTGCCTGACCTCTATGTTTGAAAATATCTTTCGTTATTTCCATGGCAGGTGCTCGTCTGAACTCCAATCTCTGGTCCCCCCTCGCCAATCTTTTACAAAAACACACCCGTCTAGCTGAATCCACTGTCAAAAACTTTCCCCACTCTTTATCTATGCCTAAATCAAAACGTAGATTCCATGAACAGAGCTTATTTCCTAGAACTGCACGCCTGTGGAACTCTGTTCCGTCTGCCTGCTTCCCTCCTGACTACAACTTGGATGTCTTCAAGTCCAACGTAAACAAATTCCTGATGAACCGCCCCCTAAAGTAGACACTCTAAAATATCCACACTAACGTACTGTACTTACAATAACCCTTATCCATGAGTGGCTTCCGGGCCTTGATAAGTGGTGACCACCTTGTAAAAAAAAGTCAGCGTTTTTGTGGGAATGACACTCAAGGAAGCTGCGGCTGATGCAGTTACTAGTTATCTTGCATTTGCTTATCATTGGATTCTGACTGTGGATGCTCAGAAAGTGATGCATGTGTCGTACAAGCATTTATCATTAAATCATTTTGTACATACATCACAAAGGCCTTTGACGATAGAGACGAGGCGACGCGTACAGACCTAACAAGTTGGAAGTATGTAGTCACATATTTGCACACAGGCGGCTTAAAGCTTATCTTAATATCACTGTTAGTTCTGAGGGACAGGAACTAGATTCGATGGGGCTTTTTGCGGCTGAGCAGCTCTTTTAAGGGACAGCGCTGCTCACCTAGGTCCTTCAAGAGGTCTAGAAAAGATTACCTAATAATCGTCTGTTCCTATTTTCAGCTGGTCAGTTACCTGCGGCTGGCGGTTGTTCATTTCTGCAGGGGACACTAAAGAAAAAAAAATAATGTGATTTATTCTAACAAGAAAACTAAATTGAACATTGCTACCTGCAACGTAACGATACGAACGAGTCGGTTAATCCGGAGCGAAGAGCAGCTATTGTTGCCAGAGAATTAGCTAAATAAAACGCGGATATTGCTGCTCTATCTGAAACCCATGTTAGTGATGGAGATCAGCTTATTGAAAAAGGTGCTAGGTATACGTTTTTCTAGAAATACAACCCCAAGAGAGACAAAAAAAGAAAGAAGAGTTGGTTTTCCTATCAGGACTAGGAACAAATCTCAGTTAGAACAACCTTGTGGAATTAGTGATCGAATTATGTTATTGGGATACCTTTACCTTGTAATCGTTATCTCAGTATATTCCTTACTTTGGATAGTAGGCAGGATGTCAAAATGAGGTTTTATCAAGATCTAGAGAATTGTATCAAAGGGGTACCAAAAGCAGATAAGATTCTGTTGCTTGGAGACTTTAATGCACGGTTTGAAAGTGACCACAACACCTGGAGGGTCTTAAGAAAATATGGCCTTGGTAAAGCAAATGATAATAGGATTCTTCTTTTACAGCTGTGCACTGAACATAACCTTGCAGTATGTAACACTTCTACCAACAAAAACCCATTCACAAGGTAACTTGGATACACTTTAGATCAAAACATGGTCATATTCTTGATTATGTCATCAGGATGTGTTCTGTGCATGATGTGCAGGATGAGCAGACTGTGACATTGATCACTATCTTGTTCGTGCTAAACTTAAGTTGTGTATAAGGAAAAAGGTCAGAGCCAATGGAGTAAAAATGCCAAGTTACAAAACAAGGAAGCGTGTGAAACTCTTAGGACCTTATTTATTAATATCTCATTTGACGGGACTTGAGAACGGCTCTAGTCACAAGTGTATAGCAAAGGTACTGAGATTCTTGGTTTGAAGATAACTAAACATAGGGATTGGTTTGATGAAAATGATTCTACAATCACCAATCTTTTGGAAAAGAAGAAAAATGATCATGAGATATGTCTGCGTTCTAACGGATCAGCTAAAATAACTGTAAAAAAAGTGTATATAGAAGCAAACTTAAAGTATAGTGTGAGACACGCCGATTGAAGAACAAGTGGTGGGCTAAATTGTCAGCGGACATTCATACAGATTATGACCGCAAAAATTCAAAAGATATGTATTACAAAATCAGACAAGTTTTGGGGGCACGACCTTCAACATTGGTACGTGTGAAATCAAAAAATTGGTACTGCCCTGTTCAACAATGGTGAGGGGATCATGGAACGATGGGCAGAATATTTTCGAGATCTTTTTGATAATCCGTCTGAAATTATTGATGGTCTCCCTCAAAAAGAGGGCGTTGATGAGATGATTGATCTCAATATTGATGAGACCAAAAGCACATTAACAGAGATTAATAAGGGAAAATCATCCGGACTTGATCGATACCTGTTGAATTATTGCTGTTTGGAGGTGATAGCGTTATCAATACAGTCTATACACACATTTTGTTTGACATGGTAATGTTGTCCCTCAAGATTGGATTGATGCAATATTGATCCCAATTTATAAAGGAAATAGGTCAAAATCTGAGTGTGGTGATTATAAAGGCATTAGTTTGCTTCAAACAGTGGGGAAGGTTTTAGCCAAGATGTTTTTAAATAGTTTGCTGAAATGGATTTCTCCCTCTATCATCCATGAGAATCAATGTGATTTTAGAGCTGGCTACAACACAATGGATGTGATATTCGCTGCAGGACAGCTGATGGAAAAATGAATGGAGCACCACGTGCCTTTGTATCAAGTTTTTGTGGATGCGACAAAAGCTTTTGCTACCATTAATCGCAATACTCTCTGGAAGATTCTTAGGAAACTAGGCTATTCTACTAGTTCTGTGGAGTTGCTTCAGCAGTTACACCATAATACGAAAGCCCGAGTGAACTTTGATGGGTCGCTGTCTTATCCAATTTAAGTTGAAAACGGTGTGAAACAAGGTGATATACTTGCTCCTATATTATTTTCAATATATTTCGCTGCGATGCTAGTGCATGCTTTTAACAATTGCAATATATGGGGTGCAGTTTCGCTTTCGCACATCAGATAAACTTTTTAACCTTAGACGCCTTAATGCAAAGTCGAAAACTTTTCAGAACCTTGTTCTTGAACTTTTATAAGCAGATGATGCAGACCTTGTTTCACATTCGGAAGCAGACGTACAATTGATTATGGACAAGTTATCAGAGGCTTGTAAAAGTTTTGGACTTACCATCAGCCTCAAGAAACCATATGTTATGTATTCTCTTCCTATAGGAATGCCATATGTTGAACCAAACATCTTGGTTGATGGCAAGAAGTTAAATGTCACGGACAATGTTGTATATCTGGGTAGTACGTTGAGTAAGGACTGTACGCTTGATGCTGAGATACAATATCCAAAGCCAGTTCTGCTTCTGGCAAATTGAAACGGGTGTGGTTAGATTGGAGAATCACATCAAAAACAAAGGTAAGTGTTTACGAAGTATGCGTTATAACTACACTGCTATATGGGTTAGAGATTTCGACAACATATAGAAGGCATCTCAAGTTATTGAAAAACAATCGGAAAATACTTAATAATAAATGGAGGACTCTAACTGACAGTATAGTTTTTGAACGATCAAATAGTATTAGCATTGAAATGAATATCATTCAAAATCAGATGCGCTGGACTGGACACTTGGTAAGGATGGAGGACAAAAGACTTCATAAACAAGTGTTTTATGGCGAAGTAGATAGGAGTAAAAAAAAAAAATAACATAAACCAAGAAAAAGATTTAAGGATTCCATGAAAAACGATTTGAAAATACTTGAGATGGATGTACGTAACTGGAAATCCCAAACGAAAAACCAATCACTGTAGAGAAACCCATCAGAGAAAGTTATGACATTTTTGAAGAGCAGCGTGTAAATCTTGGTGTCTTAAAGCATGTTTTAAAAAAGGATGAGGAAAATATAATGTTCACTGTATGTGGCAGATACATTTTGTCAAAAGATGGTTTTATAAATCATCTGAAATCACACAATGAAAGACAGGAACTACAGTCATAAGACTGTAGTTCCTGTCTTTCATTGTGTGTCTTTCATTGTGTGAGGAGGCTTTTACAGCATATCCGCCAACGCTAAGTTGTCATATTTGTAGTCTAATCTGCAAATCTAAAAGTGGCCTGACACGACATTCGAGGATTCACAATATTACCATGCGATCAATTTTACAAGAAGGAATTTTTTATGTCAGATGTGTGTACTTTTATGTAAGACTAAAGCTGGATTAAAAAGTCACCTACATACACATAGACGCACAACACTTAACTGAAGAGATGGCAAACTTCTTTCAAGAAGTAGCAATCATCAAATCATATATATGTGTGTGTGTGTGTGTGTGTGTGTGTGTGTGTGTGTGTGTGTGTGTGTGTGTGTGTGTGTGTGCGTGACGTATGTTTGATTTCCTTAATGCCATAGTAGTATATATATATACAAGAGATTGAGGCAAGCAACATCACATCTATGAGGGATAGGCTGCAGGGACGAAAAGGTGGGGGCAATCTGAACCATATCCCGATTTCTTAAATGGGACAGAAACTTAACCCAAATATGACAACAGTACTTCCTTCATACATGGCCCGATAGTAGACTTGTTGAGATACTCTCAAGTGTGAGAAAATGTTTGGCGTGATAGAGAGAACCGACTTTATGAGAAGCAGAAAGAGCAATAGATCTAATACATGAACTCAGAGAAATATTTGATGAGGAAGAAAGACCAAGATTTTTTAGAATTGATTTCTCCTCAAGAGCAAAGGTATCTCTATAGGGACTGCAGGAGGAAAAAGTACACACCTACGATTAAAAGACACGAGCTGAGTCTTATAACCATATTTTGTTAGGGAGATTTATATATATTTTTATTTCTAGTAATTGCCCAAAAAGAATTGATTTTATTCAAGACAGACAAGCCTAGCGTATATATATATATGTGTATGTGTGTCTGTGTACACCACAACACGTATCTGACGTGAGGTTCTAGTCGTTGCTCCCTTTACGAAAGTTAAAAAACTGAAGCGAGCTGTCGATATAAAATGTCTTAGAGCTAAGCAACGACATGCTAACATTCGGATTTAAAAAAAAACAATGAAAATGTAATATTTATTTAACGATGAAACGTTGGCTTCGATTTTAAAATTCGATTAATCGAACATTTACAAATGTGAAGAATCAGCGTTCAGCCTTCCAGCCGTAAAACTTCACTAAACTTCGAAAATGATCACGTGAAAGAATATACGAATATTTAACTTTTATTATTTTACTGGATCTAATAGATAAAGTTATCGTGTCAGATTTTCAGTCAGATCGAAATGACAATGGATTAATCAAATCGATGCTTCCTTTACATTAGTTAAAACGGAAAATCAAATAAAATTAAAAGATTTCGTTTAAATAAACCTGAATAAAATTAAATACGTTTTCAACTTGATTTTATCCGCTTCCATTTCTAACCTGCATAACAACAATTTAAATTCTACCTTTTTTTTTTAATTTTTAAATATAATAACAATATTAGTGGTCGGGTTCCCTTTTGAACACACGGTAAATAAATTTATATTTCATTTCTATATTTACGTGTACTCATATTACGAAAGAATTTTATTCAATATTTCTTCCTTTAGATCAAACATTTTATGTTCAAATCACTAATGTTTTCCTTCATTCAAAGTCCAAATAGTGTCTACAATTTATTTCTTTTCTATTTGTCTTACTTATTAATATAAATGTAGAAACTATTTTCCAAATTATATTATTTCCTTGCAAATCTATGCAGAAGACAAATTGACTAGTCAGAATCTAATAACACTTTATTATATGCATTACTATATTGATTTAACTATATTCTGACCGATTAATCATATATATATATATATATATATATATATCCCACCAAAGGGGTATATTTGTTTGAAGTAGCTCTGTGGTCTTGGTCATAGTATCCGAGTAATAATTTAGTAAGTCGTCTTACTGAATGGTGTTCATTGTCCGAGTTGCTAATATTGTTACGCGTGAAGCTTATGACGTATATTTAGACGTTTCTACCAAGCTGGTCTACAAGTCGGTATTTATGACTTAATAATTGTGAGGATAACCCCGGATGTACTCATATTCACTACGACAGAAATATTATAAGATTAAAATCAGTTTCTTAAAATCGAAATGGAGCTGAATCTAGACGACTGAAAAATAACAAAATATACTTTAAATTGGAGTTTTATTAGGCTGAGAAGAAAGTTATTGCGAGATTTTTCATTTTGATTTCAAATTATGTATTTTCAAATAAGTCCTTGTTATAATACCTTTACTGTATATACCATTAAAAGAAAATTTTTGCTCTATCAAATCGTTTTAATTACAATCGTTTTAAAACATTTATGTCTTCTTTATAGAATGTTGAATACAAAATGGAAAAAAGTAAATTCGCACAAAGTTTCTGTAACAGCTCTCGATATCATCGGAGCACTTTACTCAGGAACCACTATTGACCACACAGCACAAGGGTGGTTTAAGAAATTTCGTCGCGGCGACGAGAGTCTTGAATATGATGAGCGTAGTGGTTGGCCATCGGATGTTGACAATGATCAATTAAAAGCGTAAGTCGAAGCCAATCCAGGCACAACTGTTTAAGAACGTGCTTCTGAATTAGACGTAACGTATACGACGATTACCAACCACTTGATAGAAATTAGAAAGACAAAAAAAATGATAAATGGGTGTCTCACAAATTGAAAGACAACTAAAAGAAACGCTGTTATGAAGTGTCATCTTCCCTTCTTTTACGCAGCAAGAAGGACCCCGTTTATCGATCGGGTTGTGACTTGTCATGAAAAGTGGATTCTTTATGACAACTGGCGATGCTCAGCTCAGTGATCAGACGTCTCCGAAGCTCCAACATACTTCCCAAAGCCAGAATTGCACCAAAAGAAGGTCATACTGACTATATGGTGATCTGCGATCGGTCTTACTCATTATAGTTTTTTTATGCAGGCGAAACCATTACAGCGGAAAAGTACTGTCAACAAATGGATGAAATGCATCAAAAACTTTGACAACAACACTCAGCATTAGTCAAGAGAAAAAGCAATTCTCCTTCACGACAATGCCAGGCCGCACGTTGCTAAACAGACCCTGCATAAGTTGAACTACGGAATTCTGCTGCATCTGCCATACTTACCAGACCTCTCACTTACCGACTAATACTTTTCCGAGCGTTCCGACAACTTTCTACGTGAGAAATGCTTCAAAATCCTAAGCTGTATCAAAACGCCTTCAGCGACTTCGTCGCCACTAGAACGCAAGATTTTTACGCTTGTTTTGCGTTGGAAAAAATGTGTTGATTCTGGTGGTTTTTATTTCGATTAATGATGTTTTGTTTAAACCGAGATATGTTCATCTGAATTTAAATGTTAAAAACCACAAGAACTTTCTTGTCAATCTGATAGAACATAATCTCCATCTATAATATTTTGATTGCAGAAATTCCCTCTCTGGAGCAAAGTACCGAAGGTTTGCAACAACAGATGCCACATACCAATTTATTAAGTCTAGATTATTAATCACTATCTTATGTAACTTTAAAACGGCATTTTAGGCACATTTAATCGTTATAATAAAATCCTACCTTTCACCCGAGGAGCATCATCCTCACAATCTCAACCATCATTAGAGAAAGTTGTTCCTATATTCCATCTAAATATAAACTCCTCCTACCGCCCACAGCAACACTGAATCGAAATATACACATCACACATATATTGTGCTAGCACCCTTCGAAACTGGATCATAAACTCGCAGACATAACATAATCTTTCTCTTTTCCGATTCAAAAATAATAAAGCCTCCTCGGACTAATTCCGCTCCTTCTGATTAGCTTAGCTCTACATTCCGGATAAACTGCATTTGCATGCTAAAGGAACGCTAATATACCATTTAAATACAGCGTCGCAATGATAGCTACTTTTGCCTTCTGAGTAACTTGCTGCGTTAATTTTCTTATATTGTACGGCGTAAGTTTGTATTTCTTCTCTCCCTCTCTCTCCCTCCCAATTTCTCTCTGTATATATTCTTTCCATCTCTCTCTCTCTCTCTCTCTCTCTCTCTCTCTCTCTCTCTCTCTCTCTCTCTCTCTCTCTCTCTCTCTCTCTCTCTCTCTCTCGCTCGCTCGCTCACTCGCTCGCTTTTTGATTTCTTTTTATACTGGAGAAAAAAAAACATTTCACGGCGATGCCGAAGAAAAAACAACGAACACTTATTTCCTTATCCCCCCTCTCTCTCCCTCTCTCTCTCTCTCTCTCTCTCTCTCTCTCTCTCTCTCTCGCACGCTCGCTGTGTACATTTGTTCCTGTAATTAATTACATTTTTGCAAACACACGGTTTTTTATGCACTTTATTTAAATATACTTTATTTAAACCTGTGTAATCTATTACGCTCGTTGCCGACGATAAATGTTTCGTTTATATAATCTACTGGAGTCGTACTTATTACGTTGTTTGAATTTAATGTTTTTATCATGTGTGATATATTCACATTTTAAAACTGTTAAACTATGTTTATATTTCATTATATTTTATTATGTTGTTTGAATGTAATGTTAAAACTGGTTAACTATTCTTATAGTTAACTGTAGTTTATGTTTATCTTCTTCACTCCCCTTATAATAAAAATATATAAAAATATGTAAACATTTTTATCAATTGATTTTTTTAATTTTCTTAATCGCATGTCTTTTTAAATAACTATCTTTATTTAAGTTAATATGTTATATATTTTGTCAATCTGTTTAGATATTTTAAAACTATATTTATTTACGAAAACGTAAAAGAAAACAATGAATTAAATTTTTAGCAGTTTAAAAAAAGTGAATTCTTTTTAAATGTAAATATTTCACGAATGTTTAATAACAATCAATTCAAACAACATAAGTACGAATCCAGTAGATGCTATTGCTGAAAATTTAATAGATTGCGCAGATTTAAATAAATATATTTAAATAAAGTATATTTTAAAAAAATGTAAATCATGAGCTATAACGCTTCGGCTTGATATAAATGCAGTTGTAAAAACTATGGACTTGAGTATAGTGCTGGGTGGATCTTTCACGAAGGCACAGCTGAAAATATGAAAATATGAAAATATGAGCTGTAGACCAATTCTATATGAAAATAAGAAGCGAATGAATGGATTTCTTTTTAAATAATTAAAAGGATTTTTTTCAGTTAACTCATCATCTACCGTTATATTTTGCTTATACGCTTTTTGATGACAACTACAGAATACTCTCTTTCTTTCGACGTACTACGCTTCACTATGTTAGGACCGGGTTCCTATGCAGTACCGTTATTGTTTCAGCGCGGTCTGTACTCTGCATGAGTATACAATAAGATACTCACCTTACGAGTCTTTACTTCGAGAATTACGTTTAGCTTGGCAGTTTAATGACTGGATATTTAATTAAAACTAAAAACATAGGTTTTGGCGATTCGGGGGGCTTTACAATTTTTTTTTTCGTTATGGTTCTCGCAGCAGTTTCCCACTGTGCTGAATAGAAAGTGGGATTGAAACCTTCAAACTGTTGCGTCAAAACAACTTCTGTCTACAGTAAAAATCTTACTTTACACATTCAGTTATTTTATCTTTCCGAATCTAACTTTCGGAGAGAGTTTCGCTTTGTTAACTTTTTCATTCTTAATTGTTTGTTGTTGTTGTAGTAGTAGTAGTAGTAGTAGTAGTAGTATTCTATTATTACTACTATTTTTTTACTCTTCTAAAAATCACGGTTACACTCATTCTAATGACTATTATTTGTCTGCCTGTTTTTTTTTAGCGAGACTCCATTTCTTAACTTCCAGACCACTTCATAAGAATAAAAAGGTCTAGAATGATTTCCCAATCATGGAAACACAACAAAACCAATGCTTTTATGGTTGATTAACGTTTGTCATGCTTTTTACCATATTTTTTTCATTCACGGGCATTATTTCCTGATTTAACGACTAATGTATGGACAACATAACAAAAATAACTCCGTCTAGAAGAATCTTTCCTTCATTAAATTAAACCAGAACTAATTTAGAATTGATTGTAATATTCCTACATTTAAATTTTCTTTTATAACTTTCCTGTATTGAGGTGGGGGATCATACACAATTTTTTGCCGTCATGCACATTTTTTGTAAAGCGTTAACTCCCTTGCCTTTTTCAAATTTATTTTTTAGAAGTTTTTTCCTTTTTTACACAGGCTATTAACTCGGATTTGTGAGGTCCCATTCTAAGTAATTGCCAATAACCTCATCAAAACAAAATGAATTTATCTCAGCCTATACACCAGAACCAATGGTTTCAGGCTTGATTGAAATATGTCTTCTTAAACATTACTTATTCATTAATTTCCTTTACTGGGAAGGCATGCACATATGCAAATTTTTCTTTTAAATTAACTAACGTGCATTTCTACATTTCGGTTTATTGTTTCCACATTGCTTAAAATATTTTTCCATTATGATGAGTAGAAGTACATTCCGTTATACGTTAATTAATGTGCTTATTAACAGTGCTTTCTATTGGTGGTGACCTCAATTACCAGCTCAAAGGACAAATCAATATTAGCTCAGTCTACGATAGTGCGCTACATAATTATAGTTTCATTTGTTTTGGAGAAAGTGAAGTTTTTCAAGAATGTTCTAGCTTTGTGTCATCTTTCCACCGGGCAACGCCGGTACACAGATCAGCTAGCAATGAAATATAATAAAACAACTTCTTGCAGTTTCGGATTGTTATCAAATTGATATAATTACCATATAATGATAAGCACTTTTACTATAGCTTGTATTTCGTAAAATACTAATAAAATCTTGATTGTAGATGCAATATGGTGAAATAAATTTTTGTTATTTTACGCTCATGACTGACTGTCTCTGGCCGGTTAGCTTTACTCTTTCTTTATCTTTTTTCCTATTTCGTTTGATATTAATATTCAAATATAAGACAAAGGGGGGGGGATACATATAACTCTTGCCTACAACTACATCCTCGAGAATCGGGGACAAACAATAAAGATATAAAAACGCTGATTAAAGTCTAAAAGATTAATCACGATTGCTGAATCAACGAGAACTTTCCTTTAATTGAGTATTTTATCCTATCAAATTAAATGAAAGAAAAAACTTATTGATATAAAAAAAAACAGAATGTCCGACGTACATCTCAACATGACGATCATGGGATGCTGGAGAAGATATACGAAGTTTTATGGAACAGCAAATGCAATAACTATTCCACTAAATTTAGTATGAACTCGCACGGCATTGAACATTACAGATTACGAAGTCTTTTTAACACAAAAATCTAAAATTATAAACGAATAATTTAGTTCTTTCGTTCTTTTTTGTGCGTGTCGTCGTCAGTCGTTGTGGATAATAAAAAAGATGAATTAGCACTGATGATACCAAATATAACGACATCATCATCAACAACATCATCATCTACAATCAGTTTAGAACCACCGTTTGGCAAACAAGTAGAAACCTATTTTCGGCTTATATTTTCTGCACCAGCTTTTATTCTTTTTATCAGAAGGCTAATAATGGTCACGCAAGAAAGTCACAGCTTTCCATTGACAGCGAAGAGGATTTAACCTCCTGCAAACTGCACTGAAAATATCTAAAAAAAAAAAAAAAAAAATGGGGGGGGGGCTACTAAGTGGCATATGCCCCATTATGTCTGCAGCGTTTGAACATTTTATCGATCAGTAATATGGAAAGGTCACACGTATGCACATGAAAGGGCAAACTAATTTTTTCCCAGAAACGCACTTCCATACAATTTCATTCTAAACGTGATAATATATTCTCAATTTGTGCTCTTCCGTTCTCTTTTCTCTCTGAATTTGAACAACATCTTTTACGAAATCTCATACCAAGCAAATTTATCAATAGGGAAAGCTCAAAACTCTTAAGAGCATTTACGAGAAGCATTTCCCTTCGAGATGCCATGGCCTAATAAGTTTTTCTCCCTTATTTTCTTTCCTTATTGATCTGATGTTACAATAAAGTTATATGTAACCTTTATTCCTCATATTTCAGTCAATATATATACATATATATATATATAACTACTTCGTTTAGTCACATAAATTAATATACGAAAGTATAAATTTATGCGTAAACTTTAAGTATTTATTTCAACAGTGTTCAATACGTATGTAGAGCTAGGTAGTAAGTTATAAAATATATATGGCGATATATATATATATATATATATATATATGAGGAGAGAGAGAGGATGGGGCCGATTTATTGTGAGGTTCTGGTAGAAATAAAACAGTGCATGTAATCTTATTTGTTGTTTTTTTATTGAAAATTTTGAAATTATAGTCTTATTGGCTTGTGCAAATGATATATAGATTCATCAGTGAAATCATTAGTCGCAATACATATATATACATATTGACAAAATAAGCAATTTCATAGCAGACCACACCACCTCTTAAATTAGATAAGATACAAACGCGCTGAGACCTTTATTAACCCTTGCTACCTCCCACTCCCGTTGTTTTCTAATTAACAATAATATATATACTAAAATTTAGCAACTTAAAACAAACTAGTTTATCTACCTATTTCAGCATTAAATTGTAATTATAAATTATAATTCATTTAAGGATAATTTAATTGCTATACGATATGTATAGATTAAGGCTATGTGTTATGAATGTAATTATCTAATGAAAAGCAGTTTAATTTCTACAATTTAGTACATTTATCCTGTCTATAAATGTAACACTGTGAAGCGTCTGATGTTGAATATTAGGGAAGTGCGGCACGAGAAATCGAACCTGGCTCGTGGGTTTTAGAATTACTGATACTTAATTCATAAAATAAATAAGAGAGCTTTAAATTACATTTTTTTAACTATAAGAGATAAACAGAAAAAAGGTTAAAGTTTTAAACAGAAACTCATCGCTAAAAATAGGATGGAGGAAAACAATAAATAGTCCATCTAACTGATACTATCTGGAGGTACTAAAAGCCAGTTTAACCAGACATCCAGTATGGTATTCCATTTCTAAAAATGCTTGCTGGACATTCGAACATTGTAGCTTTTTTTAGCAAGAGGGATTTTAAGTTTTTGCACAGTGTCGTATTTCAGCTTAGTAAGAACAACACATTTGCACGTATCCCAGTCGACCAAACATTGGAAGAGACTGACAATCGTGACACGCAGACACTTAGTGGGACAAGAGGTTTTAGCTTGAAGCCAACGGCAGTATCAAAGTACTACCTGACTGCAGAACATTGAAGCACATGTATACGACAATTGCGTGCTTTGGTTGAACTCAAAGATCATGGTCTTAACCATCCAGATCTAGTAGCATCTCACATTCAGAAAGATGAACATGATGTCCAGTCTGTAACTGAAGTGCTGGAAAGTAACTGGATCAACCCTTTCGAACTGTCTTCCGATGAACTGGTGAGCATATCATTTGGTATCACAGCACCCAAAAGTGTTGCAAGAGATCTCCTCACAGCTCAAGATCAGAGAGAGAAGGCATACCAGGAGTTTGTCGATTCAAGGCTCAAAGAGGGCACTGCCTTCTATAACTCATTGAAAAAGTTGTAACTAACGTCATTTGACAGTTTAAAAAAAAGCTAAATCAGCAAACAAAGAAACTGTCTTGAAAGATGATTACCAACTGTTCTCTTGGATGCTGCTGATAGCAAGTAGCCGGAAAATGGACATGAAAGAAGTTCTCCAGCATCATCTCGTACCTTTACCGTGGTCGTTGGCGAATTATGATGGCTCTGCAATAAAGACCAACAATGCAGCCCTGTCACGTAATCTTGAAGCACGAGTGACTTCAGATAAACACATTGACTTACCTTCAGCTGCGATCATCGATGGCATGGGGGTTGAACACAAAATGCAAGGAGACAACAATACCTTCTCAGAGTTGTCTGAACGCCTACTTGGATCTGTACTGCAAACATCAGCGTCAAGTTCTCGAGTCGTGTTTTACAGGTACAATGTTTCATCGATTAAAACAACTGAAAGAACAGAAAGAGGGGCAGATAGAGGAATATCGTTCTCGCAAATCATTCCTGGCCACAAAATTCGAAATTGGCTCCGCCTACTTGCATGCTTCAAGACCAAATCCAAACCGGCCAACTTCTTTGTCCACCGATTGGAAAGAGCATCAGGAGAAATCCACTTCATAAAAAGGTGATTTTTGTAACTTTCGGGGAACGATAACATCTAATGAAGTGTCAAAAGTTGATGAATTGAAATGCATGCATGAAGAAGGCGACACATGCTTGTGTGGTGTAAATGAAGAAAAAAAAACAAGAACGACCGACCGCGTTTTTGTGTGGCTTACCTCGTGTTCATAATGAAGAAGAAAGAAACAAAAATGGCTGCCCTGTTTCTTTATATGCCTACAGGGTGACCACGAGGTATGCAAATAAGATGCTCCTGATTGGAGATAAAAGAGGAGTGATTTGGGGAAGGAAGGCATTCGGAAGTTAGATTGCGAGCAGAGAAGTTGTATTTGTAGAAGAGAAAAGTCGGATTCGGGGAGAGAAAAGCTAAAGTTGCAGAAGTTCGTTTTGGAGTGGAGAGAAGACGAGTCAAGTGGTAACCAGAAAGTGAAAGTTCGGACAGCAGTGTCACGCAAGCGACAAGCTATTTCGGCGCATCAAGCAAATTAACATGGCTGAGTGGAGACTGAGCACTCAGATGTTGAGACCCTTTACTGGGGAGGGTGACCTGATTAAGTGGCTGGAGAAATTAAAAATGGTGGCGAAGCTGCAAAAGATAGAAGATGTGGTCACCCTGCTGCCGCTATACTTAGAGGGGGAAGCCTTCACGATTTACCAGCAGATGCGAGATGAAGACAAGGAAGACCTTGCCTTAGTGGAGCAAAGGCTGAAATTGGCCTTCGCTGAGGGCCCATTTGAAGCACTTGGCAAGCTGTCAAGTTTGAGGTGGACCGGCGAGTCCGTTGACGTCTTTGCGGCCGAGATCAGGAGACTGGCAGGGTTGGCTGGTTACGTGGGGAGGAGCCTGGAGATGACGGTAAAGCTGTATCTAGTGAACGGCTTCCCAGAGGAAATCTCTGCGAACATGCAGAGAATCACGGGGATCCATTCTATGGAAGTGGACGATCTCTTGGTCCACGCCAGAGTCCTAGTGAAAAATGTTAAAAGCCCAATCGTGGCTGCAGCTGTGAGTGGAAATATGTGCATGAGGCCTCACTTGAATGAGAGGCAGCCGGCGAGGCGACAGGAGGGGAGACCTGCCATCAAGTGTTTCCGGTGCGAGGGTCCTCATCTGATCAAGGACTGCAAAGAGCCGACACCGGGGATCACGTGCTACCGATGTGGACAAGTGGGGCATATTAGCCGCTATTGTGTTGCTGCACGGGACTAGGGAAACGAGTGAAGGGGAGCTATTGCGCCAGTGGTTACCCCTTCTGTGTGGAAATGGCGCATGATGGAACATTGCCTCGGTTACCGGTGGTAGTCAATGGGAAGAGAGCCATAGCCCTTGTCGACACAGGCTGCACTACAACGTTGTTAGCGAGGAATGTCGCGAGGTCATGGAGTGGAACCAGGATTATTAGGACCGTGGATGGCAGGGATGTGAAATGCCTAGGAGAGACGACAGCGGAAGTAATGGTGCAAGGGGTGCCCATTGGACTGCAAGCCCTAGTGTTGAATCATCTGGTCGGTGGTGTCAACGTGATTATAGGTATGAGTGCAATTAACCGACTGGGGGGCGCTACGTTAAGAGGGGGCCAAGTGACGTTTGGACGTCTCGGCGCAGTGGGGATGGCAGGAGTGGAAGGTGATAGAACAGTCAGAACCCCAAAACCGGAGGTTTGCTGCATTGAGGACAAAGATTTCCTGGCGAAGTTTGATGGCGTGAGGTGGACGGTGGAATGGAAATGGATCTCCGGGCCCCCAGAACTACAGAATAAGGTGGGCTGCTACGAAAACACCCTGCGAGGATAAATAAGAAAAGGATTCGAGGAAGAAGTGGAGAGGTGGATAAAAGAAGGAATTCTGAAACCGTGGACAGGGGAAGAAAAAGGAGTGTTGCCACTACTGGCGGTTGTTCAGCCTACCAAAAACAAGATTAGGCCCGTGCTGGATTTTAGGGAATTGAACAGACACGTAGCCTGCCACACTGGGACAGGGATCGACGTATGTGAGGAGGTCATGAGGAAATGGAGAAGAATGGGGCGGGCCACTAAGATTGTCGATCTGAAATCGGCATATCTGCAGATCCATGTAGATGAAAAACTCTGGCAGTACCAACTGGTCCGGTACAAGGGGCGGGTGTATTGTCTGACGAGGTTAGGCTTTGGGCTGAGTTCAGCCCCCAAAATTATGACTGCCGTGCTGAAGACAGTGCTGAGCAAAGACTGTACAGTGGAGGAGGCCACTAGTTCGTACATTGACGACATCCTGGTGGAGGAGGCAGAGGTGACAGCAGAGAAAGTAAGAAGCCATGTCGAGAAGTATGGGTTAACTGCAAAACCGGCGGAGGCCCTAGATGGAGGAGCGGTGCTGGGGTTGAAACTAAGCCGAGATGGAAAAGAAAGCCTTGTCTTCGAACGAGGGAATGCAATACCCGAAGTCGGATCTGAGCTGACGAGGCGAGAACTCTTCTCAGTCTGCGGGAGGCTGGTCGGGCACTATCTTATCGCTGGCTGGCTCAGGATAGCATGCAGCTTTATTAAACGACAAACAGGCACTGATGGCTGGGAGGGCCGTGTGACGAAGGAGGTCATGAACATGCTGCAAGAAGTCATTGCGAGAGTGATGACCCAGTGAAAGGGAAATGGTATGTCAGCGGCGAAGACGCGGGTGTGGTTTGGTGCGATGCCAGTAACCTGGCGTTGGGCGTTGTACTAGAGATAGGAGGTGTAACTGTGGAGGATGCGGCGTGGCTAAGAAAAAACAACGGCTTCTCCCATATCAACGTAGCAGAACTAGATGCCGCTATAAAAGGAATCAATCTGGCCCTGAAATGGGGATTGAAAATAATTGAAGTCAAAACCGATTCGGCAACGGTAGCGTCGTGGATTCGGTCGGCAGTAACTGGCGATAAGAGAGTTAAAACCAGGGGTGCTGTGGAAATGCTGATCAAGCGCAGACTCGGAGCGCTCACCGACCTGATAGCGGAATTCCAGTTGAGAGTATCTGTTGTGTTGGTCCCGTCAGAAAAAAACAAGGCGGATTCGATGACACGCGTGAAGAAGGCCTGGATGCAGGAGGGAAAGGAGGTCTCCTCGGTATGCTGTGCAGGGGAAGAAGTTAAAGAGTCACAGGAAATGCACCACTTTTGTCGAGAACGAACGTTATTCCTAGCCAGAGAGGTTTACCCGGAGACCACCGAGGAGGAAGTTAGGGAGGTGGTGGAGAACTGTCGAGAGTGCCAATCAATTGACCCTGGACCGTCCAGACACGAAGCAGGAGAGCTACACGTTGCGGAGGACTGGAAGCGATTGGCCATTGATGTGACACACTATCGCCACAAATTGTATCTGTCGATGGTCGACTGTGGACCGGGGAGGTTTGCCATCTGGAGAGAGATCAGGGCAGAAGCTGCATGGGCGATCGGAGGGGTCATCGAGGAGATATTTTTGGAGAG
Source organism: Euprymna scolopes (assembly GCF_053919585.1). Lineage (NCBI taxonomy): Eukaryota > Metazoa > Mollusca > Cephalopoda > Sepiida > Sepiolidae > Euprymna > Euprymna scolopes. The sequence goes on from NC_136488.1 coordinate 46,945,836, forward strand.
AGGGTCGGTTGAGGAACTCTTAATGGACAATGACCCCGCTTTCCGATCAGAAGCCTTTAAAGGGGTGTGCGATAACTGGGGAGTAAGGCAATTTTTCAGAGCAGTGTATCGGCCGAGTGGCAACGGAATAGTGGAGAGGAATCATCGCACCATTAAAGCCGCTGCGGAAAAAAGCAACGTATCACCCATAGAGGCGGTGTTTTGGTATAACATCTCGCCGAAGACCAAACAAGATGAGACAACTGTGCCTCATAGGGTCGTTTTCACATATAAGTGGCGGCATCCGTGCAACAAAACAGCAGGAATTGAGAGTGAAGAAGCCACTATCAAAGTAGGTGAAGAGGTGTGGGTGAAACCCCCCAATGCACAGTGTACCACTCGTTGGAAAAGAGGGGTCGTAACAGGATTGCAGTCGAAGAACAATGTGATGGTGAATGGCGTTCCCCGGCATATCTTAGACCTGCGTCGTGTGACATTGCCGGTATGCAGTGAGGGCAGTGAAGAAGGGGAAATCGAGGGCCACCGAGAAGCAAATGATGCTGCTCGACCTGAATTAGGCCCGCGTTGTAGTGAACCTGAAAACGTTAACCCCCGAGAAGTTGTCCCCCAGAGGCCTCGACGCGAGAGGAGGCGGCCTGCTTGGATGGAGGATTACGAAGTATCCTATTGATCTCGAAGATCAGGGGGCGTGTGGTGTAAATGAAGAAAAAAAAAACAAGAACGACCGACCGCGTTTTTGTGTGGCTTACCTCGTGTTCATAATGAAGAAGAAAGAAACAAAAATGGCTGCCCTGTTTCTTTATATGCCTACAGGGTGACCACGAGGTATGCAAATGAGATGCTCCTGATTGGAGATAAAAGAGGAGTGATTTGGGGAAGGAAGGCATTCGGAAGTTAGATTGCGAGCAGAGAAGTTGTATTTGTAGAAGAGAAAAGTCGGATTCGGGGAGAGAAAAGCTAAAGTTGCAGAAGTTCGTTTTGGAGTGGAGAGAAGACGAGTCAAGTGGTAACCAGAAAGTGAAAGTTCGGACAGCAGTGTCACGCAAGCGACAGCTTGTTGTTATATGCTCACCACGCAGCTAAGTCTGGATACGAGTCAGTCTTACTGATTGCAGAGGACACAGATGTCATGATCATCTCCCTTGCCTTATGTAGAAACGTTAGTTGCCAAATGGACATAAGATGTGGAACAAAAACCCGATCAAGACTAATCAGTATCACAAACTTGCTACAATCTTGGGTCATGATATATGCAATGCCTTTATAGGTCTCCATGCGTTCACAGGATGCGACTCAGTCAGTGCTTTTGCTGGTCAAGGAAAACTCAAAGGATTGAAAATCCTGAAACAGAACCAGAATTTCCAGAAGGCATTCACTACACTTGATGAACATTGGCATGTGACTGACGAATTATTTGATGCCTCCAGGAGCTCACATGCAATCTATATGCAGCCCGAACAAACATCAGTTGCGTAAATAAACTTCGTTACAAACTCTGGCGAGCAAAGAAAGGATCAGTATATTCAGGTCAATTACCACCTTGCGAGGACAGCCTTCGGCAACACTTGCTCAGAGGCAACTACCAGAGTGCCGTCTGGCATTGCAGTTTGGTTCCTTTTCCAGATGTACCACATCCAAAAAATGGTCATGGTTGATGCTGTAACAATATACAACAAGCACTCCTGCAGTTCAAGTCATCTTAGAGTTCATCTCGAGCAAATGTGCGAAAGTCTGTCGGCTCCCAAAGTGTCAATGGACTCCCATGCATAAAAGAGTGTAAGCTGCAAACATGTACAAACAAAAGTGACACATCTATGAACTCCGATGATGATATGGATGAGGATGACTCCTTCTGGAAACAAAATACAAATTATGTACATGATACCAGAAATAAATTAAAAGATAATAACTTTTTAACAATCAATTGATACATATTCTCTAGTGAAAGGCCTATACTATTGCATGCAACATGATTTATATTGAACAACAACAACAGCAACACTGCAAATCATAATTTGCTTAACTGTTCAGAGGAATACTATATTCAAACATAAGATCCATGGGCATCTTCAGTTACATAAATAACCTATATTAGAAAAAAAGGGTTGTTTCTTTATTATAGCAAAGATCTAGGTGACACAAAAGTCAAAGTGCTTCAAATGAACTCTTCAATCATATAAATAGGTGTTACTACAATGTAGCATCATTTGCAGAAAAGCCCATAAAACAATACATTTTCAGCACAAGGTGGACCTCTTTGATTGCAAATTTTATGTAGAAAGCTAAAAGATACATATTTCCAGCAAACAGTTCTGGAAAGTAGATATGATCAGCTTTCAGAAAATATCGGTCTCGTTTTATACCTCTGATTGGTACCAATCGACAAAAAATGGACTAAAAGAAAAGTTAAATGTGTCGACATTTGATATGTAGGAATATGGTATCGAATGTGGGGCGAAACCGATAATTGACCGGTTCAAACACTTGATACGTATGAATTGAAAATCAATCACTAACTGGCGCTGGCAAATTGGTATATAAACACGGCAAGTTGCGAAGTCGTGTTATCTTCCCTTTTCTGTTTGCTGAGGTCGAAACGTCGAGATGACAGACAGCCGGTCACAAGATGACTGACGTCACGTAAAGCAGTAGAGAAGTTTCTGGACAAGAAGCCGAACGTGTTGAATCTCGTATCGACAAAAGAAGTGAGCCGCGCTCAACTCCTACCACGACCACGGTAACGAACTTAAAAAACAGACGTTTGCTTTTATAATATACTTAGACTTTTTACTCATAACAAGTCGTCTGCCTTTTAATTTCTTTTTATGACGTCACCAGTCTGATTGGAGTGACTTGCTGGAGAATACCCGATTTCCTTTTCAGCGCGTGATCGAAGACACAATGTGCGCAAGTAGGTACCCGCTGGCGTCGCCCATGCGACAAGAAGGGGTCGTGATCCAGAAAGGCCAGCCCCCTTCCCAGCAGGGACAGCCGGCCGGACGGGAACAAACGTCATACATATACATGAATACATTTCTATTTATCTGTGGTGTCATTATATAGCAACATTTTTGTACTTCTGTATTGACCCAGTTATATGGATTGCTTTTCGCACTATATGATCTTTCTTTCAATCATTTTTTCTCATTCACATTTCATATACTTTTTTTCATTTTGTAGGACTGGTCCAAATATTACGGTAGTTTTCTTCATCTCTATTCTATTATATCTATATAAATAAAATGAAGTCATTTTTCCCCTCTGAGTTCGACCTTTATAGGATTAAAACTCAAGACATTTCGTACAAATGTAATGTGCACAAACTGCAGCAAATTATCTGAGGTGTGCTATAGGCCTATTACCCTTACACTTTCTCGATAACCGTATATTCCTATATTTTTTCTGGATAGAGTTCACTGCCAAAACCTGTAAGAATCAATGGAAGTGGTAAAATATTTTCTCTCTATTACATTCATACTCCCCCCCGCAACCACTTAACACCGTTGTGAATACGTCTACAAAGGAATTTACGAGGAAACACCGGTTTGAATTTTTAGTTGCTTAAAAAAATGGAATGGCATTTTACCGTCGGGTGAAACGCAACTTTCGATTTCATCTATTCTATGGATTACTTATACCATTTCTTTTATTTCTTCTTTTTTTCCTTTTTTACATTTTTTTTTTCCTTTTTTGGATTGGGGGAGGCTGCGAGTCGAAGGGTTACTTAAACGAAACGAACTAACCTTGGATTCCAGGTTTTACAACAAACTATAACAGTCAGCCACTAGCGTTCTTCAAATGTTCAAACAATTACTCGATTTATACATTTTATTTACTGTATTTTTCCTTCTATTATGTTTTCAGTGATTTCATACGTGATACTAGAGGGGAGTTGATTCCTTATTTTCAGATTAGTAACTCATTCATTATTTATTTCTATACATTGAATTTCTAGTAGTTTCATAAGCCCAGTTACTATTACGCTATCGATATGGAACCAGACGACATTCCAATTGGTAAAAAAGCGACAACAAAGAAAACAATACAAAAAAGAAAACCAAACAACACACATAACAAACCGTTATGCTTACATCTAACAATTATACGGTTAAAAAATACTTTTTTGCATAAAACAAATTAACAATAAAAAAAATTATGACTAAAATCTATTTAACATATTTTCATTATACACGGTCAGTTTTCTGGTTTTATTTTTTTCCATTTGTATTTTTGCCTGTTTGTTTTGTTTCTTTGATTTTATTGCAGAAAACAAACTAACAATAAAAATTAAAACAAAATAAAATAAGCATAATTGCATTTTACACGGTAAATTTTCTGGGAGTTTTTTCTCCCCATTTGTATTCATCCCAGTTCGTTTTGTTTATTTGTTTGTTTGTTTTGTTTTGTTTTTCTGTACCCTGTGGCTGACGCCGATGACAACCGGTCTCGCCCGATCAATGCTTGACGGGAATTCACGAGAATTTGGGTCAAATTATGTAGGACTACCTTCATTTTTTTCTTTTTTTTTTCACTTTTTCTTGAGCCTTAAACACCTACAAATGATTTCTTAACACCTTTTCTTACATTTTTCCCTAGATTTTGTCATTAATTCTTTCAATTTTACGCGCATAAAACACATAAAAATAACATTATACATATTTTGCTTACCAGGGGGGGGGCAAATACAGTTTCATTTCTTCGCCAGATTGGACACTAACAGAACAAATTCAACATAAATCATTACGGGTTTATTTCGTTTACAAAATAAAGTACGCCTTTTGCATTTACAGAAAATTTACTCCCGTAATATATTGGCTGAACCGGGGGGGGCATCTATAAATATAAAAGCGAAAATGTGTGTGTGTGTGTGTGTGTGTGTGTGTGTGTGTGTGTGTGTGTGTGTGTGTGTGTTCGCTTCTTCTTGTGTATGTTTGCGAATGATTTGGCTTGCAGAGCAAAATAGGTCAGACTGGCTCGCACCTGTTCATTTCGCTTCATAAATCTTCATATAACGCCCATATCAGTTCCTCTCCCTCGTGGCACAGATGATAAGGAGACTGACTTTTTCCCCTTTTCGTTTCAACCTTCACAATAAGGCTTCGGGGTTCAATCCGGCCTTCCGACCAAAAGTTTTTCTTCTTTTACACTTCTTTTTAACACACACACCTCCAAACATCCGGGCAACGCCGGGTATCCCCCGCTAGTATTTAATAACACCTTGCAAACGTCTTATGTTAACTTAATGTCTTCCTCTTTCAGATTCACCTTATGATGAGCTTGGTTGTCGAAATCTACTATTTGGCAGAGTTTTACTTTCTTATTTATACATTTTTCTAGCGTATGTGAGTTTGCTTGTTCGTATTTCAATATTCCAGATATGTTATGCTTTTGATTCTGTTTTTCTTTTCTGGATTATGTTTATACAATTTGTCTGCATATCGTAAGCACAAAAGTTTGCACAGTTCCTAGTGGGCTACCCTCTCAATCAAGTTTATTTTTAAATTGATTTTAATCAAACTTACTGTATTCATTTATTATGTGATTCACTGCCTCTTTTCTTTGTCAATAGAATATATATATATATATATATATATATATATATATATTGTTTATCTTGGCTTTTTTTATTTAATTTGTTTTCTCGCGTTGTTTTGTGCATCTGTCAAAATGTATTCCCTGTCTCTTTTCAGTTGTCCTTAGGTAATCATATCTATGTTTTCCCGTGTGCAATTTCTTTAGTCCGGCTTATAAATAGTCCACGTATTGGCTTCCCTTTCTATTTATTTTCTTGCGATGATTTTTTCCTGATTTAACTATTTTTTTGTATTTCTGTTTTTGTCGACATAATAAGCCTCTTTGTATTTTGAGTTATGTATTTTCCAGTTCATCTATTGCATTGTCTGCGAAATTTTTAATGCTCATGAGTTTTATTTACATTTCTTTCTTTTTTAGATAGAGTTGTTTTACAACATGTTTCGAGAGTGTTGTGCAATAGTAAATTTTCTAATCTTTGATCCAGATTCTCGAGATCTTCTTTTGTATTCTTTATAAACGATCCTAAGTATTTTACTAGGAATTCTGCCAAATTACATATTTCTTTTTATGAGGTTTCTGATATAGTGTTCAGTTTCAGTAAGCTTTCTTGTCCTTTTCTGCTATTCTCTTATTATTATGTATCCCATCCATGCAAGTTTGATTGTGTTCGTTTCAAGATAAACCAGATCCCTACAATTATTGCATAAGTAAAGTGTTTTTAATTATCAGCTTCATAATTTTATTTATTTCAAATTTCTCTTTTACATCGCAAGTGATGCTCAATTTTATATCACAATTCCATTCTTATACCTCGATTAAATATTCTACTTCTAATTATTAACGTTTATTGTTCTTTTTGTCTTTTGTTAGTAATTCAAGTTTATACATAATTGTTAGTAATTCAAGTTTATTTATATAAAGTTTTCTTTTGTTCCCGTACATATGTGTACTTCATTGCATCTCCTATATTAGTAAGTAACACATTCGTTATACTGAAAAAGATCGGGTATATGAAGTCTCCTTGTAAAATGTATTTCTGGGAATTGAAAGTGTTGTCATCCAACTGTCACTTTCAATATTCATAGATCCATTATGTTCGCAATATAATTTACACCTTGTCTGGCATTTTGAACATCTTTAAGTATCTATTATCTATGTTTGAGGGATTGTGCCTTATTCGTTCGCATAATCGATTCATGCCATGGCTATATTCATTCTTTTTTCTTTTATATATTTATTTATGTATGTCCTGGTCGATATATAGCGCATCATTTATCCCTGTAATCACTTTCTGATACTCATTATGTTCCTGGGAAATAAGTTTTTAAGAGTGTTATAGATCTGTTTGTTAGGTTGTGCTATGAAAATTTTCCAACGGTTGACAGAGATTATCTATCTGTAGTTTCTTGGAATTGTTTTTGTCTCGATGTTTTAGGAATGTTTAATGTGGTTTTTGCTTCAATTATCCATTCTGATATTTTGTCATGACTTTCCAATTTGCAATTTTTCTTCAGGTCATTTCGAAGGTTTTTGTATTAGTTTCGGTTTCGGGTTTTTTTTTCTTACGTTTTCATAGCGGTATTACTTTTTGTTATACAATTCTGTGTTTCATTTCTGTTTTGTCGTTTTCCCATTGTATTTCCCTGGAAATGTTTACTTCCAGCCGAGTTCGATTACTGTTTTATTCTTCCTTTAGTTAAATATCAATTTAAAAAAATGTATTATTTGTAATTGTTCTATTTTGTTTGTATACCTGGGGTTCATATATTTTCACCATAACTTTAGACAGAACCCCATTCTGTTATAAAATTACAAGCCATTTTGTCTATGGAGTCGCTTTATGTTGATGCTAAGTGTTGCAAACCGGTTCGGTTTAAATGCTGAGGAATACTGGTGCTTCTCAACACTTGTTATTGAGACGGACTGTTACCATTATCACCTAAATCATTAACTTGTAATTTAATACCATGCCATTAATATTCCTCTTCAAAATGTTTATATAAAGTCCGACCTAGGAAATGGTATAGCTATTGAAAATGTTTTACAACTCTCTCTATCAAAATAATTTTTATTTTGCTTGGAAATTATAAAGTAAAAGCGTTGCAGAAAATATTAATTTTTAAAAGTATATCAAAAGTAAACAATGTATGGAAAATTAAAAGCCAGAAGTTATACATGGTCTACCATTTTACCCGAGCAATGACTTGAAACCAATCCGAGGTTACAAATGATTTTATAAAACTCACGACATTTATCCAGTAGTAAAATACATTGAATTTTGGATTGCGTGGTGATTTTAGAATAGCATTTCTTGGTGTGTCCGGAAACTACTGTGACACAGCACAATGTCGTGGTTAGTTCGAACTGTGTAAGGAATAAAGTACTTTTCGCAGGCAACTAATATATACTAGAACAATTCCCACCGATTTCGAGTAAAGGATTAATGTTCTGGTCAACAAATATCCAATATCTATGCGGCCCTTATGCGATCAAAGCTGGGAACATTGCACGCACCACAGCGTACAAAATGGGAAGATTAAAAAAATTGCATCAAAATAACAAAAATAAGAAATGCGTTATTATAGTAATACCTTTGAAATATATGGTAATTTAACCGAACATGTTGAAATAAATTAATGAAGAGTATAATTCTGTGCTTTAGTCTGCTATTATTAAATTTAAAACGGATTCCGATCAACTTATTGATGATGCGCTGCATCTGTTAGAATTGGAGTATGAACTGGTAACAAGATAAAAATCCCATAATGCACAGTGGTTGAACAAACTGGATGGCCTTTTAGTAAATAATATCCTATTAGGCATGCGCAAAACTAAACAGTAAACATGTCTTCAATTAATGTTGAAAGGATTACGCAGATTAGACTATATTTGGCCTCATGGGTGCATATCAAAGCATTCAGTTTATTTGTTCTTTGTTTATTGCGGGATTTTTATGACAATTCGTAATTGAAAAGTCTTTGATTTGGAATACAATTATCCCTGTTTTTTTTTTAATAGAATTCAGTCTTCAATAGGTTAATTGTGAATTAGAATGCCAATGTTTGCCGAGCGTGGAAAATAAAGTCAAAAACAAGAGTAGAAAATAGATAAGTATACTGGCTGTAAAGTAAAACGTAGAATAAGTGAATTTTTAAACTATTTTGCTTATATTATATTTAAACTGGTGTAATATTCGACGTCATGTTAAAATAAAATATCGAAGCAAGCATTACTTTTTTTATGCAAATGCAAACATGTTAGACACAAATAAAATAAAGAAGACATAAATATTATTGCAAATATATTGTTAAGAACAAATAAAAACCCAAACGTAAGAGTGTCTAATTCAAATCAATAACACCGAAAACCGAAAAAACAGTTGAACAAGACATGATTAATTTATAAAAGTTGGAATTAACATAAAAGACATTTTGAATTTCAAATGTTACCCATTTTGAATTGAATCAGCCGGTGCTTATTTTTCCTCCTTCCCTCGTTTTTAGATGCATTCAATTATTTGTTGATTTTTAGGAGGGGGCAGTTCAAATCTATTCAGAAAAAGATCAGCAGGATGAATAACTTTGTTTCTGAAATTTACATTTTATAAATGAAATTCTGGAGGGAAACAAATCGTATTTTTCATTGCTTAACTCTTTTTCCTTCTCATCCAATCGACGCCTTTTCTCTCAACGAATAATTCTAATTCGATTTTACTCTTTTTCTTATGGACACTAACAAATCTCTTTCCATATAGATTCGGTAATATATATATATATATATATATATATATATATATATATATATATATATATATATATATATGCAGCAGAACTCCGGTATTCGGCATAAAAAATTACTAACAAAATACAGTATAGTATATAATACACATATATATAATCAAATAACATTATAAATAACACCGTAATTCCACATCATAACCTGAAAAAAGTATTCCAGATCCACCGTATCCCGGGGTTCTACTATGTGTGTGTGTGTGTGTGTGTGTGTGTGTGTGTGTGTGTGTGTGTGTGTGTGTGTGTGTGTGTGTGTGTGTGTGTGTGTGTGTGTGTGATTTATACAACTTCGATAGTGGTTGAATATAAATAACGCAATGTTCTCATGTAAATAGCTCAATAGTGCAATGCTAGAGCTATAAATATCTCTTAAAGATATCACTTTACAAAGACACAGACACTCATAATCTTGTTCATTTTTTAAATATTAGATTTTTATTGGTAACAACTTGTATACAGCTGTGTCGATCCAATGTTAGCATAAAAGTATATAATAGTTCATTAATTATACTTTCACAAAAACTGGGCAAACTCAGCCGCGTATAGGAAAAATAATTATGCCATTATATATATTATTTAATTAAAAGATGAAGAATAAAATTTATATCCTTATATCTTTATAATTCCAGCGTTTCTCCTCTCTTTTCAAAAATATTTAACTCTGAAGTGCCATGACATAAAGAATTTTTATTCCTTTTTTTTTCATGTTATTTCCTTATTGATCTGAAGGTACAATATAGTTTCATGTAATTTTTATAAATATTACTGATTTCAATAGATCTCCTATTCTCTCTCTCTCTCTCTCTTTCTTTCTTTCTCTCTCCCTTACTCTCTTACAACCACAAGTAAGTTATTTAGAACAAAGGCCAACCTAAATAAATATCGATGAGTCCTCATCAAAGTATGAAAGAAGTTGTTTGCATGCGATTCTTTCGGTCAAAAATAATCACATTGGATGCGTACAAAAACATACAGACCTTAATGCTTTTGATAATAATTACAGTACTGTCGTTTTGCACCAAACTGTAACACCAATAATAAACTCGAATAAACCTAGAACCCCATCTTCCAACGTAGACCCCTACTACCAGGTCTCCTTCTCCAACATCAGGGGTCTACGTTCCAACCTTCCAGAGGTTGAAACCCAATTACAGGAGACGAAACCGAACATATTATTTCTTAGTGAAACTGGAATATGGCCGACCACTTCCCTAGATGAGTTCATAATTAACAGATACTCTAACTTAACAGCTAAATCTGACCCCCAAGATTGCCATGGGCATGAAATATGTGCCTACATTAAGGATGGCTTCCCGTGTGGCAGGGATATCTCTAAAGAAGATCCTAATTTACCCTATATGTGCTTCAGGGTTGCACTTGCTAACACCACTGCATTTATATTTGCCCTCTATCGGCCCCACAACAGCGGAGTTACTATCTCTAAGAGCATATCTGAGAAAATAGACCACATACTGTCTTCACTCGGCTAATATCCACATCTGTGGTGACTTCAACGTCCATAACATGAAATGGCTGACCCATTTAAATAAGACAGACGATAAGAGGAGGTTTTGTCATGATTTTGCCATTGCTTATGACCTCACTCAGATTGTTCGCGAACCCACCCATGTACCCGATACACCCGGTCAATATGCAAGCCTCCTAGATCTTTTTCTCTCAACTTCCCCTGAGCTATGTTCATGTTCTGTTCATTCTCCTCTAGGATCCTCCGACCACGCCGTCGTATCAGTTAAGATAAAAATGAAATGTAATAAGTCCCCAGATGTACCCCTCCACCGTACTGTATACCGATACTCTATGGCTGACTGGGATAGCTTCCGTACATTCATATCTGATTTACCTCTGCACTCCATGTTTAAAAAGGAAGTGTCCTCTATAGTATCAGATCTGACCGAATGGTTAATTGTAGGCATAGACCGATTCATACTATCTAAAAAATTCCAACAAAAACCAAATAGCCAGCCATGGTTCTCCCCAGAATGTGCTGCTGCTATCGCGCACAGAAATCACTTTTTCCGTAGCTACCAACGTAATAGATGCACTGAGACTAAAGCTGCTTTCAGGACTGCCAGCAACCACTGTAAAAGAGTAATAAAAAATGCAAGAGAGCTATATGCCAAGTCTGTTAAATCCAAGGAGGCTGATCAGCGGCTTGGTTCCCACCAGTTTTGGCAAATAACAAATAGGATCCTGAACAGAAGTGTGCGTTCTATCCCAACCATTATCAATGGACCAGAGGTTATCTCGTCAGCGTCCGACAAGGCCAAACTATTTGCAAAGAACTTTGCAACTTATTCTACCCTATGCGACGAAGGCTATCAACTCCCCATATTTCCTCCTATAACACAGAACAAGCTAGGTAACATACAAATATCCGTGCATGAGGTCGCCAAGCTAATCAAGAACCTTGATTCCAGTAAAGCAACTGGCCCTGATGGCATCCCAATTATAGTGTTAAAAAAGCTTCAACCAGAACTCGCTCCCATACTTACGAAACTATTTAAGCGCTGCCTTAAGGAGAAGTGCTTTCCGACTCCCTGGAAGACCTCATCAGTTTGCCCTGTATTTAAGAATTCAGGTGATAAGTCATCTCCCTCTCAGTACAGACCAATAAGTCTCCTGTATGTTATGAGTAAGTTACTGGAATCCATATTAAATAGAGAAGTAGTCAACCACCTCAGCAGGAACAACCTTCTTAGTGACACACAATATGGTTTCCGCTCTGCAAGATCTACCGCAGATGTGCTGACGGTTATATCCCACGGGATTACTGAATCTCTTGACAAAGGCTTCCTTTCTAGAGCAATTGCTCTTGACATATCAAAGGCCTTCGACAAGGTATGGCATAAGGGTCTACTTCACAAGATTTCCAGCTACGGTATAACTGGAAATGTTTTCTCAATCATTAAATCATTTCTCTCCGATAGGCTCATAAGAGTAGTGGTAGATGGACAAAAATCGGAGGCCTGCAATATAAATGCTGGAGTCCCTCAGGGGTCAATCATGGGCCCAACTCTCTTCCTGATCTTCATCAATGACCTCTCTAAACACATACTTAAATCATTCGTTGACATCTATGCTGATGACACGCTCATCTACGGCAACACATTAAAGGCTGTAAATGACAAAGTTCTCTCGGATTCTCTCTCCTCTGATCTCGAGCGCGTGGTTCAGTGGGGGAAGACGTGGCTGGTTACCTTTAATGCATCCAAAACCAAACTCCTATCCTTACATCATTAACGCTCTGATCCCCATCTGGCATCAATTGGTATGGATGGCTCTCGTCTGGGTGAGACCCCGTGTTTTGACAAGGTTCTGGGTTTGACCTTTACTCTGATCTGAAATGGAACACGTACATCAAGTCTGTTGCCAAGGTCGCTGGGGAGGATGGTGTGATCCTTCTACCGCTCCAGAAGATATCTCACTACTGCATTTCTCTATCTATATAAAAGCTAAGATATAAGATATCTCACTACTGCAATTCTCTATCTATATAAAAGCCAAGTACGTCCAAGGATGGAATACCGTTGCCATATTTGGGCAGGAGCTGCTAAAAACAGCCTATCCTGTCTTGACTGAGTACAAAATAGACTTCGTGGCTTAGTGGGAGATGCCCTTTCCTCTACCCTGCAACCTTTCTCCCACAGAAGAGACGTTGCGAGCCTATCCTTGTTTTATCGTTATTTCCATGGCAGGTGCTCGTCTGAACTCCAATCTCTGGTACTCCCCCTCGCCAATCTTTCACGAAAAACACCCGTCTAGCCGAATCCACTGTGGAAAATTTCCCCCACTCTCTATCTGTGCCTAAATCAAAACGCGGATTCCATGAATAAAGTTTCTTTCTTAGAACTCCACGCCTGTGGAACTCTGTTCCGTCTGCCTGCTTCCCACCTGACTACAACTTGGATGTCTTCAAGTCCAACGTTAACAAATTCCTAATGAACTGTCCTCTTAAGTAAGACACTTTATCAAATCTCCACACTAACGTAATGTACTGGCAATAACCCTTATCCCTGAGTGGTTTCCGGGCCTTGATAAGTGGTGATCACTGTGTAAAAAAAAAACACCGAAGAGGTTATGTTTTCAATCGAGTTTGTTTCTTTTTGTGGGCAGTCTAGCATCTACATGACGATAAATAAAGACCAATATAATACGTTGGCTCGTCCTTACATCGTCCGCCGGAAGTATGCAGGTTCGCGACTGACCTATGTTTTTGTTATTTAAATGTATATACAATTTTGAGAGTGGAGTTAAAGGATGCTCTCATAATTAACTTATATTGAGACAGGCTCAAAGGTGCAGTAAACTGCAAGCTAAATGCACCCAACAAAATAGACACTGACAGAGGTAACATGCGACCGAGAAAAGAGGTGGCGGTGGGGCGGACAACAGGCTTAGAACAAAAAAAAAACAGTTGTAATCGAAAAAAAATAATAAAAAGGAAAAAAAGGTAGATTGGGCCATAATGGTATTGGTAAAGGATACTTCTTTTGGCCAAGAGAGCGGTAAGCGCTAATTGACCATGACAGCCCGGCGCCGATCGCCAAAGACGTGAGTGGCGGAAGGATACCAATGAAATTCCAATTTACAAAACGACCATTGTTGGCTGCTCCCTGGTTTGTAAGTGGCCTCTATTGAAAAGACACGTGGCCTTTGTGGAATTGGATTTGGTTCATTTTTATGATCCCTCAAGGTTAATTGAACGAGACCATTCTGGTTTTAATGGCCCGTCAAATTCCATTAGACACACGCCGGTCGAGATTGGGGGTCAGCCTATTCTACTCGATTGCCAACAGAAGAAGAAAAACAGCCCCTTTTTTAGCATAGGCCGCCTGGTGAAGATTTGAGTGACAGCGGTTCCGGCATCCTGATTGGCTAAAGGGCCGAATGAGAGGAAAAAAAAGAAGACGATCAGGAAGAAGGCATAGTTCCCGCCCCCACAATATAAGCAGCGAGTTTTGAGCGCAGCAGTGAGAGAGAGAGAGATCTGCTCCCCTGGGCTCGAAATAGCGAAAAAGCCGACTGCCTCATCGATTGACCCTGTCACGTAGCTATTTAGTTTTTATCGAAAAAGAAAGAACTTTGCAGTTAACAAACGGCCAGTCCCTAACTTAATAGCGAATTACGAAACGACGATTGTAACCTTTATGAATAACAAGGAATTTTGCATAAGAAAAAAAAACGAAGATCGACTTGTCTTTTTAATTTGTTTTGCATGATTGCAGAAGCGCTCGACGAGTCTCTTTCAGGTACTGGCCGCTGACATTCTCAACAAGGAGACACGGAGACCAACAATCGGGGAGCGTTCCACCACTAGACGACACACGGGTGACGTAAGTGTCACAATATTTGATTAAAATAAACTATACTTATACAAGTACCGTGGGCAATGCAACCTATGAATATCTATGGCTGTGTAGTTATTTAATCAATGTCATTGAGATGAGCGTGAAATCACTCTACCTCTCGGGGGTTAGCTAGACTAAATGTGTATCACAAGGCACCCTTATAAATAGTAATAAATGTTTAGCAAGTTGGTCTATTACGTAGCAGACTTGCCTGGTAGTGTAAATGTGTCATTGTAAAATAGCGAGTGTTTAGTTGGAAATGTTTGGATGGTGCCCTGAAGTTCAACGATCTAAGAGAAAAAAATGATAAAACTTTATACTTTCCGACGGAGCGACGTCCTCGGTGTTTTTCTGGCTGGCAAGTAAAGCAAGCGGTGCGTAACGTCACCACTCCCGCACCAATTAATCGTAAAAGATCAAGAAGGATAGAAACACTTCACTGCGACTTTGGGAAGGTTTGTTATCACCCAAATTCCAACATAATCACGTTGATACACCGGTTCCCGTCAGATCACCGAAGTTAAGCAATGTTGACCTGGTCATAACTAAAACGGGTGACCAATTTGACAATTCCAGGTGCTGTATGTAGGAGGACGTCGACACCTCCCTGCAAAAGTTGCAAAACCCTAACGTCGTCATCTCTAACGGGGATATACATGCGACTGGGATCGCTTGTGAATTTCATACTCCCATGGAACTTCCTCCTTCGGAGGAAGCCGGTTAAACCCGAATAGGGGGTGCACAAATTCCAATGAAGACCGATGGTCGTAGTCAACGAAAAAAAAAGAAACTTATTAGTAATAGTTATGCAAGCAGCCGACATGCAATAAGGATTCATTCTGGGCCCAGATGATAAAATTATTGATGGCAGCACCGCAAAAAGCTTTTCCCGCTCTCTTTCGCACGCGCGGAAGAGACAATTCCGAATAACCCGATAGTTTCCGATAAAAACGATCATCTATGATTGTAGAATCAATTAGAACAATAATAGCGGAACGCTCTCGAAATTCAAAGGAGGTAAATACTAATAATTGTTATTAACTTTTAGGTTGAATGATAAAGACACTAATTAACCTCATTTTTTTGTGTTGCAGAAAATATATCGTTTTCTTACTAAAAAGTTTTTCAAATCCAAAATCAGCTACATCATCGCATGATTTGAAATTCTCCTGAAATATGAAGAGATTTTTTTCTGCATCTAATTGAATTTTAAAGTAAAAACAACTTGTTTAGATTAGTTTTTGATTTTTTTTTTTTTTTTTTTTTGCAGAAAAAATATGCGTCACTTACTAAAACATAGTATATCGTAGAAGTTATTATAAACTGGAACTATAAACGAACTTTAGGCGATATCGTGTAATTACTCGTTCAAATGAGTTCCGGTTTTGAAAGTCATCGAAAGACCTCAACGAAAATATAGATCAACAGCAAAATATTATTAAATGTAGTTAATAAGTGTGCCCGATGCTTCCGATCAGTATGCAAGCCTTCTAGATCTTTTTCTCTCAACTTCCCCTGAACTATGTTCATGTTCTGTTCATTCTCCTCTGGGATCCTCCGTTGTATCAGTTAAGAAAAAATGAAATGTAATAAGTCCCCAGATGTACCCCTCCACCGTACTGTATACCGATACTCTATGGCTGACTGGGATAGCTTCCGTACATTCATATCTGATTTACCTCTGCACTCCATGTTTAAAAAGGAAGTGTCCTCTATAGTATCAGATCTGACCGAATGGTTAATTGTAGGCATAGACCGATTTATACAACCCAAAAAATTCCAACAAAAACCTAACAGCCAGCCGTGGTTCTCCCAGAATGTGCTGCTGCTATCGCGCACAGAAATCACTTTTTCCGTAGCTACCAACGTAATAGATGTACTGAGACTTATGCTGCTTTCAGGACTGCCAGCAACCACAGTAAAAGAGTAATAAAAATGCAAGAGAGCTATATGCCAAGTCTGTTAAATGCAAAGTAGCTGACCAGCAACTTGGTTCCCATCAGTTTTGGAAAATAACAAATAGGATCCTGAACAGAAGCGTGCGTTCTATCTCAACCATTATCAATGGACCTGAGGTTATCTCATTGGCATCAGACAAGGCCAAACTATTTGCCAAGAACTTTGCAGCTAATTCTACTCTTTGCGACGAAGGCCATCAACTCCCCGTATTTCCTCCTATAACAGATAACATGCTATCCAACATACAAATACAAGTCGCCAAGCTAATCAAGAACCTTGATTCCAGTAAAGCAACTGGCCCTGACGGCATTCCAATTATAGTGCTGAAAAAGCTCCAACCAGACTTGCCCCTATACTTACAAAACTGTTTAAGCGTTGCCTTAAGGAGAAGTGCTTTCCAACACCCTGGAAAACCTCACCAGTATGCTCTGCATTTAAGAATTCAGGTGATAAGTCATCTCCCTCTCAGTACAGACCAATAAGTCTCCTGTGTGTCATGAGTAAGCTGCTGGAATCCATATTAAATAGAGAAGTAGTCAACCACGTCAGCAGAAATAACCTTCTTAGTGACATGCAATATGGTTTCCGTTCTGATAGATCTACAGCAGATGTGCTGACGGTTATATCTCATAGGATTAGTTAATCTTTTGACAAAGGCTTCCTTTCTAGAGCAATTGCTCTTGACATATCAAAGGCCTTCGATAAGGTATGGCATAAGGGTCTACTTCACAATATTTCCAGCTACGGTATACTTGCAAATGTTTTGTCAATTATTACATCATTTCTCTCTGATAGGCTCATAAGAGTAGTAGTTAATGGGCAGAAATTAGAGGCCCACAGTATTAATGCTGGAGTGTCTCAAGTGTCCATACTGGGCCCAACTCTCTTCCTGATCTACATCGATGACCTCCAAAAACATCTACTTAAATCACTCGGTGACATCTATGCTGATAACACGACCGTCTATGGCAACACATCAAAGGCCGTAAATGACAAAGTTCTCTCGGATTCTCTCTCCTCTGATCTCGAGCGCGTGGTTCAGTGGGGGAAGAGGTGGCTGGTTACTTTTAAGGCATCTAAAACCAAGCTCCTATCTTTACATCATTAACGCTCTGATCCCCATCTGCCATCAATTGAAATGGATGGCTCTCGTTTTGGGGAGGCTCCATGTTTTGACAAGCTTCTGGGTTTGATCTTTACCCCTGATCTGAAATGGAACACGTACATCAGGTCTGTTGCCAAGGTCGCTGGGGAGGATGGTGGGATCCTTCTACCGCTCCAGAAGATATCTCACTACTGATGCAATTCTCTATCTGTATAAAAGCCAAGTACGTCCAAGGATGGAGTACTGCTGCTAAATCTGGGCAGGAGCTGCAAAAAATAGCCTATCCTCCTTTGACAGAGTACAAAATAGACTTCGTGGCTTAGTGCAACTTAGATAAATAACAAATATAGATAACAAATGTACTTAAATTACTTAAGTGTACTTAACCCATTTATTTTATACTGATTCATTTGTTTCTCGTTATCTTAAAACTCATTTGTTTTAA
Source organism: Euprymna scolopes (assembly GCF_053919585.1). Classification (NCBI taxonomy): domain Eukaryota; kingdom Metazoa; phylum Mollusca; class Cephalopoda; order Sepiida; family Sepiolidae; genus Euprymna; species Euprymna scolopes. The sequence continues at coordinate 46,964,043 of NC_136488.1, forward strand.
AATCAAGTTTATTTACCACTTGCAAGTAAAATATAATGAATAAAAGAAAACAACTTTATAAGTGAACAGTGAAAAAATAAAATTCAATAAGCCTTCAGAGCGCTACTGAAATAATTAATTAAAATCAATCGGTCTCCCTAGAACTACCAAAAGCAAGTTGCTAAGCGCTCCCGAGAAGAAAAATATTTTTAAGTTAGCAGTGAAAAGAATAAAACTCCAGAGGCTTCAGTACTACTAAAACCAAGTTTTCCACCTTCCTTCAAAAATAAAATTAATTTTTAAGTGAGCAATGAAAAAATATGTCTCAGAAGGCTTCTAAAGCGCTACAGAAAGCAATAAATAAAAGTAACAACATCTTCAAAGCACTAATAAAATCAAGCTTCATTAAAAGGGATATTATATTTTGAAGCAAGCAATGAGAAAATAACATTCGAGGGAAACACCAGAGCGCTACTAAAACCACTAATTAGAATTAAAGAGGTTTCTAATACATCACTAAAATTATTTTTTATTTATTTCATAATAAAACTACTCGATTATTTACGTGATCTTTCGATTTCTTTACATCACGGGTAAGATTTCTCATTCAAAAATAAACTACTGGATGATTTTACGTAATATTTGTTTAACGAGCTTTTCTGTTCGTCAAGTTCTCTTTTTTCTATATGAATATAATTCTGTACAAGTATCTCATTTTCTTATTTATGAGTAGTTTATATGGCATTTGATAGCAATAACGTTCTGTATACTACTTTTATTTATAAGAAAAACTCTTTAAAATAAGTTAAAACAAAAACGTATCCATGTAAGTAGAAATAAAACTGATCTTGCCTTTGACACGTAAGTATATAACATTGTTTTCACCAAAGTGCATTGAAGGATGGAGCAGAGAGCGCGCATGTGGAAAAATTCTAGTTTGTAGACTTTCAATTTTGTAGATAGCCGGATGTTGTGTTCGTTGAGTACTCGATTGCCGAGTCTGTCCAGAACTTGATTGTCTTGTTGATTCTAATGTTATTTTTTTTCTGTCCAAGGAGCCATCACAGGATATGGTGCTCCTTAGATATTTGAAATGTTCAACGTTGGCAAGTAGTGTGTCGTCAATGATGATGGTAGGGGGAGATGAGTGGGAGTATGGTGCAGGCTGGTGGAGCACCTTCGTCTTTCCAAGACTGATTGTCAGGTCGAAGAGCTTAGATGCCTCAGAGAAGCGGTCCAGCATCCGCTGCAGGTCTTGTTCTGTGTGGGCCACTAGTGAGCAAATCTGTGCGTGGCGGATAAAAATAAAAAGCAAAATTATTATGCAAGTTAATAATGCAATCAAGCAGCCAAGCGGATTCGGCAAGATATATGTTTGGAGAAAGCAAACTTCATGTCAGAATTAACTGGCGATCATAATTAGAGAAATGGGATTGGAGATAGACGCGGATCGTTTTTACGCTTCCAATGGTTATTATTATCTAGATAATGACGTTTTTATTAACTATTAGCGTAGCCAAAACTGCAAATGTTGGCAAGACAAAACAAGCAGTTAAGCTGACTGATGGCCCAATTCTAAAGCGAAACGAGAGTGTAAAAATAGCGTGGTTGAATGTAAAGTTTGCGAATATGTTTATGGATGAGGCCAGCAAGTATTTGTTCAATGTCATGTCAGATGCAAACATAAAACAGAACAAAAATAGTTTCTCGTTAAGAATCAATAACTATAGTTCCAAAGAAAACAATTGATTTCTGAGAGCGAGTTTATTATTCTCAAGCTTCGTTATAATCGTGTAGTGGTGATATTTGCGAGCAGTAGGACGAATATACACAAAGACTTGAATAAAACTCCTCTGCATAAATAAACAATTAACATTTATTCTTGATTTGCAAGTGGAGAAAGAATTATTTCTTAGTCTATAACGTCTTACTTGGAGAAAACTCTGTGATACGTGTTAATTTAAGATGTCTACTGTCTGAGCTGTTCATTCATTCAAGTGGCGTCTTGCCTGGTACGTGCATTGACGGCTCTCCATCCATCTCTCTCCCTTGAGGCATTTATGAATTAATTGTTACTCATCATTTTTTATGCTGCCCGGGTCTTAAGACTGCCAACGTATGTTTCTCGTTGTCATCCTCTGCTTCCCTACTGAGCGAGGTGTTCGGATTCAGAACCCTATTCACGCTGTTTCTCGAATAAAAAATCGGCATAGTTTTCTTTCTAGTTGTACAGACAGTAGGTTGTAGTTTCTTTCTGTCCGAACAGTGCCCATATTGATCGATTGCCCTGACTATTGTACCCAAATATATCTTCTGCTCAGCACAACAAAATTCAAAACCATGAACAAAATTATTTCTGTTTGCTTCCAAATTACATTATTACATTAGTCACCTGTTTTCCGTGACTTTACGTTACCTTGATCGGGCCGGGGGGGAGGGTGCTAAAGTGGGTTCTCGACTTTGCCTAATGGTTTCCCACAGACTTGAGAAGGGAACAACAGGACGCCTTACTTTTCCTTTGACAGTAGTGCTATCCCGATACCCGGTATCTGAACTATGCAAGGGGTATAACTTTACTCTCCATCCTAAAGGCAAGGGAGATAACAAAGAAAAAATAGTAACTTATCTTTTTATGTTTTCCAGATGAAAGATGTTTTATCAAACAGTTTTGGTCACTCAAATATTCAATTTACTTTGTAGAATTCAATATACAGTTATTATAAATGTTTATGCCAGATTTATTTTTGTATATAACTGAGTGTACGTGTTTGATAATATAAAGCAATGATCGGCCTGGTCAATATTTTGATGGTGACAATTTTAAATAGCAGGTGTTGTGAATTTTGAAGCTAAAATGGGTGTCAAGACATTTTCTCTAACAACTTTGAAAATGTCTCTTCCTTACTACGAGCTGAAATGGTTTTTGGCAGAGGAAATATCATGGGAGGGAAGCACCTCCGTTTTTATATACCAGCATTGCTTTCAGCCATGTTGAATTTCTTATTGTCACTGGACTTAAGCATTTCTGGGCCGGAATAAGTGTAGCTAGAAACTTATCAACCTTTGATTCAATATAAATCCTTAATTGCGGAACATTTATCCATTGTTCCATGAGATAGAAGCGAGCCAGTGATAAAACGAAGAAAGAATATTTCTTGTTTAGGATCAACAAGAACTAAGCTTACATCCGGTGATTAAGTGAGTTGCATAATTTTTCCAGCGATTAATGGCCACAGTTATAATTGGAGTATTGCAAGGTTACATGATAGTTTTCGAGAAGAAAAACTGCAGCAGGAGCGAGCTTGACACATATGGGGTGATAGTGGCAACGCTTCTTCTAGGCCATTTCTTTCCCAACTTCGCACGCAGCTGGTGGGGCTTGTGTTTTGTGTCACGGTGAAGAATAGCACTGAATTTAGCATGAATAGCACTTCGAGTTACTATTATTGATAATAATAATAATAATTATTATTATTATTATTATTATTATTATTATTATTATTATTATTATTATTATTATAAACAGTAATAAACTGATGTTGTTGTTGTCCTGTAAATGCCGAAAGAAGGAGATAACTTGGTATTTAGTGGAAATAAAATATATTGAACAGAAAAGAAAATACAAGAAATAAAGAGTGTCGATATAGACCTGTCCTACTGCCATTTAAACACTAAAGAAAACAGCACTACAGATTTATTTCAAAACTTTTATGGAAAAAAATCAATTGATTATGTAGTAGAGTTAATATATATTCAATGGAGCCGCCTTCAGCCTCAATCACCGCCTCGATACGGGTCCGGAACTGGGAGCATGTCTTTTCTAAAAGTGGCAGCAGGATCTCGGTGAATACTCGGCGGATGGTGGTGATCAGGCTGGTTTTGGTGTTGTGTGGGGGCAGTGAGAGAAGGGTACAAAGTCGTAGCACTCCTTCTGAAGACAAGTCTGGGTCTCTTTGGACTTCTGAGCCAGCGCCGACTCCTGCTGCCACACCCAGGGTCTGCCAGCGATTGCATCAGATGATCATCACACTCTTCAGCACATCCAGGTATACTTGGGTGTTGACTTTCAAGCCGACTTTGAAGATGTGAAGCGTCATGGTATGGTTCCCACTTGAAACCACACCAAAGACCATAACCGTGACCGGAAACTTCGTTGAGCGGTACCCTCAACCATTAAGCAGTCCGGATTTGCATTTTGCTGGCTATGGTCATGGTCTCATAAATTGGATTGGTAGAGAGCAGGAGTTGTGCAGCGGTGCATCTCCAATCTCGCTCGTTGAACGTTGTGCCACTTTCAGACATGATAAAAGGCTCCTATCGCTCTTGGGATTTGTACACAAAAAGAAAACTGTTTTTTTATCAAACGGAAATGGAATCATGTCGCCTTTTTTCGTGCGGCAATTTTATCTTCCACCCTGTCTCATCATCAAACTCCTTCAGACCCATCATCATCATCATCATCATCATCATCATCATCATCCAGACTAATCAGAATCATCGTTATCATCATTATCATCATCAGTATTATTAAATCCCATCGGAAACATCATCATCGTCATTATTAAACATCTTCATCATCATCATCATCATCATCAACATCATCATCATCATCAAACCTAACCCAGCAAATGCTAAATTAAGCGTCACCTAGTAGTATCGTATACAAAAATGTATGATTTCATGAGAGTAATTACAATCCTATCTATTAATTTATTCTCTCTGTTGTTTCATAGTAGTCTTTATTCAAAACACGTGAGCCGTGAAACTTTACCGGAAATGTGAGGGATCACTCATGCGCAGTCGATGCAAACTTTCGAAGAGAAAAACTGCATCTGTTTGGACATTTTGTTTTCTATATCGCCATTCATTTTACGTTTAGAACGATTTGTTTACACTCAATTGATTATTTCCTTCTTTTTAATATTGATGACGAATTAAATTCTATTTAACTTTGATTCAGCCGGGCAGACAGAAGTGAAAATATTCTAAAGATTTAATCTTGAAATCAATTCAAAAAAGTCGGATTTTCTCTATGCGAAATGTTGATGGTAGAAAAGCACGTTCTGCTTTAAATCAAGTCGAAAATATTTCTTAAATAATTGAAGCGAAAATTACAGTATCGTTCATCTATGAAATATTTAATTTCCATTTGATATTTTCCTATAAGACGTCTTCGTCATATTTACTTTCAATTTTGGCTTCAAAGTAGCTTGTGAACATTTGATATTATGCATAAACATATTCAAACTTGTGAATTATAATACTGTGGCATAATGATAGATAGCGTTTGAGGGGAGGAGGCAGCTCCCTACGTGTTATTGGGATTTGTTTTTGTTTGGTTTTTTGTCCCAAAACTATTTTTAATTCCCAGTCGCGTGCATATCCCGGCCAGAGGAAACACTGAGGTTCAGTTTTTGCAGTTTCTGCTGAGAGGTGCCGACGCCATTCTGCATACAACGCCTGGTATCCCCAAATAGTCACCTATCTGGTACTGACCAGGTTCAACGTTGCTTAACGTCAGTGATCTAACGAACTACTGTGTTAACATGGTTGTGCTGTGCTTAACAGTTTCTGTTATATGTCATTCTTTATTATTTACCCTACTAAAATTGTTAAATTAATATACACTAGTAAACCCGTGGAAATTCCACAGAATGAGAAATATATTGAATCGGCAAATAGGTTTTAATAAAGCTGATATTTTTTCTGAATAGTGCAAAAAATTAGTTTTGGGATTAAAAAAAAAAAGCAATAACATGTAGCAAATATGACTTCGCTAACATTTCTATGAAAATAGTGTCCATTGTATTTTAAATATAGAACTGGCGCAAATGCGATAAATTAATAAGTACTAATAAATACTCAGAAAGTAATATTGTGTTACATAGTTCAATACAAATAATAAAATCACACTGTAGAAACAATTTTTTATTTACTCCTTCAGTCCAACATCTCTTGGTAGATTGTTCTTTCTTTGCCCTGTTTCTTTCGAATCTTCTCTTTATTTTTTTTACATAATATTTTGCTGGCTTTTCTTCAGTGAAGAATCGCTGCACGTTGAAATTACTACGAGTTC
>NC_136488.1:46975097-47110097 GCF_053919585.1 Euprymna scolopes
AGCAATTTTGAAAATGTTTCTTCCATTTTCTGCTGTTGTTCCATTTGGTATTTCCACAGTTGTGTCATAGTTAACTTGAAGTCCTCCTTGGTTTCATATCTTACTCTTTTAAGAAGAATGAGGAAAGTGAATATGGCTTTGAACTTGTAAGAAATAATTTTCAAATTTCCAACATAGCCTTTTTTCTCTTAACAATCAACACGATATATATATTGAAATCGAATAAGAAAAAATCACTCTCTCTCTCTCGCTATCTCTCTCTCTCTATATATATATATATATATATATATATCCCTCTATCCCTCTCTCTCTCTCTCTCTCTCTCTCTCTCTCTCTCTCTTTCTCTTTCCCTCTCTTTTTCTCAATTAAAGTTCATCATTTTTCCATGACAGAAAAAATCGTTAAAATCATATTCTTTATGTCATAAAGTTTAATTTTAGCAAGAAAAGATGAAAACCCAAGAAGTCACTTTTTATACTTTGAACAATCTTATTATCTTTGTTTTTATTCCCCCCCCCCCTAGTAAAACTATCGAAATCTTTTAGAGTTTCAGAGTTGCTTCCTGGTCCTTAAAATGTTTATTCGTCCAGTTCTGCGATACTGATTCTCTGAATGATTCGTTGGTAGTGTTTTGGAACACTATCTTGCGCGTTCAAATACTTTGTCACAGGGTCGATGTTGTTGAGATTGGTCTTTTGAATACCGCGTTGTTAGTTCGTATACCTTGTCACCAGTTATAACCCTAAGAAAGGGGCATAAAAAAGACTCGAACATAGAAATGATATATTGTACAAAAAGTGAATACAAAGAAAGGGTTGTTGGTATGTTCCAACTATTAAGTAAGTCAGTCTGTAGTCTCACGTTGAATTGTGATAATTCGGTATTTACACCTTCTCCCACCGTGAGGAGACGTGACACAAAGTCAAATGGTGGAAAAATGTGCCAGCATCCAAAGACGAGGAGTATTTTGGCTTTGTAAACATGTCTGATTAGCTCCACCAACATTCCTCAGTGAGAATGCTTCAGACAATAAGCAAAAGCCGGGAGGAAAGGCCTTGGAAGGTCAATCTATAAGGGCTACTAAGAACATTTGTATCAGTCTGATAACAAAAAGGCCACCGAAATGACCCAGTTTCTGTCAGGCTAGTTGTCAAACCTTTCGACGTCAGAGCTATAAGGATATAATATCTTACATACCCACCCAACTCAACGAGCAACACAGATCCAATAGGAAAAGAAATATTATCTGGTTCACTCCTCCAAATCTTCTCAGTGACAAATATAACGTAGGTAGGTAATTTCTCCTTTTAGTAGAGAAACACTTTTCACCCAATAACAAACTCCATCAACTCTTTAACAGAAACACAATGAAAGCAAGTTATTCTTGCTGCCCTTCCGCTGGATTCCTTTTAGCTTCAAACCAACAGCTCCAATAAATCCTCCCAACCCCCGCTGTTCATGCAGGAGAGGAGATGTTTGCCCTCTAGGATGAGCACAATGAAATATATAGGATATAAAGCCAAGTTCATTTCTTGTGTAGACGTCAGAAAAATGAAATTCATATCAGGACGGCTCAAGGAACCTTTAAACAGAGGTTCTATGCCCACAATAATACGTTTAAATACCCTGAAAAAATTAACACCTCTCTAGCAACCACAATAAGGACACATAAGTTAATTTATGAAGTTAAATTGAAAGTCCCTGATAAAGAAAGTCCCTGTGACGCAACTTCCAGGGATTGTTTATTATGCATCTCTGAAAAATACCGAATCCTACAATAACACTTCCATAGCCTGCATGAATATTAAAAATGCGATAATCAGATATTACCCCCAATAAGGAAATAGATTAATGACAATATTACTTAACTTACATGTACTCTTCCCATACATAGAATTGAAAATCCACAAATTAAAAAAAATAATGTCATACCGCATCCTAAGATCTTCTCTCTTAAAATATAATTATTTACATGCAATATAACGACTACTACCCCTAAACATCCAAGATATCATCCACACTTACACCTTAATAATCCTCACCTATTATTAACTACAAATATTAGTAAAATCCCCCTTAAAAATGAAATATTAAAATTAGTATATCAAATCTACTAGTCGAAGAGCTAATATGAACATATATGTACTGAGCACGCCTAAATAAAGAATAAATATTCATACAACCAAGTTTTAACCCAACTAATCTCACAGAATCCCCTTAACAGACTCATAAGCATTTCATTATTAGTTTAAGACCGGCAGAGTTAATATAAATAACCCACCTTAACGTATATAAACTACAGACATATTACGTTAATAACAAATCTATATTAACCCATATACTTAATTTGATGCTCCTCAGAAGTCTCTTCGATCGATAAAGGTACACCTCTTTTTATAGAACTTTTCTCAGCTTAGTAAGAAAATACAATAATGATCATAGGTTTAAACTGATATACACCTCCCCATTTTAAAAGAATATTCAACGTTATGCTCCTTAACAATGGAAATGCACCCCACTTAATATCTGCTCCATTCATTACCCAATAGATTACACCACACACCACTGGTCCTAAATTTAAATACTTCCTCAAAACAGGAATCCAAACAACATCCATTTTCAACAATTACGTTAACGTAACGATACTTAGGTATGATTTAAATCCATATAGATACAGAACCCACCTTCACTGAAAAAGGTACCATCTTCAAAAAGGACACCCAAATGTGTTTCATCAACTTTTTACCGGTGATTTCGTTTTGAACGCTATTCTTCATTTTTTTTTTTTTTTTTTTTTTTTGCATTTGCATTTTGTGAGTCGCTGATGATTTGTTTGGATTTTTAAATCCTTTGAAAAGGCAGATCCACTTCAATGAAATCATGGTACGTATGTAACATACAGTTTCTATATAAATAATTTCATTTGAGCTTTCACATTTGCGATCGAGCACTTTATTGATTGATTTTCAATGTATTCCGTATATAAATGATGAGAATAATCGAAATAGTATTCCGACGAAATAGAGAAATAAAAATGAACAAACCGAGTTATGTGTTCATCAACGTTTCGTCTTCATTTCGAGATTTCCTCTGGATGAATGAAATTAAGAAAACAAAATACCAGTTATGATAATTGGTTTCTTCTTACGTGCATTCAGAATTTGTAGTCCAGAATATTTGGACGAGGAATTTAAATACCCCACAAACACTTTGAAAACCTTGCAATATCCCACATATTTCATATTAAATGCTAAGCGAAAAGCCACCCAAAATATTATCCAGGATAAATAAACAAAAATCATATACACCACACATTTCTGTCATAAACAGACGTCTTCTTTTACCTACACACACCATTAATATAATAATTTGCAACACACTAAGCAAACTAGGAATTCCAGTCATACAAACCTTGTAGTGAACTACTACTATGATGCTGCTACGGTATGCTTCCCTTATTTCTCTCTTTCTCCCTACTCTTCTACTTTTCCCTTCCTTTCTTGTCTCAACGTCACCAGAGGTTTCAGCCAATCGGAATAGAGGAGTGTCTTGGAAGGAGATACAAAGAATAAATCTGTCTCAGACATGCGGAAACGATAGAAGCATCAACACGCGACGGAACAGTTTCCTTGGATAAAGACTTTAATCAAAGAAATGTACCATCCTCTTTCTACCCTATATCTTTTTTTTTTTTTTTTACATTTTCACCCCAAACAAGGCATATTGCCACTTTGGTGTAGGGGGCTACTATCAGGGGCAGCAACTACTGGGGCACTATGTAGGGATTTGGGCAGCAAGATGTCGGTTCACGTTGCACTTGAACTTCTGCATGTCAGTACAGTTAGGGAAGCAGGAACCTGGAATGGAATTCCAGAGTCTAACGGTTCTGGGGAAGAAACTACTGAAGTAGAAAGATCTTTTACATCTAGGGATCTCTACTGTGTGGGGGTGGGATTTAGCTGCCTGTCGGGTTTGTCGAGAGTGTCTACGTCGTGGGGGCACAAGTGTCTGCAGTTCATCAGAGCATTCACCATTAAAATACTTGTAGAACAAGCAGAGGGATGCAACGTTTCGTCGATGGGACAGAGGCTGAAACTTAGATTCCAGTTCAGGGCCTTTCAGATTGGCGACTCTCTTTTTAACCTTGTCTAGGAGCGAGAGACTAGTAGCAGATGCACCAGTCCAAATGTGACAACAATACTCCATACATGGGCGAATGGTGGCCTTATAGAGGTACAGGATACTTTCAGGTGTCAGTAGTTTTCTAGCACGGTAGAGAGAGCCTACCTTTTTCGCAGGGGCCCTGGCAATGTTTTCAATATAATTGTTCCAGCTCATGTTTCCTGTGAACGTTAGGCCAAGCTGTTTGAAAGATGTACTCTCAGACAGGAAGTTACTGGCCATTGCTATTGGTGGCAGAGAAGGTTTCTTGTAATTATTGAAGGAAACCAGTTTAGTCTTGGCAGCATTGAATGTGACCATCCAGTTATGTTCCCATTCCACTACAGATTGGAGGTCATCCTCTAGTGTTTTTGCCATTTCTTTAGATATGTGTTCATTTGTTTTCCTGTCATGCCTGTTATAGAGTGTAGTGTCATCAGCATATATACCCATCTCAGAGGCAGTTTTGTCGGGGAAGTCATTAATAAATATCTTAGAAACTTTTATAAAACGTCATCAATCCTAAAGTCTCGTCGCACTTAATTATAACCGATGTTTTCTTTTCCACAACCGTTCTTTTTCAGCACTCTCGTTCTCTCTCTAATGTTGGAGGTGCCCCAAAAAGGGGACCGACCGAAATGGTGACTCTTTTTCAAACGTCGTTAAAATTTATGGTAACCGCCATAACCTCATCACAAACTATAAGACAAATATTAAAAACAACAAAACATCTCCAAAACAAACCAGTTTCCAATGCAGGCATATATACTGTTCCTTGCAAAAATTGCCATCATAGATACGTTGGTGACACCCAGCGTAAGTTAGAAAAAAGGCTCAGTGAACATAAAAGAGATATAAAAAATAACAATTCTCTAAGTGCATTATTCTCTCATTCATTGCAGCATAATCACAGCTTTGACTTTAAACAAGCAAAAATAGTTAAATTTATTTTTTTAAAAACCGCACGGGGGCTTTTTGAACCACCGCTTATAGCAAATTCAAGCACAATAAAACAACGTGGAAGTTTCGATAATGTAGCGCCATTAATAAGTAACCTTTTATTAAAAGAACATAATTTAGTTGTAGGCACAGGTTAACCCTCTCACGCCATGGAGGAAACACCTCTTATAATTAATGCCTATAATTGCAATCAATAAATCACATAACAAAAACACACTCATTTCATTTATTTCATTAAATTAATTGGCCCGTAAAACATGCCCTAGAATAAATACTGAAAATGAATACATAAAACTTATAAAATTTTATGTAGATGCATGTGATAATTATTATACAGCTACCTATCTTTATATATAGAAAAAATAATTGTCATCACATATATAATAATGGCGAATTCTGACTATGCACGTGTGTCCCTATAAAACAAAAGCATGCCATGGGGTATACCTTAAATATAAGTGCATTATTGCTACGTACAATGTGCATATAAACAAAATGGAAAGTAAAAGTCATATCAGGTTATGCACCTCTAACTGCTTCTTAAAGGAGCTAATAGCAATTTTAACATGTTACACAATGAAAGTAACCGATTTGTAAGCGTTAATTTAACACATTTCGTAACATCTCAGTGGGTAATATAAATAGCTAACAGCATATCGTCAAGTAGTAAGTGATCGTTTACGTTAAATTTATATAGCGAAGTTATTCCTACTTTAAATAGAATCCAGGTATAACTACGAAATAAAAAACAAACAAGCAAAATAATAAAAACATACAAACAAAAAAAAACAAGGAAAAACGTGCAAAGAAAAAACAAGCACAAAACAAACAAACAAACATAAAAAGATACGAAAACAAAACGAAATAACTTCACTTTCACTTTGGACTATAACTATAAAATACAAAAAAAAATCTAAAACCCTATAATTTTTTTTTTTTTTTTAATGAAATGATATTAAGCGGATCCAATAATTTGGATGGTTTAGCATTTCAAATAATTTATTTAAAATTTTTTTTTTAAATTGTAATCATTCATTCGGTGTATTAAATACACTGTATTTAATGTTTCAAGCGCCAATATGAGACGAAGTCGAATTTAGGATCTCGAAGGGTGATCCCTGATTTTACAAAACATTTGAATGAACTCTTCTTGTAATCTTTTTTTTTTTTTTTTTTTCCTAGAAATATATGGCCGAGTGTGTGCAAATTTAGTATTGAAATATGATTCACCGACCCCCACCTCCCCCCCCCCTCCAAAAAATAATATATGCTTAGTATTTTGAATGGGTTTAAAAAGTCCAAGGGGGAGAACGTTGAAAGACTCCCAGAGTTCTCTCCCTTGGACCCTTTTAAACATGTTTGAGAGTTTTTTTGTTTTCTTTTCGTTTTTTTATTTTAGGATCTTACAGTTTGAAACAGGCTTAATTGGAGTGTAGGGACTATAGAGATATCTATCTTATTACGTCTGGTTTTCGCCATATTTTTAATAAAATCAAATTGTCTTAAAATGAAATAGGTAATCATGAAGAAAGAGAGAGCCTGTTTCCTCCGTTTAACTATAGGTGGCGTTTACTGTCTATCCACCCAGTTATGGAAGCACAAAATGTATATAATGGCACCCTTGAAATAAATTTTTTTTGTTATATTTTAATTTTATACATGTTTTTTTTTTGTTTTGTTTTGTTTTGTTTTTTTTTGCAAAAATATTTAAGTTTTATTTTTTCAAACGTGGGCGCGTATGTTTGTGTGCGCGTATGTGTATAGCTTGAGATGTGAACGCGTGTTTTTGTGTGAGACTAGAAAAGGCTCGCGCACATGTGTGAGAGCGATAAAAATGTTATATTGATTTTTTAAAAAAAGTAAAATAATGAGTACAGAGACATAAATTGACAAAAGAAATATTTTGTATATGTTTGAAATGGAACTTTACATCGCCATAAAAACATAGAATGTTTGTTCATATTTTTAAAGTCCTTGTAGAACATGGATTCATTAGCTGAGATATTAAAGAAGTCTAAATCGATCGTTTAAGGACCGTTAATTGTCCAATATTCTGACAATCGTAATGAAAAATATTAAAAAACAGTGTCTACTTCTCTTTACTTCTCTTTCCCCATAAAATAATTCTCTTCTATTCTAAAGAAAGACCTGTCTGATTAGTGAAGGGGATTCTCCTTATTTGTTAGCCTGAATGCAAAAATCCCTTGTTCTCTCTCCTTTCTGAATACGAAGTTGTTGAGTCAACAAGTAAGTAACCTTTACTCCTTAATTTGAATGCGACTATCCTACTTTGAACATTCAGAAGACCATCTGTTTCTCGAACATTAAAGAACTTTATACAGTTTTATGTAGTTGGACTTTTAAGGCCGCAAACATAATCAGTTTTGCAATTAATAATTCAATACATATGTCTCAGTATTGCGTGTTTGTTGTGACTTTTTCTTTCAGTATTCCAACTTTGGCGAGAAAAAATTGAAGCACTCCCTTATCAAAACATTTTTTAAATTTCACGTTCAATGATGCAACTTATATTTCATTAAAAGTTATTAATAAGAGTCAATGTTCATTCGTTTTTATTGTAGAAAAAAAAATACGTGAGAGAAGATAGGAATATTTTAATGAATTAGTTTATACATTTGTTTTCGATAAGCAGATGATAATGAGATAAAGTTAATGAATTTTGTGCGTATGTATGCTCATTAGTATCTCTGTATGTATGCGTGAGTTCAAATAGCAATCCCAAGCTCCAAAACAGAGTCGTGGGGGTGGGGGTCTGAGATAATTTACATCTTACTCTGTCGTGAATTTCGGCTCAACTATTTATCGAAAAAATCTGTCTTTATGTGCATTTCAGGGTGGATCAAAACGAATTTTCTTTATAAATTCGTAGAAATTCATTTGATTAGCTTACAATGTTTTTACTTATTCGAGCAAGAGTATGTACAGAGAGAGTAGACTTGCGCAAAAAATGAGTTCAAGCATTTTCTTTTTGGATACTCATACATAGTACTCACAGTTGAAACTTTGCAATAACTTTCAAATGAAATTTTGTGTGTGTGTGTGTGTGTGTGTGTGTGTGTGTGTGTGTGTGTGTGTGTGTGTGTGTGTGTGTGTGTGTGTGTGTGTGTGTTTTGTTATAAAATTTGTTCGTAAGTTCTTATTGGCAAACAAACATTTTTTTTTTTTAAGAAATTCTATTTTTGGTGGAAATCGTGTACGACACAGGACAAAAATTCAAGGAAACAGTTCATTCTTTTTCTGGAAATCTTGCATGACTGAGGACGAATTAAAAAAAAAAACAGTTCTTAATTAAAAAGTTATTTGGATGGAATCTTGGGTAAAAGTCGAGACCATGCGTTTCTTTCTATTTCTTCTTGTTTCTTTTTCTCAAGTAGTAAAAAAAATAAAATATTACTTGATAACCTGAAAATAAAAATAATTATGACCTAACCTATATTATTATATAAATATTTTTAAAATAATTTCTCCTTTTCTTTAGTAAAGAAATAAGCATTTTGTTGGCTACAGACGTTAAATTAAATATACCAAGAGATCTAATTTTTTTTTTATTCATTTATCGTTCGAATAAACGAATTTTAATTCAATGACATTTTTAAATAATTAGCCACTCTTACTAAAATAAAAAAAATATTCGGAAAATTTTTCGATTTTATCAATAAATCTATCTATATATCTATAAAAGTGAACGTGTCTGTCTGTCTGTGTGTCCGTGTGTCTGTCTGTATGTGTACATTTCCCTACGCAATAACTCTGTCAATTTTTAGTCTATAGACTCGAAATTTGAAATACCGGGTACTGAGATTTGGGAAAATCGATGTGACGGGTGTCAGCCAGAAATTTGGCTGTTAAGGGGTCAAATTTACACGATTTGACCTTTAAGAACTCTACCAAACTCCTCCGACAATTTTGGGTCTAGAAACTTGAAATTTTAGATATAGGTTCCTTGAACCTGGATCTAACTTAATAAAGTGATTTGAGCCCGAAACTATAAATTTTAAGGGGTCATAATAGGGGTCAAAGTTTTAAAAAATTAACCTTTTTTTTTGTTTGTTTTTTTGCTTTTTTTGCACAGCATACACCTCCAAACACCCGAGCAACGCCGGGCACCCCTGCTAGTATAGGATACATTTGTATTTTGTTTTCTCCAAATATAACTTTCGTTAAATAATTACATTGTCACAATCTTTTTCTTTAAATAAAAGGGTTATTATTTGGATTTTTACCAAATATAACTTTAAATAATGACTTTTCATCGCAAATTCTTTTTCTTATTCTGGGATCGTTCCAAGAAAAATAAATATAATAAATTAAGTGTCTTTAATTTTTCTAAATAAACATTGATTCTCTGTCAATATTTCTTTTTACTCGGATTTATTTCCAAGAAATAAATTCGTCTTCTCAAAATAGTCTATAGCTCAAAATATAACTTTAATATACTTACTTAACTACAATCATCCCAACTTCTCTATATTTTGAAAGTATGTTAAAATAACGCTTATTTAAATTTCTTATATCGAGTGAGCGTAGAGGTGAATAATTAAATAATCTATGTAAACACAATTTTTATAACATAAGAAAACTGTGTTTACGCAGATGAAAGTGAAGTTGCTTAGGGTTTAGCATCAAAATTTAATTTTGAAAGTGGGACTCTTTCGTTTCCTTACTTTCCAGCTGACTACAATATGGTCGTCTTCAAGTCCAACGTAAACAAGTTCTTGATGAACCGTTCCCCTTAAGTGATCCAATTTACCAAATTTCAACTACTAACGATTATTGCGATATTGCCCCATTAGTACCGTACACTCATTAACACTTATCCTTGATCGGCCTCTGGGCCTTGATAAGTGGTGACTCCTTTGTAAAAAAAAAAAAGAGTTTAAGGTGAACTCTTTTGAAACTCTAGAATTAGAGCTTAGGTTAGAAACGATTTTCCATGTGTTGGGTAGATCTCAAATGAACAGACTAAGCTGCATTTTATGTGTTTCCGTATTGCTCTTTTTCACAGCAACTCTTTAATATTTGCTTTCCAATCCGCTCTAAAATGGAGATAGTGTTTCTAGGCGAAAGTTTGTGGAAACTCGTTACTTAAACAGAAAAGAAAAATTATGTATCCCTTCCACGATCTTTCAATGTATCTCTTCCACGATCTTTCAATATATATATATAAAAAGTGGTGGCGGATGTCTATTTAAATAGACATTCCGGCGAGTTATTTACGGGCGTCGATTTCATGGTCGAGTGGGAGAACTGCCGACTGTCAACACGACGGTTCTAGGTTCAATCCTTGGCTTGGGAGAGATGCTAGTCTAGCGGCACTGATGAGTTGTAATACAACGAAACAGGACTGTATGTCGATGACTACAAATATATACATATATATAAGTGTCTGTCTGTCTGTGTACATTTCCCTACACAATAACTCTGTCAATTTTCAGTCTACAGGCTCAAAATTTGATATACAGGGTACTGAGATTTGGGAAAATCTTTGTAATCCGTGTTCGGCCAGAAATTTGGCTATTAAGAGGTCAAAGTTCAACGATTCGATCTTTGAGAACTCTACCAAACTCCTCCGACAATTTTGGGTATAAACAATTGAAATTTTAGATATAGGTTCCTTGGATATGGTCTAACTTAATATCTTGCTTTGAGCCCAAAACAATAAATGTTAAGGGGTCATAATAGGGGTCAAAGTTTTTTAAAATTTTACTTCTGCGGTCTCTACCAAATTACTCAGACAATTTCTGATCTAAACATTTGAAATTTTACATAAATGGTATTCAGAGATAGGGCAACCTTTTTAATCGGTTTGGGTTGAAAATTTGAGCTACCAATATATAAATGTATGTATGCATGTATGTTTGCATGTCTGCCTAAAACTTTCGACAAAGGCGACGGATTTTCACAAGATCAGTATCGTTTTGAAGCTCGACCATTCAGACGACAAATACCGAAAAATTTGCTAAAAATATTAATTCTTTCACCTTCAACTGGGCACTTTTCTACAGGGAGGGGTCGCTTTTTTTGCTGATATTTTCGAAAATCATCTCCTCTTTTCGATTGTCTAGCCTTAATTTAAACCTACGTCACTTCTGGTTTGGCGGTGGTTGTAACAGCAAAGACGACACGTTTTTTCCCTGTTCTTTTCCTCCTTTGCGGTACAGGTTCGAGCCTGCCTTCCTATTACCACTTTTTTTTTTTTTGCTCAACACACACCTCCAAATATCCGAGCAACGCCGGGCATCCATGCTAGTATATATATATATATATATATATATATATATATATATATATATATATATATGCCATTCACCTTTTGTTTGAATTACCAATTTCTTTCATAATTTTAGATACCAGACGGCACTTTTACTTCATATGCTAGAAGACGAAGCATTGAAAGTTTACTACGGGTTTCAGTTCTCGACACCTAAAGTTAAAAAGACACCCACCGGAATTATTCAGGCATTTCATAAATACACTATATGGGAAACAAATGAAACATATGAGCGGTACATTTTTTACACAAGAAAGCAAAGAGAATCAGAGATGGTGGAATCTTTTATTATGGTGCTTCGGAAGGTTAGTAAAAACGTGCAATTTTTGTGACAATTGCATTTCATCAGTACTCAGAGATCAAGTAGTGCTGGAAAAACATTTCGCTGTGAAATGCCAATTATCAAGAAAAAGGATGCAGACTGTTAAAACACAAAAATATGACCATGAAAACGACAGTAGTAGTTGTTCAGACTATGGACAGGTAGACAGCATAAACAATTAAGGAAAGTCAACTGTAAATCAAGATGCGATAAAAGCGGAAATGATGGTGAAAGGAAAGCCAATTGCTTTTCAGCTTGAAAGTGGAGCGTCAGTAAACATTCAAATAAGACTTTTGTCATGTGGAATGGAACAGAGGTGAAGCCACTGGGGGAGTGCCGAGTCAAAATGATAAACCCCAAAACTGGACAAAAATATACAGTCAAGTTTATCATTGTGAAAAAGGATTTCCATCCTTTATCACAGAGATGGTATGACATCATGAAGAAGAAAGCCGAACCAGTACCATTATTATGTGCACCTCTATTGAGGTGGCGGATGAAATCAGGAAGATACACCACCTCAGTGGGCACCCCGGAGTAAGAAGGACATGTTATTTTGTGCAGTTGTCCAATCCGTCGGTGTCCAAAAGTGCAGTGAAAGTGGTAGGCAAGGAATGCCAAACATGCCAGTCAATCGACTTTGCCCCGGCCAGATGGCGGAAAGGTCAGCTGGGAGTAGACACAACTTGGAGCTGACTGAGTATGGACATAACCCACTACAGCGCCCAGCACTTCCTCACCCTGATCGATTGTGGACTGACAAGGTTCGCGATCTAGTGCCCATTGATAAGACAGGATTCCTCCAGTGTCATCCGTGAGTTGGAGTCCATATTTTATGAAAGGAGGCCGTCTGAAGAGATCCTCACAGACAATGACATGGCCTTCTGCAGTGGGGAGTTCAGACATTTCGTAGACAAGTGGGGGATCCAGCTCAGACACAGATGTGCATATGTGCTGAGTGACAACGGCATAGCAGAGCAGTGCCATCGAAGCGTGAAGAGGATCACAACAAGAAAACAATGCATGATCACAGAGGCAGTCTATAGATATAATGCAACACCAAAGGATGGCATGACTACTGCAAGCGCACCTACCAATGCGATCCATTGCTATCGAGTGCGCATCAAGGACATTGACACCCGTCTTCCTGATCAGCAGGAAACCCGAGGGCTGTATGATTTAGGGGACACTGTCTAGGGGAAGCTTCCTAATAATCGATGCACCAACAGCTTTCAAAGAGGACGAATTACTGGCATCATAGTGAGCAAGCCATGCTAGTCGATGGTACCCCACGCCATGTTAAGGATATCCAGCCTGCCCTAATTATGAACCTGTTGACGAGTAGCAGTAATGGGGAATCATCTAAAGATAACCTACGGATCCGACCGTGATGGTATAACTGTGAACCCCAACACTGATGCGGATAGTTCCAGCACCCCTTCTGAGAGCTCCGATGAAGATGAAGAAGTCCAGCCTGATGGTATGACTGTACACCCTAACGCTGATGCCAATGGTTCTAACGCCTCTTCTGAGAGCTCCAATGAAGATGAAGTAGTCCAGTTAATTCTTCTTCATAGAAGTTCCCACAACAAACGACCACGTCCACCATGCCACATGTGTGGTCTGGAGACCCAAGGGGAGTGTAGAGTTGAATGTAATAATCAAAGAAGAAAGCGCCCGCGTGTGGTTATACAATTTACCTTCGGATGGGATCTGAGAGAGAGAGATTAAAGATAGCAGCCATGGATTTATAAGGTGTAATCTCATGGAATCTCATGAGATCTCATCTTCCACTGCATATGTATGCAAATGGAATGGAGTCAGTTTTCTAATAAAATGTCTGTTGGCAGATGTGGTGGGGAGAACACGTGCTGGAAGTTGAGAGAGAAAGTTGGCAGTGACGAATTCTAGCTGAACTTTTGCTTATTGTATTTATTTTATTATTTGTTTTTTTTTTTTTGCCGTTTATCAGCCCATTTAACTGGAGTATTCAAGGAGGAATTGGGTCGGTTGCCAGAAGAAGTGCATTTGGAGGTGGATTCAGGAGTAACACAAAATGTTGTAGCAGCACGGAGAATACTGGTGGTACTTAAAGACAAGCTAAAGGTTGAGTTAGAGAAACTGGTAAAAAAGAAAGTTATTAAACCAGTAAGTGAACCGACACCATGAGTAAGTGCATTAGCACTGATGGTTAAGAAAGATGGAAATCTAGATATTCATAGATCCAAGACCACTAAATAAAGCTCTTAAAAGGGAACATTTTCAATTACCTACACTAGACGATCTACTGCCTGAACTGGCTGACAAGGTATTTTCCACCCTGGATCTACGAGATGAATTTTGGCATATAAAATTAAGTGAAAATAGCAGTCACTTGACAACATTTGCTATGCCATATAGTCAGTTTCGGTAGAAAGTTTTACCATTTGGGATTGCTCTAGCTCCGAAGATATTTCAAAAGGCCCTCTTTAACAATGTGCCTGATTTAGAGGCCTGATTGTATAAAGGAAATGATCTTCTGGTGCTTGGAAGAAGCAACAATTGATCATGACATAAAACTCAGGAAACTGCTGCAGAGATATCGTGATTGTGAAAAGCGATTCAATGCTGGAAAATTGAACCTACAACAAACATCTATATCTTTCCTCAGTCATATGATAACCAGTGACGGTTTACTTCCGGATCCTGGGAAGATAAAAGCCATAAAAGAGATACAGTGCCCAACAGATGTAAAGAGAGTGCAACAATTGGGTGGATTTGTGAACTACCTGGCAAAATTTCTGCTACACATATCTGACATGATGGCCCCAATTCGTGAAGACAAATGTGCCATGGACATCATCTCAAATTCTTGAGGAAGCTTTTGGGAAAATTAAACAGTTAGTGAGTGAGGCACCAGTATTGAGGTACTACAACCCAAAAAAATCGTTGGTTATTTAATGTGATGCAAGTGAGATTGGCATGGGGGCTGCACTATTGCAAAAAGGTCAACCCCTAGCCTATATCAGTCGTGTGCTTACTGACACAGAAACCCAGTATGCACAAATTGAGAAAGAACTGCTAGCACTTGTGTATGCATGTAAAAGGTTTCATCAATATACATTTGGTCGACAGATAACAGTACTTACGGACCATAGGCTATTGGAAGCGATCATGAAAAAAGAATCGAATAAATGCCAAAAACGACTGCAAAACATGCTGATGCGACTTCAAGCCTACGATGCTACAGTTCTGTATTATCCAGGTTAGAAGATGTTTCTTGCAAACACACTATCAAGGGCCATGAAGGTGTGGATGATAAAGTTGATGTCAAGGAAGCTGAATATATTCCTGTAACAGAGAGAAGGCTGCTCGAACTGGGCTCAGCCACAAAGGAAGAGAGAAGCATACAGCAGTTACAGCAGTTAATTGTGGAAAGATAGTCGGAAGACAAAATACATCTTGACCCAGAGCATACTTTAGCATGCAAAATGAAATGACGGTACAAGATGGGTTAATTTTCAGAGGAAATCGGGTTGTGGTTCCGATGCTATTATTATTATATTGTTGTAATTATTATTACTATTATTATTTTTTTTTTTTTATTATTATTTTTATTATTATTATTATTGTCATTATTATTTTGTTGTTGTTGTTGTTGTTATTATTATTATCATTATTATTATTATTGTTGTTATTATTATTATCGTTGTTGTAGTTATTATTATTATTGTTATTATTATTATTATTGTTGTTGTTATTATTATTATTATTGGCATTATTACTATTATTATTATTTTATTATTATTTTTTTATTATTATTATTATTGTTGTTGTTATTATTATTGTTATTATTATTATTATTATTATTGTTTTTGTTATTATTATTATTATTATTATTATAATAAGGAACAGATGCCAATAATTATACATCTTTTACACCTCAAATTAAAAAAACTAAAGTTCAAATTAAAAAAACACAACTTCAAATTAAAAAACACAACTTCAAATTAAAAAAACTAAACTTCAAATTAAAATACACAACTTCAAATTAAAAAAATCCAAGTTCAAATTAAATTAAAATTTTATTACATGATAGATAAACCATTTATTCTCCAACAGGGAGGTCCTCTTCCCTGAGACATCTAGCGTGATGGCGTTGAACCCGATTACAGAATGCCTGAGACATGGCAGGAGTTACCACTTGGTAGGCTCGGTCGATGGCGGTCTCCACAAGACGAAGACGGTGCTCCACTTTTGTGATATCTTCCGGTTGTGGCACATGTATAACGCTCGGTAGATCCCTCTTGATGACGGCTTTGATGGCTGACCAGGCCATTTCGATGGGGTTGAGAGCCGGGCTGTATGGAGGCAAGCGAATAAACTCCACTTCTGCAAAAGCTGCCTGGTCGTGTAGTTGTTCCACTCGGGAATGGCACGGGGCGTTGTCAATTACCAAGGCTACCTGTCCGGCATCATATCCCATTGCGAAGACAGAATTGAGTAGTTCTGCAACCCATTGGTTGACATCCGGGTGCTTGTAGGCGCCACGCCTGCGGGTGAAGTTGATGAGTCCCTGTTGACTAATACCAGCAACCATGTGAATATTTGGACCTTTCGAGCCTGGAACATGTAGCACCACTCTCTGGCCTCTCGCGGATCGTCCAACGGTCCGAGTACAAAATAAGTTCACGTTTGACTCATCCAAATACACCACATGTTTACCAGCTCCCAATGCGGCCATAACCCTTTCTACATAGATACGACGTTTTACCTTATTCTCCGGAGTGTTGACATTCTCGGCTTGCTTGTGAACCCGTTTTACAGTGAAGAGTCTACCATCGAGATGGTTATTTATGGTAGTAACGCTGATTGGGGGGTTGATTCCATGCATCTCCGAAATCTTCAAGGCCAACTCCTTGAGAGTGATGGTAGGATCTTCTCCGATTATATCAAGCATGTTGTTGACCATGTCCGGATTCACTTTCCCATGTCGCCTTCCACCCCGCGGCTTATCCTCCACGTCTTGCCCCTTGGCCTGTTTATTCACCCAGGCGTACGCGGTGTTCCTATTTATCCCACAGTTCTCTGCGACAGTTGTCCAGTCCCTGCTATTTCGAGCGGCTTCCAGAATCCGACGCTTAGGAGAATTTCGATTGCGTTTGTACTGACCACGTACTGTGCCTCTCTTGACTCCTCTACTTGATCGCACAACTACCGGAGATCCATTGTTATTTTCCATATTTTAAATTATTGTAATGTTAATTGTTAGAAACTTTTCTTTTTTTATTGTTGCGAGCAACTACAAGTAATAGTGGGTAATTTGCATAAGTGATGTTATGCAAATTACCTTACAAAGTTTGAGTATGAATAATTCTAACATAATGTCACGTGCTTTTAAATTAAACTTGGGTTTATTTAATTTGATGTTGTCTTTTTTTAATTTGAAGTTATGTTTTTTAATTTGAAGTTTAGTTTTTTTAATTTGAAGTTGTGTTTTTTAATTTGAAGTTGTGCTTTTTTAATTTGAGGTGTAAAAGGTGTAGACCAATTACATGTCTGCCATTGATGTGGAAACTGTTGACTGGAATATTTGCGGAGCAAATTTATGAACATCTAGAGAGTAATGGTGTTTTTCCTGACGAACAAAAGGGGTGCCGGAAAGGCTCGAGAGGTACTAAAGAGCAACTACTAATTGATAAAGCGATAATGCAGGATGCGAAGAAGAAGAAGAAGAAGAAGAAGAAGAAGAAGAAGAAGAAGAAGAAGAAATCTGAGCGTAGCATGGATCGATTACAGAAAGACTTATGACATGGTTCCTCATTCATGGATACGTGAAATACTATTGATGATGAAGGTTGCTGAGAATGTGGTAGGGCTTTTGGAGACAAGTATGGCTCAATGGAAAATGGTGCTGACAGCAAACAGAGAGGAGATGGGGCAGGTTGGCATTAAACGTGGGATATTTCAAGGAGATTCGTTATCGCCACTTCTTTTTGTAATGATAATGATGCCATTGAGCATCCTCTTGAAGAGAGAAAAACTGGGGACACATATTTCTTTACACACAAGGCTAGACGGTTAATGCGAACGTGTGGTTTTTACATCATTCTGTCCATCCGTATTTCAAAACAAGAACAAACACTACTTCCGGCTAACATGTAACAATGCTTATGTAATGGCGGCTTTTTCAAATAGTTGTTTAAAAAAATTATTTTATTTAAAAAATACATGTAATTTCAAATATAAATATGGATAAATTCTTAACAATGAAGTATGGAAATACCCATTGAATAGTATTTTTTATAGGTAAGTAATTTTTTGGAATTTATATATACATATATTTGTTGAAGCAAGTTAAAATTCGTTGATTTTCTTTAAATCTTTTTTTTAAAGAAAACCGATTTTAAAAAACAAATATTGCATAAGTTGCTATTAAACCTGTTATTTTTTTAAAAATTGGTATTTGCTGCTTTAATTGAAAGAATAATTAGAGTTTGAATTACATTTTTCAAGTACTTATAAGCTTGGAAAGATAAGAGGTCGAATTATTCAATTTTTTATCACGCATTTTTAATGTTGTTTTCTGACACACCTAGCCCTTAATCTCCCCATGTTAAAAACGGCTTTCAGAATAGACACCCCGAAGCTTGCCAGCATACCCGAAAACCTGTACAAGTTGAAGTTGACATGTCGAATATGAACGATGAGTTGGACGTAATATAAAAATGTACCGAATTTAAAACGGAACGAAATTTAAATTTCTGTTCCATGTTTACAACAACCGTAAAACAGAGCTTTCTCCACAAGTATTACTGATCGATTTTTAAATATGCCGTTTTTAGCAAAAACAATATTACGTACTTAATCGTCATGTCGATCCACAATTTATGAAAATTCATTGAGTAGAATTGCCATTGTGTTTTTAGTAAAAAAAAAAAAAAGAGCGAAAGAGAGAGAGATTATATTGCTATAAGACTAATAATAATTCATAAAGTTAAAGATTTAAAATAAAGTGCTGATTTTTATTTATTTATTTATTTATTTATTTATTCACCTTTATCGCATACATCGAAGATTTAAATTTTTTTAAAAATAAAATACAAACTGATCTAAGGGGCACAACTCTCATAACAACTATTAATTGTAGAGTTACTTCCCTTTACCTGTAATTATATTATTTTTAATATATAAATGTTTTGTTGTAAAATTTCGTTTTTCTCAGTTTTTGCATTTACAGAACTCTGTTCATGCTTTTAGTTAACACTTGATGATGATTCTAGTTTTTAATGTTTCACTTATTTCCATTCATTATGCATGCACGTTTGTATATTTCTTTCATTTTCTAAAACAACATTTACCCAATTTATATTATATATCGGTATGGTTCTTGGTAATACTCAACGACGCTATTGTCATCCAAAATTACCCTACCAAGGCCAGGTACCATGCCACAGTCTTGTTAAAAATCTTAAATTGATTAAACTTAGTATATTTATAAACAAAATGGCTACAGTAATGTGTGTACACTTTTGTTTAAGTGTTCTAATATATAAATATTCAAGTTATCAACAATTCGCTTATTATTTGCAACTATTTTGTTGGTTCTTATGAGGGCTGCTATTTCTGATTTCATATGGTCCAGCCCAGCCTCTTATGCTCTTCATTGTGCTCTGTTAAACGTTAGTTTATATTTTGTATATTTAGCATACAGTGTGAGATATTTCTTTCCACCTGTTTTTGCTCCAAGACAATGGCAAAAAATTAACAACCATTACAACAAAGCATACCTCTAAAAATCGAAACAATGTTTTTTCGTTCTTCATTGCAAAAAGGAAATGCCTAATTTGCCTCTGAATAGAGCTGGAAACACCTCGAAAGGTAATAAGCCTTTATCTTCAACATGAACTGGAATTCGGATTCAGCACTGTTCACAGATCAGATTAATTACAGCCGTTTGAAGGAGTTGATGGAAGATTCAATTCTTGACTAGAGTCGACATCACAGAAGTTCATAAGGAATGTTCATTTGAAGGCAAAATCATTAATGTCAGGTCAATAATTCTGACCTTAAAAAGTCTCTGGGAGACATATAATAATAACTTAGCCTAATCATTTAGACTTTAAAATAAAGTCTCAAGGAGACGAAGGGTAGAGGTGCCTAAATGCCTCATATCCAGAGAGAGTTGAGTTCCATGTTCATTCTCCGGCTGCTTGTCTAGAACTGCCTGAAAAAAGTAAAGGTATTTAAAAGCCCGCCAAGTCCATCTCTCGGCGGTTAAAATCTTGACCAATTTGATCGTTCTAAACAAAGACAGCAGGTGGCCAATCACCCAATGAGAGGCCTGCTTATAATTTTTAGAATTTCTCACATCATAAACATATCTCTTAAACTGGCAGTCCTAAATTGATTAAAATATTTATTATACATAAAACTGTCACGATAATGTGTGTAATATTTTTCTTCATTTTTCAAATTTTTCAAACGGACAAATATCAAGTTATAAAAAAGTATCCATTTCATTATTCCCCACTAAACGTTTTTCATTTTGTATATTCAGTTGTAAATGACATAAGAGGTGCCTTCAATAAGTTTCCAGACTTTTTTGCACAGGCATTTGAAATTGTCATTTGTGAATTGAACTTGAAAATTCAGTATGTTGTTGTTATACATCTTATGAGCTGGCTGACCAATTTTTATGATTTAAAGTTCAGCTACAGCAGGAATTGTCACAGCTGGTGGATTTCAAAAATGCAATCTAAACATAAGGACACTTTAGAAAAACGATATGCAATAAAATCCTGCTTTAAACTTGGAAAAACGCCACAGAAACGTATGGAATGCTTTAGACTGCCTTTTGGACCATCTTGCATGAATTGAGCATCAGCTTTTGAGTGGCATAAGAGATTCAAGGAAAGCAGAGAGTGTGTGAAGGATGATGAGAGGGGTGGGAAGAATAAGGAAGTCAAGGCACCAGTTGAGTTGCCAAATAAAGAACTTCATGGATAAGGACTGTAGAGACAATAAGTGCACAGCGTGATATCAGTGTGGAACACAATTACTCGCGAGGAACTGAAGATGTGGAAGATTTGCGCAAAGTTTGTTCTAAGGGTGCTTCATCCTTGTCACAGACTATTTGACCAAGATGAGCATTAAAACAGTTCTTTACCCTCCCTATAGTCCAGACCTTGCCCCCTGTGACTTTTGGTTATTCCTAAGAGGCTGTCGTTATGAGACAATTGAGGAAATGAAGGAGGCTGTGACGAGGGTCACTGACATGCTCATACAAGAGGACTTCAGAAGTTGTTGGGATGGTACAATAAGTGAATTGCACCCAAAGGAGATAACTTCAAAGGGGACTAGAGTTTTAATGTGTGTACTATCAATAAGTGCCCATACAAAAAGTCTGGAAACTTATTTAAGGCACTTTGTATATCTGAAACTACTAGTCCTAAATTGATGAAAATTAGTACAAAGACAAAAACAAAAAAAATATTATGTGTGTAAAATTTTGCTTATATATTACCATGAAGAAATTTTGCTTATATTACCATGAAAAAATTTTGCTTATATATTACCATTAAAAAATTTTGCTTATATATTACCATGATAAACTTTGCTTATATATTACCATGAAAAAATTTTGCTTATATATTACCATTAAAAAATTTTGCTTATATATTACCATGAAAAAATTTTGCTTATATATTACCATTAAAAAAATTTTGCTTATATATTACCATGAAAAAATTTTGCTTATATATTACCATAAAAATTTTGCTTATATATTACCATGAAAAACTTTGCTTATATATTACCATTAAAAAATTTTGCTTATATATTACCATTAAAAGATTTTGCTTATATATTACCATGAAAAAATTTTACTTATATATTACCATGAAAAAACTTTGCTTATATATTACCATGAAAATATTTTGCTTATATATTACCTACCACGAAAAAAATCAATGGACCATGTATCCAAAGGCAACGACTGAAACCTTAATGTCCTCCTGTAGTGAAATAATGAGGATGTAAATCGGTGATAATATTTAATGCTACTAAGACAAAGCTCCTTTCCTGTAACAATTATGAGAAATATTTCCAATCATCGATTGCCATGGCTAATAATACTACCTAAGAAATCATCATTCAAACTTCTCGGCTTAACATTCACAGGCAAAAGGAATTAAAAGATTGAAGACATTGCCAAGGCTGCTTCAAAAAGGTGAGCTCTCTATACCATGCTAGAAAATTATTCACCTGTGTGATTATCCTGCATCTGTACAAAGCCACAATTCGCCTATGCAATGGAGTATTGTTGACACATCTGAGCTGGTGCATCTAGAATTAGTCTCTCTCTCTTTTAGACAGGGTCGATAACACAGTCTCCAATATAATAGCTTCAGCACTGTCAACCAAGCCCCAATCTCTGTTCCATCATTGCAATGTTGCATTCCTGTGCTTGTTTTACAAGTACTTTAGTGGAATGTTCTCAGTTAAACTTGTAGCACTTGACACTTTAACATAAATACTCTTGACTAAGCTGACCAGTAGCAAAACCCCACTCCTTTACTGATGTCCCTGGATGCTGGAAAGCCTTCTACTCTAATAACTCTTCCTTCAAACTGCTAGACTTTGGAATTCCTCCTTCTTTCCTACTTCCCCGGATTGTACTAACATGCAGAAATTTAAATTTTATTTATAAATAATAAAATCAAATTTTATGAGTATCCAAGGAGTGACTTTTTCAGCTACCATTTTGAAAAGAAAAATCTTAAAAACAAGGGAGATAACCCAACAATAACTCATACTACTATTATGTTGCAATACGTACAAATGTTAATTAACCGCTTAAAAATGATTTTCTTCATAAAAATCAAACTACTTGATCAATTTATGTGGTTTTTTGGAATATGATATTTTTCTTTTATCATGGCTACGTACATCATACAGATTTTTCTTTATTCTTGTTTTTTAACATGGGGGAATTCGGGACAAGAATCTAATAATGAACCCCCCACTTCCCCAGCTTTGGGAAATTCTCTACAAGTGAAATGGTGGTTGGAAATGTGGATGCAATGCATGCAGCTAGAAAAACCTAAAAAAAAAAAAAAGTAAATCAGCTGAGAAAATATGCAAAGTTTTGAGGCATTGGATTTGGCTTGTCTTTGCCCAAATCTATAATAACGGAGACCACAACAGCGGAGTTACTATCTTTGAGAGCATATCTGAGAAAATAGACCACATACTGTCTACACATCCCTCGTCTAACATCCAAATCTGTGGTGACTTCAACGTCTATAACGTGGAATGGCTGACCCATTCAAATAAGACAGACAATGAGGGGAGGTTTTGTCATGATTTTGCCATTGCTTATGACCTCACTCAGATTGTTCGCAAACCCACCCATGTGCCCGATACACCCGGTCAATATGCAAGGCTCCTAGACCTTTTTCTCTCAACTTCCCCTGAGCTATGTTCATGTTCCATTCTATCTCCTCTAGGATCCTCCGACCACTCCGTCGTATCAGTTAAGATAAAAACGAAATGTAAGAAGTCCCCAGACGTACCCCTCCACCGTACTGTATACCGATACTCTATGGCTGACTGGGATAGCTTCCGTACATTCATATCTGATTTACCTCTGCACTCCATGTTTAAAAAGGATGTGTCCTCTACAGTATCAGATCTGACCGAATGGTTAATTGTAGGCATAGACCAATTCATACCATCTAAAAAATTCGAACAAAAACCTAACAGCCAGCCATGGTTCTCCCCAGAATGTGCTGCTGCTATCACGCACAGAAATCATTTTTTCCATAGCTACCAACGTAATAGATGCACTGAGACTAAAGCTGCTTTCAGGACTGTGTTTTCTACAAAAAGAAATAAATGTGCCAGATGGAGAGGGCTCTGTACAGTGATTGGTTAATAAGCCAATCATTTTAGATCAATTTATATGATTTTTGGAATATGATACTTTTATTTTGGCATGGCTACGTACATCATACAGATGTGTCTGGATTTTTGTTTTTTAAAGTAAAGGGAATTCTGAACAAGGGCCGATTACTGACTATATATAGCAAATTTGGGTTCATGATGGAGATGAAATGGTTTGGAATGTACTCATTTATGCTATGAAGGATATTCTTTGCATTAACAGATCACCCTAATGTAATATCGAAGGGATATTTATTGTCCTTCAAAATCTTTATCATCATTTTCCCAATTATAATGTTCAATAACGTTGTTACTCTAAGGAATTTGTGCAATGATATCCAATTTGACTAATATTTAACCTATATGTATAAGACACTAATCTGGAGAGTTTTCCGAAATTCCAGCATCTTCCAACTATATTAAGAGACAAAACAGGAGACAGTAAAAAAAATGGAAATAATACAATGTTATGAGCATGGTGGAAAAGGACACAATGTTTCTCATTAAATCCTGAGTAACACTAGGGTCTTAAAAATTAAAGTAACACATTTTTAAACAAAATCTTTTAATCTCATAATATTATTTATAACTAACAGGTTGCCTGGCATTGCCCAGTGATAAAACATGCATGCATATCATATTTTAATTATTACAGAAATTGACACATGTGAATGTGAATATTATATTTTTTTCCAAACCATCCATTTTTTGTAAGTAAAAAACAGAAAAAATACTCGAGCTGAGATCAAAACTAAAATCTAAAGACAGTGAGTCAAGTACGATAACAATTAGGCCAGCGTGACATAATCTTTAAATAGTGTTTTAAAACGTACTTATTCTTAACATAAGTAATCTGTACTATGAATTATTTATGCATGCACATTCATGAACATAAAAATCTGTTGACGCCCAGTACCAATTTTTCAATTTTGACCCCTTAGCAGCCCTTTTTTTTCAGATGAAAACCGATTAAAAGGTTTTCTACATATCTGAATATCCTATATACCAAATTTCAAGTCTGTAGATCAAACATTCCTTAAGTATATAGGTTGAGAAGTGTTCTCACACACACATATACTTTTATAGATATATAGATAGATTTACGTGACTGAAAGATGTATTTAGCCAATTAATTCCTATCAGTCACATAAATTATTTTGAAAACACACACTTGATTATTTTGTGGTCTTTCTGTTTATCACGATGAAGCAGCAGTTCTTTTTCTTCTATAATCTCATGCGAATGAAGCAGAATCCGAAAACTTCTAAAATCACATGCGAATGAAGCAGAATCCAAAAACCAAAACATTTCTGCCATGCAAAAAATCTGTCTCTACACCGTTGCCTCGGACTCCAACACCTAAATTTACATACTCATATTATTTTTTTATTTTTATATCTGAAGGGTTCCAGGTGTGCATGCTATTGCTTCCCTACAGCGGGCACATGTCAAACATGGGCCCTTATTGCTACACTTCTCTACACTATTTCCACAAACATATTTCACATCTGGGCAATGCCAAGCCCATCTGCTAGCATGCAAATAATTCAATAATTCATGAAAGGAATGACATAAAAAAACATCAACTGTAACCCTAAAATAAAAAAATAAAAATTTTAAATCAACTGTAACCCTAAAATAAAATAAAAAAATTCAAATCAACTGTAATCTTAAAATATAATTTTTTTTTAAATCAACTGTAAGCCTAAAATAATTTTTTTTAAATCAACTGTAACCCTAAAATAATTTTTTTTTTAAATCAACTGTAACCCTAAAATAAATTTTTTTTTAAATCAACTGTAACCCTAAAATAATTTTTTTTTAAATCAACTGTAACCCTAAAATAATTTTTTTTTTTAAATCAACTGTAATCCTAAAATAATTTTTTTTTAAATCAACTGTAACCCTAAAATAATTTTTTTTTAAATCAACTGTAACCCTAAAATAATTTTTTTTTTAAATCAACTGTAACCCTAAAATAAATTTTTTTTAAAATCAATTGTAACCCTAAAATAATTTTTTTTTTTAAATCAACTGCAACCCTAAAATAATTTTTTTTTAAATCAACTGCCACAAAAAAAAGAAAGTCTCATGAAAACATTTTTTTAAAAAACTGAGTCCGAAACTAGAGATTATATAAAGACATTCAATTTTTATTGCAATAACATAAACGTACGACCATCTTTGCTGCAGTCAATATTCACAAACACTGATGAGGTAGAAATGCTGCAAGAATTATCTAGGGATATAATCACAGACATTCACAATGGTCAGCACCATAATCACAGGCAGATTGTGCACGCATTTGGCCAGAGCGGAAGACATTTTTTATATAGTAAGTCCAAAGCCTTTCATCATCTGAAGAAAAAAGAAGAAAATTGGTTTGATTTATTTTCATTTGTGTTGAAGATTTTTTTAAGTTGGTGATCATGTAACAATATGCATCTCATCTGTACATTTAATAAAATGTGATAACTTTGTGTGTTATGTTTCTGCATTTTTTAAATGAAGATCAATAATTGGATTATTTAGATTACTGTTCTTATCATGATACATAGAGATATTGAAAAGTCGGAGAAGTATAATCAGATTCTTGATTTTTTTCATTTTGTGATTTTTTTTAAATCAATATTTTATTCTAAATAGCCAGTGTCACCACGTTCCTTAAAACAATGAATTTAATTTCTTTCAGAAAATACTTTATCCAACTCTGAATATTGTAAAAATGGAAATATTGTATTATACTGACCTAAATATCAGCATCACATTACAATACTTGTCATTTGGTCTGTTACTGTACATTGATTCTATTAGGGAGATTGAACGCTTTTGTGTAATAAAAGCATTTTTATATATATATATATATAAACCCATAATTGTTATGTTCTGTCATTTTTGCCGATTGTGTGCTTCACTTGGTTATTCAATGACGATGCTGATTTGAATGTAAAATAACATGTCATGTAGGCCGTAAAACCTCATGGCTGACATCTTATTTTTTTATATCATTACTTTACAAAAATGTAGGGATATACTGTTAATTTCGTAGAGTCATAAGATTCTGCACAGAAGACTTCCTCGAAACTAAGTTCACCTGGCTTGTGTCATAAATAGGGCTATGACAAGAGAATATTCTTATCATTGTTTTGGCTCTCGAGTATATATCCGACACAGTTAGACACAGTTAATCAATTGAGAAGCACATCACTCTATCCAAAAACATATGATATTAAATGATACATAGTCGAGAGTCAAAATAATAAAAAGAATATTCTCTTGTCATAGCCCTAGTCATAATACAGGATGCTCATCCAGGATATGTCCTAATATGGGACTCTCATTCAGGACGCATCTTTACAATATAATTATTACTATATTATTTTTAATACCGACAGACACTAATGTTTCATCTTTATAGAAATCATCAGTGCAGGGAGTTACAATTACAGCTGGTCAGGAAATTTGAACTCAGCCACAAAGCCATCTCTGACTCGATTAGCAAGGAACAAACCACCCAGTCAATGTTAACCGCAAAAAATACAGTTGAAATTAACATTTATATTAATGTCATTTGATGGCTAGAGTGATCTTATGATTTTAATATCATATCTTATGATTTTAATATCATGATCCGCATATGCAAGCTTAAGTAACCGACTTTAATTTCAACTTAGAGTGCTCAACAATAAGAACTGGGTTCTTAAACGGTGTGTGTGTGTGTGTGTGTGTGTGTGTGTGTGTGTGTGTGTGTGTGTGTGTGTGTGTGTGTGTGTGTGTGCGTGTGTGTGTGTGTGTGTGTGTAAAAATAATTGTTATTATTTATTTAAAAGAATATTATTGTTATAAAAAGTCTTTTTAATAAAATAAAGTTGAGTCCTGAGCGCAAAATCCAACAATCCGATTTCCTATTGTCGAATATCCTCTGTTTACTGTTTCTGCCTGCTGATTTGGCATTTAAAAGTATTTAACTTCTCTCAATTCCTGTGTTAATTTCTGGTAGCCTGGATGGAGAATACTAACCTACAAAGCCAAGGGTAACTTGTAACAAGATTCGAATCACCAGACTAACAGTAATTGTTACTCCTACATGGTGTAAGCATCAAACACTAGTGTCTGCAGGGATAAAAATAATTGTTAATATTTATTTAAATATATTATTTATGGTTTTTATATATATATATATATATATATATATATATATATGAGGTTAAATGTATTCAAGAGTGATAACTAGGGCTATGACAAGAGAATATTCTTGTCATTATTTTGACTCTCGTGTATATATCAGTTAATATCTTACATGTTTTTAGATAGAGTGATGTGGTTCTTAATTGATTAATTGTGTCTAACTGTGTCGGATATACACCCGAGAGTCAAAGCAATGATAAGAATATTCTCCTGTCATAGCCCTAGTGATAACTAATAAATATAATGAGATTATTAAGAGTGCTCAATAAAAGAGCAAGATATATTTTTATTAATATAAACAAATTTACATAGTCACAACACTGGACATGCTAATGTTTCAGATAAATCATAGGTGCCACAGGACTTATGAAGAAGAACCTGAAGTCCTACCTAACTAATATTCCTGGTGAACCAAGTGCAAAAGAGATTCAGACAATTGCACTTAAGGGAACAGCGAGGATACTAAAAAGAGCTCTCGGTTGGTTTCAATAAAAAAGCGGGGCAATGTTGGCAGCTGGTTTGGCTGCCCCATACCCAGCATTACAATCTTCAAAGGAAGAAAAATAAAAAAAAAATTAAAAAAATGTTTCAGATAAATGATCGCTTAAAACCAGAAGTCCTCGTCAGGCAACCTATTAAATGGTTGCTTTCCACAGAAGAAACAAGTTATCAAAATAAAATATTACATCTAATAATATTTTGTAAGACCAATAATCATTGGATTTGCATACCAGTAGATATATTGTGAAGTATATATATATATAAATATATATATATATATATATATATATATATTGTGATGACTTGTTTCTTTTTCTCCCTTTTTCCCGTTTCTTGCTTCCTTAATCTCATCGAATCCCTATAAACTGTCACCAACTGTTAAATAACTTTTTGATGCAATTATGATTAATTTCATATTGTTTGTTTCCTTTAATGCATTATCCTGCAAAATTTATTGTATATTTTACAAACTTCTTCCCTCTGATGAGAAGAATTGTATTCTTCGAAACTCCATGGAATAAGGTTTTTCTTGTTTATTTGTATTCTTTGTTGGATAATTAAAATTTTGTATTTCTTCCTTAGATTTATAAGGTTTTTTGAAAATTTGAATAAATTTTCAATAAAAAGATTTTTATTTTATATAATATATATATATATATATATATATAGTGTAACAATTGAATAATTTATCTTTATTCAATTAGAACATTTATTAATGCTTTGTTCTGAAGAGAAGTCATTTTAATGTTAATTTTGTTAAGTGGGGACTCATTAGTAATGAAAACAAAAAGGAAAATATTTGAAACAAAAAACAAACAAACCTAGCACGCAAGGAATCTCCAAAAAGAAGAAAAAGACTGTAAAATCATCTGTAAATAGAAAAAGAAATTCTCACCTGCTCGTAAACTGTCCAAGCCATAGCAGACATCAAACATCGACGAAGAGCTCGAGGCAAAAACCCTCTTTGGAAACCAAGTAATCCATCTCGCTTGAGGAAGAAATGAATAAGTTAAAAAAAAAATAATCAGTAAGTAATGAAAATAAAAAGTCTATGTCTTTGAGTTTCAAAAATTTTTATATATCTTTATTTTTATGTTAACCTATTTGACGTGTTTTCATTAGTTTCTTAATTTTGTAGTCTGAATAAAATGCTCCTACTACTATTACATCATCATCATCATCATCATCATCATCATCATCATCATTTTTTATCATCTTATTTCCAAATTTTTTAAAATAAAAATTGATCATTTGTACTATTTGGATTATTCAGTCTATGGTTATTACAAAAGCCTGTAGCATAATGGATAAAGCAAAATTCAGTTATAAGCAACACTCTTCTGGAGGTTGAAGGTTCAATCCTCACTGCAGGCGATACTAAGTATAAAATTTCAGATTATGTAATACTTCTAACTGGTCATGGCTGACGGAACAAGAGCATGCTACTGTCATGGATTAAATAAAGGGTTTCATTTGAATTCCGTGCAGATTCCAGAACACAACAATAGCCAAAACATTGTGAATATAACGCTCAAGAAGAAAATAATATTCCAAATAATTCAAATAATAAAAAATCATCTTATTTCCCTTGGTTAAGAGTTTAATATTTTCTGGTAGTATGCAATTTCAATCTCGTAGCTTGGATTTATTTTCTTTGGTTTAATTCTTTTCAAATTATATTATCTAAGATCCTTGTTGATGATTTGCATCTAAGTTTTTGAGGGTTATTCCATGTTCTTTCAGTCTTCCACCTCAAGGTATCATATTTTCTTATCCAAAAATCGCTCCTCTCAACATTATGAAACCAACGTAGCATCAGTTTATCAATCTTCTGTATGTTCAGTTTCGCCAACAAACTAGAGTTGATATGTCAAGTCTGTAGCAACAGCAATGATTACAGAGGATCACAGCAGAAGCAACAGCTCACGGTTTACAATTTTTAATCCCTATTTCATTTATAAGCTCAGCACTGATTGATACAAGAATTCAACTTTCCTTCTGGCTTGCCCAGTCATAGGTTATCTGTCAAGAGTAATGAGCATGTAATAGAAATTGATAAAAAGGGTTAACATATGGCTTACTTTCTCTTTCCCAGTTTGAAGACCAAAGCACACTGACTCTTCCCACAGTACTTCTTCCAATCCTAATCTTTTCTTGGGGTACAACCTGCCCTTCCGGGCCACCTGGCTCTGGAGTTTGAACTCAATATGGCTACTATAGCCATACACACACATACATGGTCCTGACTTCAACATTGGTGTATGGAATGCTTTCTTCATATATGAACACTTTTTCTTTCCTTATAAACAAGACATTCATCTTTTCTTCAAAACTAAACATGTTTCTTTTTCCTACTGATGGGGAATTCATTTAACACCACATGAACTTCTTAAGCTTTTGTCATCATTTATACTCATGTACTTTCCTCTTTTATTAACGCGTTAACAAAGATGATTCAATAAAGTTGTTTTAAATGTTAGAATAAAACTTTATCTTACGATTGTTCTATTTGATTTAAACCAATAATGCAGATCCATGAAATATAAAATTAAATTTTATTTTTATTATTAAAATTTATGTAATTAGATTATATATTTGTGTTATATTTTATTACAAAAGATAAAAAAAGAAGTTGTCTTTTCTTTCAATAAAGCATCAAAAAATGCTTGAAAAACTTACTTCCGGTTTTGCAAAATAGCAACAAAAATACAAGCAAACACCATGAAATGTCCACCAAAAATGAATGAATTAGCAGAATAGAATTTCAAAACGAACTATTGAATATAATAAACATTTTAGGATTCAGAAAAATATACTTTTCCAAAGCAAATGAAAACGTATAAAAATGATAACAATTCAAAAATATTGACAGGGGAAGATAAATCTAGGATGCTTTGCAAAATCAATATAATTACATTCCCCCAAAATACAGAACCATTGAAATCAAAATTGTTCTCTTTATTTTGTGTATTTATCCATTTTCCAAAACTAATGAGAAAATTTTCTAGTTGCATCCTTATGTAGGTAAATGAGCAAAGCAAATATTTAAAAGAAACTGGAAAAATGTCATCTTCTTTCATAATGTTCTTCATTAGTCTTTTGGTTAAGAGAATACATGCAAACAATAAAACATATAAAGAGAAAAGGGTTTTAACCCATATATTTTCTTTTCCATATTTTCCTTTACTCCTTAGTCTTCGATTTTTGTTTTTATTCATTGTCATAAAACCATTTAAAAGTTTTACTTCTGTTTTTTGTTGTTTTTTCTTTTTTAATTTATTATCATGAAAAAAAGTGTTTTGAAAAAGGGCAAAAACAAATTGTATGAATATGTTTTTTTTTAAACAAATTCAAAGCATTCACTAAATTATTTATATAATATTTTTTTCTCAACTCCAATACAATTATGAATTCTGTTCTAAATTCCTAATTCAAGTACCAATTCTAATTCTTTTAAAATTTCTTAACATTTAATTAAAGATTCAATGTGTTTTAAAAATGTTCAAATAACTGCACCCTCCCTCATGCAATGTCTGCATATATTTTGCAAAACGTAAAAAAACACACTTGGGAGGAGGGGGTTGTATATTAAAAGAGTAAATCTTTCTAAATATTTTTCTCTAATGTTTTACTTGTAATTGATTGAAAATTGTGAGACAAGATTTGTTTTTTCTTTTAAACAAATCTCATTTGTATTCAGTCGTCGTTAATGCCATTTGAAATTTTCAGAAATGATTAAAAAGAATCGACGATTGGTAAGCAAAATAAAAAAAAACAGTTTAGAAACAGAAGAGTTAATTAAGTTTGTCTCATGTCAAGAATGAGTTTCAACATAATAATGTTACTATTTAGAAAACCATTCTTAACTTTGGAAGGAATTTGTTGATGGGTCTCTGTTAACTAATCTCTATCGTGCCTCTATGTTCATGTTTTTTCCTTACAATTATAAGGATTTGGTTGGTTATTAGATTGATTTGCGTTACTGTAAAAAGAAAAACAAGATGCTACTACTAATAATAATTATAATAAGTAATACTATTAATAATAATAATGGCAAATAGATTAACACCTGTAGCTAAATTATTCCTCAAAAATGAGATTATTTAGATGATTACATGGCAAAAAGAAAAAAAAAAGTTATTTTAGAATTTCGAGTAGGAAAGCAGTTTTACACATAAATTTAACATAAAATGAAAATAATTTCCAGCCCATTCTAACTTTTTTAATCTTGTTCAATCGCTCAAAAATCGAAACAAAATACTCGTAAAACATAACATTTTCAATCGATTGTTTTATTTAATGTGTTTCAACCAGCAAACTTTAATTTTTGATTTTGAGCAGTTATCAAGGGTCCTTGTGAAGAGCTTATAGACAGCCATTTTTTTTTTTTAATTCTAATTGAACAGAGTGAGCACTAAGTTTGTTTGGAGCTAAAAACATGCTTTAAAATAAGTTTAAACACAAATAAACTTATCCAGGTAGGTAGAGTCTTGCCTTTGGTAACACTTATTTGTTGTATAGTTGTTTCTCACCTATTTTATGTTCGGTTAGTTATGGTAACAAATGTTCGAATCTCATTCTTCTTGGGGGGGGGGAGTCTAAGTTTAAATGTAAGTATAATTTATTTTTTAATTTGGAAAACTTCTAAAGGTGTTTTCCCTTTATGTATTTTATCAAAGATTTTGATAAACTCATCAGGACATTTTTATCTATATTTTTCACTATTGTCCAAAGCGAAGAAGTACCATACATTATTTCAGAAGAAACCAATGACAGACAAGGACAGTGTCCAGACAGCGCCAACGAAATTGAAAAACTTTGTCCAGAGGATATTAAATCTTTTAATATTGAATATGAACTCTCTGAAATGTTTAGCAAATATATGTGCAAAAAGGTTTACAAAAAAATATTTATTAAATGGAATAAATAAGATTCTGAGAATCAATATTAAATCTGGGAGTTGGATTTATAACCCATTCCATGGCCATCAAATGTTGTAAATGAACAACTTCTAATAAATAAATAAATTTGTGTTTGTTTTATTTTTTCTAAAAAAAAATAAAAGAATCATTTTGGAATCAGAAATCAGGCTCAAATTTTACTGATATATATATATATATATATATATATATATATATATATATATATATATATATATATATATATATATCACTACTTTATTACTCATATATATGCAAAGGGGGTGAATGTCATTCATCTGGTAGGATTCTCCATCCCCAGCTAAAACAAAATAATAATAAAATTGAAAAC
Organism: Euprymna scolopes; assembly: GCF_053919585.1. Lineage (NCBI taxonomy): Eukaryota > Metazoa > Mollusca > Cephalopoda > Sepiida > Sepiolidae > Euprymna > Euprymna scolopes. The sequence continues at coordinate 47,008,718 of NC_136488.1, forward strand.
GAAAAATAGGGATTTTTTTTTTTTGGTGAGGATTATCATTTTCATGAAAGGAACAATTAAAACTTCATTCTTGTGAAGTGCATGGATCATTACTAGAGCTAGGACAACTGCATATTCTTTTCATTGTTTTGACTCTCGAGTGTGTAGCCGTTGATATCTTATATGTTTTTATATAGAGTGATGTGGTTCTTGGTTGATTAACTGTTTCTAATTGTGTTGGATATATACTCGAGAGTCAAAACAAGGATAAGAATATTCTCTTGTCACATATGTACACATGTTAAGAAAATTTGTAAAACACAGCTTATAAACAAAACATTGGCAGAGAATTTGTAAAACATTGGCAGAGAATTTGTAAAACATTGGCAGAGAATTTGTAAAACATTGGCAGAGAATTTGTAAAACACAGCTTATAAACAAAAAATTGGCAGAGAATATGTACACATGTTAAGAAAATTTGTAAAACACAGCTTATAAACAAAACATTGGCAGAGAATTTGTAAAACATTGGCAGAGAATTTGTAAAACATTGGCAGAGAATTTGTAAAACATTGGCAGAGAATTTGTAAAACACAGCTTATAAACAAAAAATTGGCAGAGAATATGTACACATGTTAAGAAAATTTGTAAAACACAGCTTATAAACAAAACATTGGCAGAGAATTTGTAAAACATTGGTGAGGATTATCATTTTCATGAAAGGAACAATTAAAACTTCATTCTTGTGAAGTGCATGGATCATTACTAGAGCTAGGACAACTGCATATTCTTTTCATTGTTTTGACTCTCGAGTGTGTAGCCGTTGATATCTTATATGTTTTTATATAGAGTGATGTGGTTCTTGGTTGATTAACTGTTTCTAATTGTGTTGGATATATACTCGAGAGTCAAAACAAGGATAAGAATATTCTCTTGTCACAGCCCTAATCATTACTTTCACAAAAGTTTGAAATTGCAGGTTGTATACACCTTATCTGAAGATATTGGAATGAAGTTTCATTTGAATAAATGTACAAAATGTTCCATGAGAGCTGGGAACAAAATCCATACTTTGATACTGACATCAAAGATCTAGAAGATCAGTAACAATACAAATATCTTGGCATAGAATGGAACGATTCAATTCAGCATACCAAGATGAGAGAAAAAATTGGCAGAGAATATGTACACATGTTAAGAAAATTTGTAAAACACAGCTTATAAACAAAACATTGGCAGAGAATTTGTAAAACATTGGCAGAGAATTTGTAAAACATTGGCAGAGAATTTGTAAAACACAGCTTATAAACAAAAAATTGGCAGAGAATATGTACACATGTTAAGAAAATTTGTAAAACACAGCTTATAAACAAAACATTGGCAGAGAATTTGTAAAACATTGGCAGAGAATTTGTAAAACATTGGCAGAGAATTTGTAAAACACAGCTTATAAACAAAAAATTGGCAGAGAATATGTACACATGTTAAGAAAATTTGTAAAACACAGCTTATAAACAAAACAAGCCATGCTTGTGATAAGATACAGCTTTGGTATTGTTGACTTACCACAGAAGTACATAAACAGACTAGACACTAAAATGAGAAAAAAGTTGACACCGTACAGAGTAACATACAGAAACTAGTGTCTGCCTAGGCTGTATCTGTATCTGCCCAGAGGAGTAAGAGGTATAGTTATAGGAGATTGACCATCAATATTGTTCCACTGTTTTAAGTACTGAGCAATATCTGATGAACTCCCAGAATCTAAACATCATGATTGTATATATACCTGCTATACAATGCGACACAATGGAGTATGTAAATATCTACACTGGACCATCTGTAAAAAGTTGAATATCAAATAAAGTAGCAAGTCCTGAGAACATATACAAGAGAGAGTAGTTGGAAATAAGTCATATATCATCCACTATGACTATGCAATTCCTACATCTACATAACTAGAAAATGCAGCTATAAAACCTGACATAGTGATATGGGACAAGAAGAAGAAAGAAGCAACCTTGGTAGAAGTTAGTATCCCCAATGATGATGGGTTAAACGGAGTGGGAAAAGAAAATGAAAAGGCAAGGTCTTATGTACAACATGAACATAAATCGGAATCTTAAGATCTTCATCATTCTAGTAATCATAGGAGCATGAAAAAGAATTTCAAAAACAACCTAGCAACTATACTCAGTGTACCAAGTGCAAGAAAGATATAAACAATTGGACTGAAAGGGCTGGTTAGAATCTTAAAAAGATCTCTCGGTTGGAGTGTATGAGATAATGGGTAAATGCCTGGCATCCTACGAGATGCCACATCTCAGCAAGTACGAAATAAGAAAATTGAAAAAAAAAAGTCTTATAAAATTTTTTTTTTTTTTTCAATATTTATTTGAACAGTGCTCAACACACGAGCAGAGCTACATAGTATAAAAATATGCTTATGGAAAGTAAGCTACACATAAATGTTTTGCCTGGTCATTACCCACCCACTAGAAATGAAACAAACTTTTCTATGTAGATTACTTGCAATATATATATTTTCTTAATATTACATATATGCATATTTGTACATATACACTTGTTTAGAAAATGTTACTCATATTGAAATACAGTATTTCATATTGAAGTGTGTCACGTGTTATAATTACTTACTCGGTAGATAAAACCAATGACATCTTTTACATGGGTGTGTTTTTGTGGGTTTAACTGCATGTGAGTTTTCATGACATCAGCTGGTTGTGTGAGGAACGAGGCAAGCAGGCCAGCAACAATGCCGCTGTTAAAGTGAATCAATGGTACGTAGCGATCATCAAATTTATCTGATGTGAAAACAAAAAAATTAATTATAAGAAATTGATCATAAATGAACAACAAATGTCAAATTGACAAAAAACAAGTTATCATAAAAAAAACTTGGGTTTTTCTTTGGTTTGTCTGTTTTATGGCATATAAACTATATTTTTTTCAAGATTATTTAAGAACTTTAATCCTTCTTTTATTAGGGAGATCACAAACATCACATGCACACACACGCACACACACACACACACACACACACACATACACAGATCTTAAGATTTATACAATGGTTAAAGCGATAAGTTAAATTTTCTTATAATATAAGCGACGCCTTCTCTGTATGTTTACTTTTGAATTTTTTCAAGGGAGATAATTGTATAAAAACATACCTTTTTGTTATGGTGGAATTACCTGCATTATCTACAAATGAACTGATCCATACATAATAAATACCCGAAGACAAGGCATTAATGGAGGGGTCGATTTCTGGTGAACCAACCGAAAATGTTCATCGGCTAGACAAACAACTCACACTTTTGTATGTTCTTGTTAATATATTTTGCTATTCTATTCCCGTGTTCTGTTTTCCTTGTTCACCCCATTCATCTGGCATTCTGCTACAATTGGGAGTACATACCAGTCAGGGTTTCAACTTCGACAATCAGTCTAGCAGGGACTGAGTGATTTCAGGGACTTTTTAGCTGTTGGATTGAGGCATTCATTCTAGGTAGCTCTAAGAGGTCCACCTTCACAGCTTTCAGGTAGAGCAAGTTTATTACTTGTTGTCTGAGATGCCTTTTCTTTAGAGGCACTAGCTTTATTTTGCCCACCTTCTGACCTTGTATCACATCTTCCCATGGTGGGAGAGAGGTAAATATCTACCTTTCTCAATATAAATTTTATAGATTGAGTAGAACTTTAAACACACAAACATTACACACATATACACAGACACAGTGAGTTTTATATAGAGAGATAAATACAGTCGTTAAGATAAGTTAAATCTTATTACTATAGATAGTTGACCAAGTGTGTTTTCAACAGCCAGCTACACTAACTAATGAGAGGAACCGGTTTTGAACTAATGAGAAGACACTGAATACATTCGAATATATTTTTGCCAAAACTAAATATAACTTGAGATTTTTTAATGGAGAAAAATATTCTTCTGAAATTAATTTAACTTGCATTTTTTTTTATTACTCTTATTCACCGAAAACAAGAGATATTGCCATTTCAACATAAGAGGCTACCATTTGGGAGAATATCCACAGAGGCACTATGTAGGAAGTTGAGTAGCAAGATGTCTGTTAGCATTACATTTAAATTTCTGCATGTCAGTACAGTCAGGAAAGCAGGAGACCAGGAGGGATTCCAAAGTCTAGCAGTTTGAAGAAAGAAACTATTAGAGTAGAAAGCTTTCCATCACCTAGAAATTTCAACAGTGAAGGGCTTGGTATTTACTGCTCATCAGGTTAGTCGGAGAGTCAAGGGGACATAAGTGCTATGAGTTCATCAGAGCACATTCCGTTAAAATACTTGTAAAACAGGCACAGAGATGCAACATTATGATGACGAGACAGGGGTTGGAGCTTAGTTGATAGGGCATGATCTATTAGGTTGAACCCTATCTAAATGTGAAAGACTAGCAGTAGATACACAAACCCAGATGTGTTAACAATACTCCGTGCATGGGCGAATGGTAATATGTTATATTGTTTTGTTTACATTTAATAAAGTGTGGGGTTTTGAATGATACCTTATACAGTGTCATGCTAAACTCATTCTTTTCAGCAGCTAATAAAATTCAAGTTCTGAAAATATGTTTGGTTTTAAATAAGCAATTTTTATAAAAACCTTTTTTCTTTTTGAAAATTTAGTGAACGATTCAAAAACTTTCATCCATAATTAACATTTGTTATTTATAGGAATTATGGTCTTATAATAATCCTAGACAGGAGTGCAGAAATACCTGGTTTAGAACTCAGGCATCTTGATATGATGAACTCACAGGCCTTGTAAAGTCATCTATCTAGGAGAAGTAAAAACTGTGCTACCGACCTTCACGCGTCATGGCAGCAAACTACTGGAGGAGGGAGGGCTCCTTAGTCCTGATTGCAACTTTAACAAGTTATTTCTTTTGCAAACCTACATTTCTTAAAAAGTAGGTAGGCTCTGCCTATCACTTGACTTTCATACTCCTTTGTTTATTAGCCAGGAACAAAGGTAGAATGAGAGGGACTGCCAGTGCTTGGCCTTGTACACTGATTAATACAAGGAAAGCCATTAACTATTTCTTTCTTTCTCCCATTTCTTTCTTCCTCCTAACTCTTAACAGACATCTTGCTGCTGAACTCCTTACAGTCCTCTGTTAGATACAATCTCAAGTAGCAGCCCCTTTTAATATGCCTTGTTTGGGGTGAAAAGGAGTAAAAAAAAAATTCTCACATATCTGGCAGAAATTTAGATGAAAAGAAATAATACAATTTTATTTTAAATTAAAGTTTTAACAGAAATAAATATAAATCTAGAAAAAGTCAATTTCTTTAGATATAACCTTCAATTTTATTGAAATTATACAATTAAAAAGAAAAAATGTAATATCAAACTATTTGTGAGTGGATGTTATATGTTCGGGATTCTATGTTTGTGACAATCAAGTTAGCTAGTATGAATTTTGACAAAGGTCACAGTGAGTGCATGATAACCCAGATCTGTAAAACAGAAGCATTTTTAAGGTTGAATTAAAGATAGGCGATGTAAAGTTCAGGTGGTGGTCAACAGGTCAAATGGTAAACAAAACAGGAGTTGAACGATAATGAATGACATCATGTTTTTCAAGCTGGGAGAAAACTAAGGTTTTTCAAATCGGTTTCTTCATGGAAGCCAAGTGAATGAGGCACTGCCAATAATGTAGACAACTCAATAATCTCAGCAGAATGTTATCTTGATGTCTGTACACCTGCATCACTCATTCTACTAAGTTATCTTAGCTAATTGTTTACTTTTTGCTAAAAAGCAAAAAGTAAACAATTAGCTAAGATAACTCTCTGAGTCTGTTCTCTCCAAATGAAACCTTGAAGAAAACTCAGTGAACATCTCCTTGTGTCCTCTTTCTTTATGAAAAAATCTAATAAATAAAAAGAGACACTGTATAAACACCCCACATATATGTATAAAAACTTTTATTTGTTATTGAAAATGTTATAACACATATGCAGAAATTTCATTGATAAAAGGGAAAATATATCCAGTGAACACAGTTAAAATTTGCTTCTTTGCATATTGGAAATTAAGACTACCATTATGCATTGATGTTATGTAATCGCCAGGTAATGCCAGGTAGAAAGCATTTATTCAGTTATCGGTTTATCTATCCATCTATCTATCTAATTGTCTATCTTGCAAAGTAAACAATAGATTGAATCCTGGGAAACGATTAGTGAGCGGGACGCAGGTGCAGAAAAGGTCAAAGGGTCATGCTGTGACATGAATCAAACTCTGTGACTGATCAAATTGCACTAGAAGGTATACAAACTGGGGGACTGGATTTGACGTGTCAGGGTTCCGGTTTGAAGAAGCTGAGTTAATTTCAGTGAGTTCTTCTACGATGCCAAAGAGACAAGATGTATTAAACAGGCTCTCCACAAGAGGACGACGGTTTCCAAATGGAATCGCAAGCCAAAGATTGTCATTCACTCCAATTTCTGCTGTGACAAAATGCCTAAGGAGTGAATAAAGATATATATAAAAACATACAGCATCTTGGGTTCCTGTCTTGAAGCGTCTTTGTTAAACAGGTTCCAGCTTCACCAAGATGTTAGTGATTAAGGCACCAGCAAAAGACAGTTATTATTCTATGTTCTGACACATGCGCACCAATACTCAGTGACAAATAAGCGCACTGTTAAAACAGACTTATACACTAGACAATCACGGACCATAAAAGAGAGTGAAATAAGGCTGTTAAAAACAAACAATTAAATTAATAAATAAAAGAGTAAATACGTCAACAAGTAACGTAATAAGTAACAAACAAACATTAATAAGTAACAGACCTCATTACATAATATGGTATTAAGAGATACCAGAAACAAAGAACGCCTGCAAAAAATCCAGCACAAATTGTAAATATATGTATATCTCTTCATTTTTTTATTTCTTTTCTTTTTACCCATTGTTTAGTTTTGCAAGTGAATTCTAAAACATTATAAATTCTGCTAAAAATATTTCTTGTAATTCCTTGGATTTTATGTTTATGAATTGAAAATCAAATATTAGATGTTTATGCAATTTATAGTTCAAATTTTGATGAAATTTCACCAACAGAAAGGAAAATATTGCTAAAAATATTTCCCATAATTCCTTGTTCTTATGCCTATAAAACAAACAGATTTTCTACAGAGACGATAGTTTAACACTAATACAGAAACATCAAGAAAGAGTGAAACTTACCATACGGTAAAACGGATCTAATTTCTGAATAAAACATAAAATAAAGCGCAGAAAAAGGAACATCGCGTGCAATTGTTGGTGCAAGGCCACTAAACAAACCTGAAACGGAAAAAGAAATGATAGACAGGAAAAAATAAAAATAATAAAATTGAAAATGTAATTATTTTATGTTTTGAACTGTTAGGTATGGTTTTTTTCCTATTCGTGAAGTTATAGATCATGTGATGATGAAGCAGTCTCCCATCAATTGATCAAACAATTAATATATTTATGGAAATTAAGCCACACAGAGTTGTCTGCATTTCATCCCTCCTTTACTTTGATATTAAGTACTGTTGATGTAACTACTGAAAATTTATACACAATGTATTATATTTATAATATTATCCATGTTTATATGAAATAATATGTACATTATATATATCTCTAATACTATATAAAAAGAACTTTGTCTGCATGTGTGTCTTTGTGAGTTCATTCCCTATGAACTTGAAAATGACTGGGCCGATTTTAATAAAATTTCACACAAAGATATTTTATGTGCCTAGCAGTGTTCTTAGTAAGGTTCTGAAAGAAGAAACGGGTAATTTTGACCAAAGTTAACACCTTACACAACCTAACATCACATATGCATTTGAGAAGTTTTATTACCACACAAGCCAAAAGGTCAGACATATAAAATCAACAGTATGTTCTTTTATCTGACAGGGATACGTTTCAAATGAATGTTTCTGTTTAAAGCACACTTCTATCATCATACTTGACTTTTTCATTTTAAGCTTAAATTTAAGTCGTTATCACCACACAAACAGTAAGGCCATGCATGACAGAGGGCTGTTTGAAATGAATGTTTCTTTTAGAGCACAATTGAAGTATGATACTTGGCTTTTGCATTTTAAACTTTAATTCAAATCATTACATATAAAAAATAATTTTATAAAATCAACAGTGGGTTCTCTATAGTGCAATATAAACTGCAATGTATTTTGAACTAAGTCACTGCAAGAGGCATGTAAAGCTTCCTCCCGGTGTACCGCGATGGGTCCCCAACTAGAACAGGCAATCAGTCAATTTAATTAAAAATGGTCGCTTTCACCGATTTTGATGACAATAAAAATATGGGAGCGTGAAACATTCGTTGATCATCATTTAATCCCGGCCAACATAAGATCATCTTGCTAGTATATATATTTAAAACTAACAAAAACAATAGAAAATAAACAAATTAATTTATTAAATAAACATGAATATACATAAAAGATCACACATATATGTATGTATATATATATATATATATATATGTATATATATATGTGCATATATGTATGCACACATATATATTTATATATAAATTAACATAAAAAAAAACACTAACCTAGTTTTAAAACAGATCAAGAAACTAAATAGAGCACACACAAAGGAACAGTTCAACCAGAGGTCAAATAGGCCTTTGTCCGATAAATACATGCTCATTGGCTGATAGGAAGGGCGCGGTGGATACTAGAAAGCTGATTGGCTAACTAAAATCTCAATAGAAGATAAGCATATAAAAACGACAAACAACCACAGAATTTGCGCATAAGCCTGAAGTGTCCTAGAGTGGATGAAACGCGGAATATTCAGTGTAGCTTAATCGCCATATATATTTTATAAATATATATATATATATATATATATATATATATATATATATATATATATATATATATATATAAGAATAACAGTATAGTTATATTCCAACATGCAAATATTTATTTTTCATGCAAAACAGTTTCTCCAGCATATTAAAATTTCGGTACATTTTTTACAGATCCGTTTCATTATGCAGAAACAAACAGTTATCAAGTTATCATTATGTCAATACTGTCTCTTTTCATACATCTACTCTACAGAAAAATGAGAAATTCATTGCTTAGATAGAAAAAAATGCATTACAATATAATGCTACAAGAAGAAAAGCTCATAGAAGACTCAACCTCTATTGCTATATTTAACATACATTGAGTTTCTAAAAAGGATTGGTATACACAAAGAGTGAAATATAATTGAAGAAAACATATTTTACCAAAACAACATAATACATATTAATTAGCTATGTGAGTCAAATTTAAGACAGCAGCTTGATAACATTCCAACATAGTGTCAGACTTGGGAGTTTCTCTGATTTGAATCTTTAAAGGGAGTTTTGTGTTTTTGAGCGGTTGTTCTTCACGTCTTTCTTAAACACCTTTCTTCCTTTTGATTTTGTTTTAGAATGTGTTTGATTTTTTTTTATTAATATTTGATCAGCTCTAAAAAGCAGCCAAATAAACTAAACATAATATTTTTCGTAATGAATTGCAAAACGTGTGTAAGGCTGTAAAAGAAGAAAATATAGCTATTTTTTGTGAAGGTAGGGGGATAAAATGCAGTTTTACAATCTCCCTCTGTATGGTAATATTTACACAATATAAAAAACTAATAATAATAATAATTTGGCCTATGTTGCCTAAAATATATATTCCATAATTAATAATGCTAGGGCCGCTGCGAAAAAGGTAGGCTCTCTCTACCGTGCTAGAAAACTACTGACACCTGAAAGTATCCTGTACCTCTATAAGGCCACCATTCGCCCATGTATGGAGTATTGTTGTCACATTTGGGCTGGTGCATCTGCTGCTAGTCTCTCGCTCCTAGACAAGGTTCAAAAGAGAGTCGCCAATCTGATAGGCCCTGAACTGGCATCTAAGCCTTAGCCTCTGTCCCATCGACAAAACGTTGCATCCCTCTGCCTGTTCTACAAGTATTTTAATGGTGAATGCTTTGACGAACTGCAGACACTTGTGCCCCCACGACGTAGACACCCTTGACAAACCCAACAGGCAGCTAAATCCCACCCCCACACAGTAGAGATCCTTAGATGTAAAAGATATTTCTACTCCAGTAGTTTCTTCCCCAGAACCGCTAGACTCTGGAATTCAATTCCAGGTCCCTGCTTCCCTAACCGTACTGACATGCAGAAATTCAAGTGTCAAGTGAACTGACATCTTGCTGCCCAAATCCCAACATAGTGCCCCAGTAGTTGCTGCCCCTGATAGTAGCCCCCTACACCAAAGCGGCAATTTGCCTTGTTTGGGGTGAAAATGTAATAAAAAAATTTTTTTTTTTCAAACATATTAGTTTAAGAGTTTATATATTATTGATGCTAATTAAATTTTCATACCTCATTTATTTTAAACAGTCTTTTGGGGGTAGGGAGAGAGAGAAGATTCATACCTCCTAAATGGTAAAGTTTACAAAAAATAATATGCTCACATTACTGTGTTGTTTAGAATATATATTCCATAATTCATAATTCATATTAGTTTGGGTGTGAATCCTATACATAGAAATATATTTATATAAACACGTACCTAACTTTATGTAGAGAAGCACGTATATATTATACGTACGTATTGTACTTATGACGATGTGACAAAAATGTTGGCTGATATTTCTCAAATAGATGAATTGTTCACTTACCAGCTTTACCTTCTGTTGAATAAATCACAAATAAACTACGAGATATGCTCTTGTAGTTGTACATGCCACTCTGCAAAATAAACGTTGAAAAAATGTTATAATGTTTTTTTTAAATTGTTTTACTTATTTATGCCAATTTACTTTTGGACAAAGAAAAATCAATGAAATAACTCTTTTTTTCCACAGGAAAGTTGACAGTTTTTTTCATACATATTTTATTTTAAAATTCAGTCAACGCTTCTATCACAGAAAACACAACTGGTTTTCATATCATGTACACCAAGCATTCTCTTCCGGCATTTCAAAATAAAACTGCACACAAACCAACACGCAGACTCTTTACTAACTGCTTTTTTTTTTCAATGTAACATCATGTTGAGAAAAAAAAAAGAAAAAATGTGTAAGATTCTGAAGGTAGTGTAGATCGCTGAAATATTAATTTAAAACAAATAAGTATTTGTTTATTTTCATAATATTGTGTTGTAATTTGGCTTCTAAACGTATACTTCATAGATATTTTTTTTGTTTTGAAAAATTGTTTTTTTTTAATAAACTTAAGATTGTAAAGAATATAATCAATGAAACAATTTTTTTACGGATATTTTATTGCTCTTTACGTTCTTTTACTGGTGCAGCTTTTAAACTGCACAAACACCAACTAGGTTACAGTTAGTTTAAGATTAGGTTATGTAAAAATAAAAAATGCCTAGGGTGTGTTTGGTTTAAAAGCTATAAAAGTTTTGTTTTTTTTGTTGTTGCAGCAATTATTTTTTTTTTGTCTTTTTCAAAAATGTTAGCATACACATAGGAAAAAAGATTTTGGCGTTCCTGTTGTGTATTGTCACTAGTAAGCCCTCCTTCTCTGCATATCCTTTGAAGACCCATAGTTGTTGTCTGCTTATTGAGCCTTCTGCTTGGCTGAGCATTTTGGCATATTTTGGCTGTTTATGTAAACAGCTAGAAGATGCCAAACAAAAAATCGGTTTTGTCTAGTTTAACAGCTGTAGCAGTACCAAAATATGACATATGAAAACTTTGAAAAATATAGATCACAACAACCATTCTTACAAGCATAGCTTTATGAAAATGCAACTTTTAGAATTATTGAAAGCCTAAATAACCTGCAATGTTTCTGCATGAAACAGTGAGTATCAAAAAGCTGACAAACGAAGGCATGAAGGAAAAAACAGTACAAAACGGAAAGTAATAAATACTCTAACAGAACATTGAGAATATTTGTATATGCCTCTATGTAGTGTTTAGGAGAGATGGAGAATATTTTATGGAAATCGCTCCAAACAAAGCAGGAAGTCACTTAATGTAAAGAGCTAAAAAAGATATGACTTCAAGGTCAAAAACTGACCAATGATAAATGTTATATGGATAGATTTGACCTAGAAGACAGCAATTTTTTTCTCTTTGTCAAAAAACACCAATAGAATGTAAGGACTAAAAGACAAAATAAGAGAAGCAAGAGTTGCAAGTCTACTTAATCCCTAAACACTAATAAAAATGCATCAAATTACAACATTGAATAAAAAATCTGATTCAAAATAAAAATAAAGAAAATGTTAAATTAAGTCCACTATATAGTGTTAATAATAATATTCATCTTGCTTGAAAAAATTAATTTTATTCATGAAAGAGATGAAGCATTTTATGAAAATGCTGTTCGTAAACAAATATTTTTGAAAAGTCTTCAAGATTAATAAAATATTTTATGTTAATCGTGTAATTGATTTAAATTTTTTTTTTTTCATATCATAAAAAAAAATGTGTATTTCTTAAAAGTTACTATTTTTTAAATATATGAGAATATTTAAATATAAAAAATTATTTGTTAAATAAATGTAAATGATATATAAGAAAATAAAAATCTTGTTCCAAATGTGAAAACAATGTTTTTAATCTAAGTTATCATTGCTTATCAAGACCTGGGAGCCACTCAAGAATAAGAGTTTTAACTCTTATTCTTGAATTAGATGATAATCATCACCACAAAAATATTGGGAATAATGAGTGGAATGGACAGTTAAATACTCAAGAGGAAATGATTATCTAAAATAAGTATTTGTTTATATTAGACTTTAAGGTGACTATGTTGTAGTCGGTTGGGAAGCAGCCTCATGGTATTTTATTTCACAGATGAGATGTTCTAAGAAAGAAACTTTTGTTTGTGTCCAGAATTCTTATAATAAGAACAAAAATAAAGAAATATCTGTACGATGTACATACCCATATCATATTCCAAAAATCATATAAATTGATCAAGTAGTTTTATTTTTAAATCAGAAAATCAAATTTTACAAACATTGAAGGAATGACGGTCGCACCCGATATTTTGAAAAAATTCTCAGAAAACAAAGGAGATAACTCAACAATAATTCAAAACTTGCAAGATTTATGTTGCAATGCCTACAAATTCTGCCTAATCGCTTCAAAATGATTTACTTTACAAAAATAAAACTATGTGATTAATTTATACGATTTTTGGAATATGATATTTTTCACTTTGTCATTGACACATACATCATATAGATTTTTCTTTACTTTAATTCTGGACAAGAAGTGAAACTTTGTTCATGAAAATTCTGTTTGATTTCTGATACAGAGAGATAGAAAGGAAAGTGCTTTACTGTGGTTGTAGCTAGATGAATTCTTGCTGTGAATGTTTTATGGGTGAGAGGGGCTAGGAATTAGCATAACGACACAAGAGAGTGATTTTAGCAACAACTTTTGTATGCAAAAGAGGCTGGAAAGTCAATTTTAGCATTTTCTAAATTCAATTAAACGTGTTACAAAAAAACAGTGTAGTAATATTGGATTTGGGCAAATAAAAATAAGGTTAAAATTGGAAAATTCCATGTAACGTAAAAAGAGAAGAAAATTTCCCAATAACGTTTAAGTTAGAGGTTTGAGCTATATGTACAGAAATTGACGTCATCAAAGGACATACGTTGCAGAGAAACAAGATCGGTTTGGCCTCTCAGGTTTTCGGCATCAAACTGAACGGATGCTTGTTTATGAGGCTTCCAAACTCCTAAAAGGGGTCAAAAGGAGAAGATACAGTTCATCTAGATGTGCTTGCTGTCAAATGCTGAAAATTTAAACTAAACCCCAGAGTGAATAATGGAGTTGTTCTATGCTGTTTCTAAATACTTCCATTATTCCAGTCATAAAGAAAAAAGAAAAAAAACGATCAATATCATTATGACTGCTGAGAGACATCACAACACAACATGTCAACAAGATATTCAGCTGTTTTTCTTCAGTCAATAAAAAGATAACAGGATATATGTTAGATTTGAAAGGATTCCCTAATCAAATTTTACAAAAGGCTTACTAATACTACATAACATTACATCAACAGAGAGTAGAAAGTGAACCTTGGGTTACTTTTGGCAGTCTTGTAACTCCTGCTTTCCTTATTTTGTCCTTTAATCCACATATTGGATAATCGATGTATCTGACAAAGGGGGGAAAATTGCTTTTTTTCTGGGTAAGAATCTATCTGTATAAAATCATAAATAAAATCTATTCATATGACATTTATCATTTGGTTAGGTTTTGATCTTGAAGTAGTATTTCTTAGCTCCTCAAATCAAGTGGCTTCATGTCCTCTCTGGAGCAATTTCCATTAAAAAGATTTCTGTACACCTTTAGCGATGAAAATCTTTCATATTAAAATGTGAAAAAAAAAAACAATCAACTGATAAAGCTTCATAGAAACGCAAGTACTTATCTAAAAGCAACAAAAAATACTTTAGATTTCTGGTCATACTTATATTAATGATCGCATCAAAATAAACCCATTTTTTTCTAGGAACAAAGTGTAGTAACTGTTCTGATGTTAGATGTCACACTTAGTCCATTTTGTTCTCATTCAGTTATTTTTGTTCCAATCCAGAGTTTTCCTTTTTGATAAACTGGATTTTTCTTATATTAAAAACCGAGTTTGTGTCTAACTTTGCTGTCGTAGAGAGGCAAGTAAACAGGAACACCATGAGTTACTTTCCTTGTTAGAGATTATCTCCCTTGGATAATGTTTTAGATAACTATAGAGCGATTCCCACCTAAAAAAGTTATTGCCGCTTTGTAGAAGAGGCATTTTAAACCATTGTAATTCATTTTATGCATATTGTTATTACTTCAACATATCACCGTAATTAATTAATAACTTTTTCTCTCAGATTATTAAAACTTCATTCATATTTTACCGCAATACTCTCACCCATGTTGACCTGAAAACAACCCTCTTTAATCAACAGAAAGGGGGTCATCTTCCATTATAATAATGCTCATCATCACACAATGTGACATCCATTTGTATACATGCATCCACAATGTTACATTTTGATTATCTTTGAGTAGCCCGACAGATAAGCATCTTGGGGTTATGGTCCGAGGAGTGTGAAACTTATTAAGGATCTGCTACTAGAGGTGTTTGCAAAAGTGTCCCCCTACATCATAGAATGGTAATAAAACAAAAACTGTTGGGCATCTATGATTTAAACTTGGTGAACAAGTCAAGCATAGAATGAAATTTATTTTTACAAACTTTGGTTGGATTTTAAAAAGGATTATAAATTTTATTAATGATTCTATTGGTGGCATTTTTGCGTGAGTCATCCTGTACTAAACTATTCTAAGATGAATAAAATTTCATAAACTAAATCACCCTCCGATGTTTTTTTATCATTACAAATAAATTTGACTGTGGCAAAAATAAAACAAGGGAAAACTTACTTCATATCTGGTTTTAAGAACACTTATTGGATGCATGATGGTGGCGGCAGTACCTCGAGCTGCAGCACCAATCAATAGAGATTCTAACGGACTGGGACTAGATGATCTGAAAATAAATTTTAAAAAAAACTAAGAATTATAAAAATATGTGAAATTTTGTTATAGCCATTTAAAATAGATCAAAAGTGACAGGCATATGAAAATGTGAATGGAAGTGCAAGTCAGAGATCTGATGATCATAAAGCTAGATTCAAGTATAATGCAAAATGTAAAACAATAGCTCTCACAAACCTGTCAAACTCAAAATTTCTATTCCAAAAGACTATGACATATTTTTTTTTCCTTTGAAGAAAAAACAATATAGTATATATATATATATATATATATATATATATATATATATATATATATATATATATATATATGTGTGTTTTTAGGAAAAAGAAATCCAGCAAGTGCTCAATTAAAAGGAAAATCCGAAAAATAAGAGTGTATTTATATTTTGTATTTTGTGTACAGAAAGTTGTTAGATGAGACAAGTCATTGGTACCGTCGGTTTCAACCCCGATGATTAGGACCATTTAAGATATCCATATCAAGCTCTCTTCAGCCAATATTCATCTATCTATATGTGTGTGTGTGTGTGTGTGTGTGTGTGTGTGTGTGTGTGTGTGTGTGTGTGTGTGTGTGTATTCAAGCACGTCTGATTGAACACAACAGGGTTATTCTTTTTTGTGATTTTTCTGGATATCTTTTCAACCCATCTTTATGACAAAAGAAAAATGTATATATATATAAATACACCAAGCCTCTGTAGCGAAAATTGTGGTGTGATGGCATTAATCAATTTCTGTGTGCCTAGCTGGTTATCAGGGGTTAGCTGTGTCTAGCCGGTTGCCGTGGGCTAGCTGCATCTAGCTGTGCCTGGCCATGGGCTAGCTGTGTCTGGCCGTGGGCTAGCTGTATCTGGCCGAGTATCGGGGGCTAGCTGTGTGTAGCATGGACTAGCTGTGTCTAGCCGTGTAGTCCCACTGCTGATAAGTATCCGACAAAGACGGATACTACTTCCCTACCCAGTTTGTGATCATGAAATTAGGAGGTATAAGGAAAATTGTGGTGTGATGGCAGTCATGGAGGCAGGCTGCCAAGAGTGGCATGTGCGAACTCAAAACCCAACCGATAAGGCGAGAAATCATCAGGTTTGATCACGTCTTAATTTGCATATTAATGAGAATATAAGGTCAGCGTTAAGTTGAGTTGAATTGAGTTAAGTTCTTGAGAACCAGACTGAACGTGTTAGAGGTGAGAATGCTCGAATGCTGCCAAGAATCCAGTCCAGGTTTTTTTTTTCTATTAGAAGTAAAAAAAAAAACGGCAACAACAACAATTGCTCCTGATGATAATCGGACACACTGATAGAAAGCGTTTGAGTAGAATATGGCTGAACAATAACTTTTGGACGCCATTTTATACAACATGCCAATTGAAATAAAAAAGACCGTTCGAAAAGATATTCAGAAAAATATAAAAAAAGAATAACTTTGTCGTGTTCAATCAGACATGCTTGAATAATGACTTGCTGCCAAAATATACAAATATGTATATATATATATATATATATATATATATACATATAAATGACAGTATATATTTCAAATTTCAAGATGTTGTCCATTTTACCGTTTATTTTTTAAGTATGTTGAAATGTTTAATTCTTGACATCACTTGTTTTGTAGAGCAGAATCATTCATGTAATTATCATGTCAAAGAAAGAAACATGGGCGTGATTACAAAATCCGAAAATCAGAAGAGAAGTTGCAATTGTGATCGTTTTATATATATATATATATATATATATATATATATATATATATATATATATATATATATGTGTGTGTGTGTGTGTGTGTGTGTGGCATCCGTCAGTCGAAACGACTATGGATCAGCGCCGTATTAAGATGTTGCCTGTATGCATCCTTTTGTGTGACTGTAGAGACCAATTCTTGATTTGCATAGTCTGCCACAGCCTTGACATACGAAGGTTGTTATGCAATTTGCCGCTTCGTCCGGCTGTTCCGCCTGTACACTCGCTCTTCTCCTAGCTCTCTTTGCAGCGTTTTCAACATGGAGGGTCCTCTCGCTGATGATAATCCCCTGACGTATCATTTTCCTCCAGGCAGTTCTGTCAGCTGCAGAGGCTTCTCATGTATTCCTGTCCACCGAGAAAGCCTTCATGTCACACTTGCAGACATCCCTGTAGCGAAGATGGGGTCGCCCCCTCTTTCTTGAGCCTGAGGCAAGCTCGCCATAGAGGTCTTTAGGGATGCGCCCATCATCCATCCTGCGCACATGGCCCAGCCAGCGAAGACGTCGCTCATGCAGTAGGGAGTAAATGGATGGGATGCCTGCTCTCTGCAGAACATCAGTATTACTCACTCTGTCCTGCCATGTGATACCAAGTATCCTATGTATACACCTCATATGGAAAACCTGGAGTTTCCTCTCTTGTGTTGAGTATGTAGTCCAGGATTCACTCCCATACAGTAGAACACTGAGGATGCACGCTCTGTAGACGGTCATCTTGGTGGAAGTGGTAAGGTGCCTGTTTTCCCAGACTCTTTTAGTTAGTTTAGAGAGGGTTGTGGATGCCTTTCCAATCCTTTTGTTTAGCTCCACGTCCAATGAGAGGGTGTCTGAAGCAGTGGAGCCTAGATATTGAAACTGGCGTACGACCTCTAGTGGTGTGCCTTGGATTGTGATGCTGGGTGGGGAGGCGGTTGCTTGTCCCATGACTTGGGTTTTCTTCTGGCTGATGGTGAGACCGAACAGGCTGCAAGCATTAGCAAACCTGTCCATCAGTCTTTGAAGACCATCTTCCTGATGCGATGCTATAGCTGCATCATCGGCAAACAGCATGTCTCTTATCTAAACTGTCCTGGTCTTTGTCCTGGAGTGGAGTCTGGCGATATTGAAGAGACCACCATCTGACCTGGAGTGCAAGCAGATACCATCCGTTGTGTTCTTGAAAGCATGCTTCAGGAGTAGGGAGAAGAAGATGCCGAAGAGTGTTGGGGCCACAACCCTGTTTGACACCACTCCTCACCCCGAACTCAGCAGACATGCCACCGTTTAATTGCACAGTGCTCCTCATGCCATCATGAAAGGATCTTATGATGCTGAGGAGTTTTGGTGGGCATCCAATCAGTGGGAGAATTTTGAATAGTCCATCTCTGCTCACGAGATTGAATGCCTTGGTCAGGTCTATGAAGGCAACATACAGAGGCTGGTTTTGCTCTCTGCACTTCTCTTGCAGTTGGCGTAGGGAGAAGATCATATCGATTGTTGATCTCTCTGAACGAAAGCCGCATTGAGATTCTGGGTAGATTCGGTCGGCAAGAACGTGTAGTCGCAGTAATACTATATGTGCGAATAGCTTGCCAACGAAGCTCAACAATGAGATACCGCGGTAGTTGTTGCAGTCAGCGCGGTCCCCTTTGTGTTTGTAGATATTTGCGTCTCTCATGCCCTGAGGCACTGAGCCTTCTCTCCAACACTGTATCAGAAGACTATGGAGGGGCTCAAGCAGGCTAGCCTTTCCACTTTTTAAGACCTCTGCTGGAATATAGTCCTTTCCTGAGGCTTTTCCTGATGGCAGTCTGTCTATTGCCCAGGATAGTTCTTCTATGGAAGGCTCCTCATCGAGCTCATGCATCAGCGGTAGACGATCAATGGCATTCAGGGCAGACTGATGTACCATGTTTTCCCTGGAGTAAAGCTCGGAGTAGTGTTCAACCCATCTGTCTAGCTGTTTAACTTTGTTCACCCGATTTAAACTTCAATGAAGCAGTTTTATTAATTATGGGTCCTGTAGCTCTCCTGATCCCGTTATACATATTTTTTATATTTCCTGTATCAGCTGCATGCTGGATAGACTTGGAGAGCTCCATCCAGTAGTTGTTTGCAACTTCTCTTACAGCCTTTTGAACTGCCCTTTTGGAAAGCCTCAGTGCAGCCAGCGATGTAGGAGATAGGTTGGCCTTGTATGAGAGCAAGGACAAACGCTTTGCCTCTATCAGAGGGTTGAGGGTAGCAGAGTTGGCATCATACCAGTCATTGCGCTTGCTACCTGTCCTCCTCCAAAAGACTTTGAGAGCTGTAGAGTGGATGGCATTTTTCAGTGTTTCCCACTGTTCAGATACAGTCCGGGTGTTATCTCCTTGAATTTCGCACTGCAATCTTAGTATGTGGTCTTGCTAACATCAATACGGGCAACACCCGCCTGTTTAGTGCATTAGAAATCTTTGGGTTGAAGTTTGACTCTACTGCATATTAGGGAATGATCTGTATCACAATCAGCACTGTGGTAGGCTCTAGACATGAGAAAATGTTTGAGGTACCTTCGTCTAGTAATAATTAGATCGAGCTGGTGCCAACGCCCTGATCTGGGATGTCTCCAGGACACTCTGTGATGCGGTCTGGCAGCAAAGAATGTGTTGGTAATGCAGAGGTCATGGTAGGCACAGAGTTCTAGAAGGCGCTGGCCGTTACCATTGCATTTGCTACTCCAAAGCTACCAAGGCAGCTCGGCCATGCATCGTTGTCGCCACCCACACATGCATTAAAGTCCCCAAGTATAATCAGGTCTTCATTTTGTGGAAATGCCTTGATGGTGCTATCCAGCTGTGTGTAGAAGTGCACCTTGATGTCGTCAGGCGCTGCGAGTGTTGGGGCGTACACACATAATAGATTAATTGTTCCATCTGCGGTGTTCAGTCATAGTGAGATTAGGCACTCAGAAGCTGAATCAGAGAGTTGTACGTTCTGAAGCAGTGAGTTTCTGACTGCGAAACCAACACCGTGTTCCTGGACCTCCTCTTCCTGTTTTCTTTGCCAGAAGAAGGTATAGTCCGATTCCTTTAGGCATCCAGTGTCAGCTAAGCATGTTTCTTGTAGTGCAGCGACGTCTACTTTGAGTCTCGATAGCTCGTTGTTGATGATGGCAGTTTTTCGAATATCGGAGATGTTGCGTATGTCGGTAGATAGGCCAATCGTCATAGTACGAACATTCCAGCACCCTAGCCTGAGTGTTAGGTTCTTTGTGTTTCTTTTGGTTTTGTTTGGTGCAATGGTTACTGGCCACTTGTTGGAATCATCCTATACCCTACGCACCCAGTAGGGTAGGTGGCCAGTGGCGGGATAGCACCTTACTGACTGAGGGCTGCTCAGTTTTGTGGCGGGCGGTAGCTGTCCAATGAAATTAAATAACTTCTCCCACCGTTAGGACCAACCCCTGGCGCCCAGCTGTACGCCAATTGAGCTGTAGGCTTATAACCGGTGACTGTCGCTCCCCTGTTTAGTCCTATACAGATGCATAGCTGAAGTTTTCTCTCCAGAGCGCTGGCCAGGGCAGATCTGTGGAGAGACTGGGTTGCCCAATCGTCAGAATCCTCCTCTCGGTCTTGCTGGTGTTGCCCAGAGGAATGGAAGTACCAGTTCGTCCGGCACCAGGTTGACTGCAGTAGCTACCAGAGCAAGGCTGAGTACAGAACTTGTCTGCCTGTGGGGCTACACTCCAGATTTTCTGTTAGGGTTTACTCCCTTAGCCTTTATCGAACCAACGAATAACCACAAGGCAGTGGTACTATTTACCCATAGCTGGGGGCCTGTTCATGGGCATCAGGGCTTGTCCATACATTGATGGGCCTGGCATGCCGCATTAAATTATATATAAAACCATAATATATATGTATATATGGATAGGATAGGTAAAGGTGGTTTTTATGTGCTTTGGAGAATGTCATGCTATGGAACTAATTCTAAATATATAATTTCCCAGAAGAATTATCATCTGACCAAGTGTCACCATTTTTATTCCCAGTAGTATAACATGTTCCTGGGTATCTGAAAATACACATAGTGTGCATACTACTCCAGAGCAATTGACAGGCAAGACTGATCATCAAAAAGAGAATACTAACAAATAACACTTATAGCTGTAGCTGATTTTACCATGATCACACAGCCATTCCTATTAATATGCAATAACATGCCTGTCCAAAACTCGTACATATCTTCAACAATGATTTTGTATGGTTGCATGTTAAAGAACCATTTTCCATACACAAATGATAGGTGAAATCAATAGTGATGGTTAAAAGATGCTTCAAAAACGAAAGCTCTTAGGATGCAGACAATCATTTAGCTTGAGAGGGAATTTAAATGCCCACTAGACACTATCTTCGAGTGTTTAAGGTTTCTATGTTCAGAGTTTTTTCAGGACAATTTGGCATGAAGATATTTCCCCTTATAAGTAAACCTTGACCAAATATTCAAGATAACATAGAATTCGAAACCCTAAATAATATCCCTTCATAACGGCTACAAACTTGCTTTTATGAGGAATGATACATCTTCTCAAAATGATGTTGCTTTTATTAGCAGTACTAAGTTGAATACTAATTCTTGTCTTGAATCTAATAAAACCAATAAATCAAAAGAAATATATACAATAACTCAGTTAAATGATCGATTGGAGAAAGTGTAATTAATGTTCTTCTATTCTTTA
This sequence comes from Euprymna scolopes, assembly GCF_053919585.1. Classification (NCBI taxonomy): domain Eukaryota; kingdom Metazoa; phylum Mollusca; class Cephalopoda; order Sepiida; family Sepiolidae; genus Euprymna; species Euprymna scolopes. The sequence goes on from NC_136488.1 coordinate 47,030,769, forward strand.
CTAACTCAACGTTTGAAAAGAAAAAAAGAATTTAATGGAATGGATATCTATGTATCTTATATATGCGTTAGCCTCAGGAAAGGGACCTCGAACTTGTACTGAATGAAATTAAAAACAAAGTATATTATTATTAAATGAAACCATTTATCTATGGTGCTAAGAACATAGGAAATGTGACAGGCATCCGTGGAAGTGTTTTAAAATTGTGTGTCAGTGTCTTAGTTGGGTCCACCTATGGTGAAAATGTGTTCATTTAAGGATTAAAAAAAGATGACATCAGAGTTGTTCAGCAAGTAACTGCTGAGATTTCTCTGGTAGTGTGTATCAACGAAATTGTTTGAGATCATGTTGGGTCATGTTGACAAAATTGTTCCAGGTTGTGTCAACAGAATTATTCAGGGACCATGCCAGGTTGTGTTGATGGAAATGTCTGGTATCGTGTCATGTCACATCAATGATATTGTTCATGTTGAGTTGTATAAAAGGTAGGGTTCAATTTACATTTATTGTTCAGTTGACTTGAAGGTTGTTGCAGTCGTACTGCCACATATGATAACTATAATTTTGTTGTTTTTTTTTATATTTAAGTTCATTTCTCTTCCTCATGAAATTATAGCAAATTCACAATTGGATATCAGTAAGGATTATACAGTGAACTTGTAATTAAGGAGGTTCCGCATCTTAGATTTGGATTTTATTTTTCTTTTGTGAATTTTTCCCAGTTTCAAGACATTTGTCTGATGCAGCCTAGTTTTTCTTTCTCAGTTAACTCTGGCCATTGATCCATCTGCAATGGTTTCTGTTGCTCTATATTTATAGCTTAAAACAATTCTTCTGAAGTTTCAATAGAATTTATTTATCAGTTTGAATTCTGACCAAACCAACACAAGAAGAGAATAGCATGATTATAAATACCCAAGATTTGTCTTCAGTGTATGTACAAGGGAAAAATAAATGCCCACACCAGGAACACATCTTGTAATCGTCTGCAAAATATGAACAAACAATAAAATTCAGTATTAAGATAAGTTTACCATGTTTAATCTTATATATATATATATATATATATATATATATATATATATATATATATATATATTATAGCTATTAAAAAAGGAAGACTGACTTTTTTGTATCCGTGGTAAAAAGAATGGAGAGAAAACATGTAATAAAGGTTTAAAAAAAAAAATTAAATAAACAAGTGGGTAGAGTCAGCTGACTGGGTTTCGCCCTCACTTTTCAAAGCCGAATCGAGGGTTTGTTTTTTTACTGTTATTAATGTTGTTATTTCACTTATTACTATTCTATTTAGCATTTAATTCCCTATCTTACTTAATTTTATTGATATGGTTAGTTCTATTAGTATCATTATGAGTATTGCTATCAATAATATCATCATTATTTGTATCATATTTTTCTCAGTATTACTATTATCATCAACACCATTAGTAGATATAGTAGTAGTATTACAATTTTGTCATTTAATCTAATTTCCCGGGCAACGCCGGGACATGGCTAGGTTAGTATACATAAAGAAGGGTTAGAGAATCTAGGGCAATTGCTCTTGACATATCAAAGGCCTTCGATAAGGTATGGCATAAAGGCCTACTTCACAAGATTTCCAGCTACAGTATAACTGGAAATGTTTTCTCAATCATTACATCATTTCTCTCTGATAGGCTCATAAGAGTAGTGGTTGATGGGCAGAAATCAGAGGTCCACAGTATTAATATTGGAGTCCCTCAGGGGTCCATCCTGGGCCCAACTCTCTTCCTAATCTACATCAATGATCTCCCAAATCACATACTTAAAGCATCCGCTGACATCTATGCTGATGACATGACCATCTATGGCAACACATCAAAGGCCGTAAATGACAAAGTTCTCTCTGATTCTCTCTCCTCTGATCTTGAGCACGTAGTACAGTGGGGGAAGAGGTGGCTGGTTACTTTTAATGAATCTAAAACCAAGCTCCTATCTTTACATCATCAATGCTCTGATCCCCATCTGGCATCAATTGAAATGGATAGCTTTCGTCTAGGGGAGGCTCCATGTTTTGATAAGCTTCTGGGATTGACCTTTACTCCTGATCTGAAATGGAACACGTACATCAAGTCTGTTGCCACGATCACTGATAAAATGGTAGGATCATTCTACCGCTCCAGAAGATATATCACTGCTGATGCAATTTTCTATCTATATAAAAGCCAAGTACGTCCAAGGATGCAGTACTGCTGCCACATCTGGGCAGGAGCTGCTAAAAAGCTTATCCTGCCTTGACAGAGTACAAAATAGACTTTGTGGCTTAGTGGGGGATGCCCTTTTCTCTTCCCTGCTACCTCTCTCCCACAGAAGAGACGTTGTGAGCCTGTCTTTGTTTTATTGTTATTTCCATGGCAAGTGCTCGTCTGAGCTTCAGTCTCTGTTCCACCTCACCAATCTTTCACAAAAACACTTGTCTAGCTAAAACCACTCTCAATAATTTTCCCCACTCTTTATCTGTGCCTAAATCAAAACATAGATTCCATGAACAAAGCTTCTTTCTTAGAAGTGCACGCCTGTGGAACTCTCTTCCGTTTGCCTGTTTCCCACCTGACTACAACTTGGATGTCTTCAAGTCCAACATAAACAAATTCCTGATAAACCACCCCGTTAAGTAAGACACTTTATCAAATCTCCATTACTAATGATTACTATGATATTATCCCATTGATTACTGTACACTCTATAACTCTTATCCTCGAATGGCCTCTGGACCTTGATGAGTGGCGATTCCTATGTAAAAAAAAAAAAATAAGACACTTTATCAAATCTCCATTACTAATGATTACTATGATATTATCCCATTGATTACTGTACATGCAATACACCTTATCCCCGAGTGGCTTCTAGTCCTTGATAAGTGATGACTTCTATGTAAAAAAAAAAAAAAAAAAAGAATCTACATAAAATCTAAAAGTGTATTTTCATGTAAAATTTACCAAGGAAGATAATCAAGGCATTCTTGAATAATCAAGTGCATCTCTAAGGGGGTCCTTAAAACATCAAATATATTCTATTTTGATTAAATTTATATTGTGTGTAAAATTCTCTCAGAAAGACAATGGAAGTGGTCCTGAATCTCTATGTTACTCTCGTTATGCCCCAACCTCAAAGTGACCAATATGGGTACAAAATCCTGTTAAAACTTCAATGAAATATTTCAGATTTTAATGAAATTGAAATTACATGTATGAGACACTAATAGAGAGTTTTCAAACATTTCAGCTTGTTTTGATTATATTAGAGGATGAAATGGACAGAGGGGGAACAATAAAGCAAAACAAATAATATGGTATATCTTATTTAATTGGAATTCATTTTTGAGATGAGTATTATTTATTAATTTTATTTATTGCAGACTATTATCCTCATCTTTTCTTAGTTGTTGCACAACGTTTCGGCCAACTATTCCTTTGGCCTTTATCACAGTTATCACCTGACAAAGGCCAGAGGAATAGTTGGCCGAAACGTCATGAAACAATGAAACGTCATGAAACAACAAGAGATGAGGATCATAGTCCGCAAAAAATTAAATGATATGGTGTTATGAACATAGTGAAAAAAGTACAAAATAATGACCCCCATTTCATTTAATTATATTTGTATTGAGTGATGTATTATAAAACAGCTGAGATTGAACTCACTACACGAGTTTGTAGTGTAATTCAAATCTTGTCCCTAGCTGAATACTTGATGCTTTGCAAGGGCTATCAAGAGTATTTTTTTATCGTGACTCCATAACTAGATGGGTTACCTACCACAGCTTAAGTAGAGGCCCATCTACCCTCGACAGAAGGATAGACCGCACTAGTTTCCCAATCTGGTATTTTTTACCTTGCGGTACATACAGCACCTCACCTTCTCAAATAGTCACCCATCTACTACTGGCCAGGCTCAACATTGCTTAACTTCGGTGATCTGGCAAGAACCGGTGTGTCAATATATATATATACATTTTTTACATAGGAATCGCCACTTATCAAGGTCCGGAGGCCATTCGAGGATAAGGGTTATAGAGTGTACAGTAGTCAATAGGATAATATTGTAGTAATCATTAGTCATAGAAATTTGGTAAATTGGATTACTTAAGGGAGCGGTTCATCAAGAATTTGTTTATGTTGGACTTAAAGACAATCAAGTTGTAGTCAGCTGGGAAGCAGGAAAATGGAAGAGAGTTCCACGGGTGTGCAGTTCTAAGAAAGAAGCTTTGTTCATAGAATCTACATTTTGATTTAGACACAGATAAAGAGTGGGGAAAATTATTCACAGTGGTTTTAACTAGACGGGTGGTTTTCATGAAAGATTGGCGAGGGGGAACCAGAGATTGGAGTTCAGACGAGCACTTGCCATGGAAATAACAATAAAAGATATAGTCACCTGAATAAAATTTGAGAGTCTACTTTATTTAACCCATAGGGGAGGAGAAAAATGCATGCAACATATGAGAGAAAGACCTCAAATACAGTATAACATTTAGCCCTGTCCTAACAATTCCACAGTCCTGAACCATTGTAACTTGCATAAAAGATTCAAATTTAAAGAAAGAATGAGAAAATTTATTTTTAAATTTACTCACCGGTACAAGACCACGCCATAATCCTGGAATACTCTCCTGCTTCAGGACATTCACAACAACTGAAATAATTCCAGTGTGTCCTTTTCTAAAAAATAATTATGAAATAAAAGATAATCAAACAAATAGATTGTTCAATATGAAAATTAAGAAAAAATTGTGACAGGGACAATAAAGGTTCTGATGGCAAGAGAATAACAAGTGTAGACTCTGTAGATGAAGTGCAAAACTATTGAACCACATAAATATATAGCATGCAGACATGATGCTTAAGAAATTCGATAAAACCATCCACTATTCTTACAGTTACATACTCACAAAATGGAACTGTTTAACCTGACACAGTGATATGAGACAAGAAGAGTAGCAACCCTAGATGAAGTCAATATCCCTAATGATGCTTTTTTTAAACGGAGCTGAGAGTAAGAAGATAACTAAATACTAAGATCTTATGCATGACATAAAAAGAAACTGGAATTTCAGTAATCATAGGATCTACTGGGTTCATGAAAAGAATTTCAAAAATATCTTGTGAATATACCCGGTGAACTAAGTGCAAGCCTCCTGCCTTAGGTCAGCAGATGTGGCCTCTGACCCTGTTGAAACTGCAATGGCCGATGATCATCTTCTCCGGGAGTGCTTAACAGGATTCTCAACGTTGAAGGCTTTGTGTCGATTTCCGCTGAAAATCAATTAGCTTCTCATGCAAGCCAAAAAGAAAACAAACTCAGGGGGTTCTAGTCTACTAAAAGTTAATTCACAAAAATTACAGGTGTTTTACATATGTACAATTGTTCAGTTCGATTACACGAGAAAAACAGTCCAAAATCTTATTCTTTGTTCTCCACGCTTATATTCCAAGGGAAAGGGTTGGTTGGGGAAATCCACTCGACCACTCCGGATTCAACATGTCACTCAAGATATTCCAGAATCCTTTGCATGTGTGCACCTCTGCAAGGCTTGCGAATCGGGGATCAGAACTCAAAATTATTCACATGCTTAGAAGGATAACACTTTGACCTCTTGCACTCAAAAAGCCAGACATCCTGAGCACGGGTTCGTCCGGTTCATTCTAACTTTAATCTGACATCTCTTGTCACTTTTCTCAAACAATAAAATATATTAATTTTTTAATTTTATTTATTGTGGACTATTATCCTCATCTTTTCTTAGTTGTTTTATGATGTTTCGGCCAACTATTAAAAATTAATAAATAATACTCATCTCAATAATGAATTCCAATTAAATAATAAATAAAATATATGTCTGTTTCACAAAAACACAATAAAATCATCATTTTAAATAGGTTACTCACAGCTGTCTGGGATCCAATTAACATTTAACAGACAATCTCAGCATAATTACCCGGCCTTACTCAGTGTTTTAGGGGGTCTTAATTTCCCCAATGGGAAGCAATATCGCTCCCCTAGGCAGTCATGCTACAAAGTGTAGATCCATACAATTGTGCTTAAAGGTATGGTTAAAATCCTAAAAAGATATCTTGGTTGAAGTCTTTGAAATAGTGAGTAATTGTTTGGAGCTCAGTAGGATGTGTCAGCCCCAGCAAAAATAACAAAAATAAAAAGATAAGAAAATTGAAAAAAAAAGGGGTAATTGTAAACAACCTTTAAACTTAGCCACACAAAACAAAAATGCTGTTAAGTACTACTTGTGGGTAATATACTTTTAGAGTTGAATGCAGAAATTGTTTAATACAAGATAATTACTCTCTACTTATATATAAAAGGCAAATTGTGTGTGTGCGTGTGTGTGTGTGTGTGTGTGTGTGTGTGTGTGTGTGTGTGTGTGTGTGTGTGTGTGTGTGTGTGTGTGTGTGAATTCATTCCCTATGCTGGGATAATTTTTATGTAATTTCACACAAACATACTTTATGTGTCTGTGAGTGCTCTTAAATAGTCTCTGATAAGTATTTAATTGAAAAATCTGATTAAAGAAAGAACAGGCTGATTTTGAACAAAGTTATAACCTTATAAAGCCTAACATCACAAGTGTATTTATAAAATCAACAGTAGGTTCTTTGATAAGACAGTGGAATGTTCAAAATGATTGTTTCTGTTTAGAGCACAACTGAACCAAGATATTTGACTTTTGAATTTTAAACTTTAATTAAAGATAATTTTATAAAATCAACAGTAGGTTCCCTACAATGTAATGTAAACTACAATGCATTATAGACTTAGTCAGTCCAGGAAGGCATATGAAGTTTCCTCCCTGTGCACCACAGCGGGTCCCAAACTAGAGCAGGCAATTAATCGATTTGATTAAAGACTGTGCAATTTCACCGATTTTGATAATAAAAATATGGTGTGGAACATTTGTTGATCCTCATTCAATTCCAGGCAACATCTGGTCTCCCTGCTAGTAATTAATACTAAACGGTTTAATTATGTATGATTGTCAAGGTTTGATCTCACACTTACTCATCACCTAATACAAAGATTGGTTGGTTTAACCATGAGACATAGAAACATTTGAAGTTAGATTTTAGTTGTGGTTTAGAACTTGAGCAAAACAAAACAGATAGGCATGTTTAGACTTCTCTTGAAGATTACCAGAAACAACACATAAAATAAGATTCATATTATATATAGAGCCACCGATGAAATCATTAATAAAATTCACAAGTCTTTCTGTAATCCAACCATCTTTTACACAAATAAAGTTAATTCTATGCCTGACTTGTTCACTAAGTCTCACTAAAATAAAATAAAAAAGTATGATACAAATCATGTAGATATCAATAGATTGGCTGCATATAGATAAATAGAAAGATAGATAGACAGATACATATATAGACAAATAAATAGATAGATAGATCGACAGATAGATATACATATAGACTGATAGATAAACAGATAGAAAGATAGACAAACAGACAGATAGGTAGACAGATATACAAATAGGAAGATATATAGGTAGATAAACAGACTGACAAGTTGATTGCTAGATAGAAAGATAGACCAACAAATATATAATGTCTCAGTAATGAATGTCCGACAGGTTTTGCTTTATCACCATTCAATGATATATGGGGACACTTAGATGATCGTTTCATCAGTAGGAAGAATGATTTTTAATGGGCTTTACACTTACCAGATTGTAACCCCTGAGATCTGTAGGGTTAACTTAAAGATAATATATATCAAAGCGATTCCCAGATTATTCCTGAACTGAAGAAGTCTGTAATGTGGCTGTTATATTTTCACTCGAACTCACATGTTGCATACAGAGACAGTTGCAAAAGAACAAAAAAAAAAGAAATTTGACTCTGTTTTTCTTTTAATTGAAATGAAGGGTATTTATTAGTGGTACTTTCCAAACCATGCTTGCATCTTGTTTTTTTTTTACAATTTATCTCGTCTGCCATGTGGTTAACAAAACTTTCATCTCGACGTGGGGCAACACATTCATCTCACACTGGCATATGTTTGCTGGTAGTTCACCATATGATATCTTTCTTCTTGCTACACTTTTCTTTTTCCTATTCTTCCTCCACTGTGACGTCACCTCATGCAACACCTTGGTCATTTGCATACATGTCATGCCACTGCTGCTGCTACATATGCATCAGCAATTCTGTTACAAGGTCATCACAGCCCAAATCAGTTATATTCAGGTGTGCTTGCAATGCTCATTTGTTAGATATCATTGAACAGTGATAAACAAACAAAAAACTGTTGGACTGAAACTCGGTGGACAAGTCAGGCATTAATGAGAGTTTATTTGTACCAAGCATGGTTAAATTTGAGAAAGGATTGTGAATGCTAATTATTCTATGTAAAATACTAAATAGCATTATGTTAGGCTAGACTGGATGGTTTAAAAGGATGGTAAAAATTTCTTGTCTGAGTTGCGGAATGAACAGCTTATATTAAGACAAGTAAGAAATCAGGATCAAAGATGCCCTGTACATTAAATACGGAATAAAGGTACTTAACTCGAAGACATCTGGCAACCAATTCATTACTTATATAGAAAATAACTTTATGTTTGTATGAAAATAAATGCAATGAATAAAAGATATTATTAAAGTCCTTCATCCAGTAATCATTCTTTTAAAAATGAGATTCTACTATTTTTAGGGAATTACATGTAAACAACCTAAAAAGGTAGATGATAAAACGAAATGAATAAAGAGCATGTTTCAGACTTTAGAGTGTAAGGATCATTTTTGTACATAAATTTAACATAAAAAGGATTACCCACTTCTGGACCAATTTTGCTGAATAAAGAAAGACTTTTATTTAAATGTATCAATGTAAAAGTTTGACCCATTTCTTGCATAAATAATTAAATCAAAACAACCCTTTATATAACAGACACACCAACTTTTTTATATACTGTTTATGCATATGCAATATTAGCCATAAAGTTAATTAATTTGCATATTGGTTTTCAAAAAAGACATTTTATCAATAAACTATTATTTGTTAATGATTGTTTTGACTTTAATATAATACTAGCAATTCACCTCAACTTTGCTCGGGCCCTATGTACTGTTCATAACTTTATGTGCATATGTATATATATATTAAAAAGTTTGACTCATATCTAGGTAATACACATCTAAAATTTCAAGTGTTTAGGCCCAAAATTCGCAGAGGAGTTTGGTAGAGTCTGCAACGGTCAACTCTTTCAACTTTGACCTCTTGGAAGCCAAATTTTCGCCCATAAACTGATTAAAAAGCTTGCTGCATTTCTGAATATCCTTTATGTAAAATTTCAAATGTTTAGACCCAAAATTTGCTGAATAATTTGCTAGAGACTGCAAGGGTCAAATCTTTTGAACTTTGACCCCTTGATAGCCAAATTTTTGGCCAAAAACTGATTAAAAAGCTTGCCCTATATCTAAATACACTTTATGTAAAATTTCAAATGTTTAGACCAAAAATTGACTGAGAGGTCAAATATTTTTAAACTTTGACCCCAATTTTGATCCCCTTAACATTTATTGTTTTGGGCTTAAATCAAGTTAAAAAGTTTGATCCATGTCAAAGGAACCTACATCTAAAATTTCAAGTGTTTAAACCCAAAATTGACGGAGGAGTTTGGTAGCGTTTTCAAAAGTCAAATCGTTTAACTCTGACCCCTTGACAGCCAAATTTCTGTCCAAAAACTGATTAAAAAGATTTTCCAAAATCTCAATGCCCTTTATGTCAAATCTCGAGTCTGTAAACTGAAAATTGACAGAGTAGTTGGGTAGGGAAATGTACACACACACACACACACACACACACACACACACACACACAGACAACTTCACTTTTATAGATACATCAATATAGTTCTGCTTCGCTATATTTTCTAGATAAATATTTTATATTTGTGTTCAAATTTTCTTTTCTTTTCTTTAGAGGAACGAACATGAGTTTTAACAAGTTGCAATCTATTTCTAAATTTCCAGTGAAAAATCACATCAATTTTCTTTTCTATCTTTATGGTCATACTTAACAAATGAATAACGTTGTATCAAAATTACCAAAATGTTAAAATTTATCTATCAATATGAATAAATAAGAAAGATTTTTTTCTTTGTTCACAACAAAATTATGAATAAAGTATTCATTATGTTTAATCAATGTTTCAAGCAGCAAAATATTCTTAGTATTTGGAGAGGATAAGTGAACATGTTTTCCAACCAGTAAAGTATAATCTTTAGAAATCTTTTCATGCCTAACAGAACATAACTTCTACTCACCCTGAAGACTGTATCCGTGTCTTTACAAGATCTAATGGTTGGAACAAAAGCGCTGAACATGTTCCACTGAGGGACCCAGCAAGAAAAGATTTTAAAACGGGTACCTGAAAATAAATAATAATAACAATAATAACAAGCTACATGCACAAGGCGGTCATACAAAAACTGTTGCATATTTAAAACACAAAAGGACATCACATGAAATAATGAAAACTGAAACTATATAATTGTAACTTAACCCACCTACGCCCCTGCCTTCTGCCCCCAACATTTTTTTTCTTCTGTGTGTTACCATAAACTGGCACCACACCCAATAAGTGAGGAGGGTCAAGGAGGATGGAAAGACCGAGGAGTGAAAGCACTAGCCAACTGCTTGATGCAAAGAGTAGTGGGACTTTGGGTAGGCTTATTGCCACCCAAAATTCCAGTAGAGGTCAATGATCGCTGCTGATGAGGAATCAATGGTAAATGGTTGTTGCGATAATGAAAATTCATTTGCAAAGGTTATCAAAAGAAGTGGAGAGTATTGAAAATCTAGAGAGACTTGTCGTCACTCAGACCCCAAAGAACACCACAAGTTGTTCTCAGCAAGAAATCTTTGATGATGGCTTGCATGACTACTCCTAGTGAGTAAATAATAATAATAATGAAATTAAAATTCACATTTGATTTATTTCAGTATGAACCATGTGTTTATAATGATATTTCTCTACAGCTGTAAAACCTTGGCAATGAGTTACGATATATTACGATGGATATTTGGTCTCTACATACACATATACGTACACATACATACATCATTCCACTTATACTCACATTGTATACGCTTTATTGGACGCTATTTCATAGGTTCCTTATGCAATAAATGCTCTATCGAATTATGTTTTCTTTGATTTGTTACTTTGCTTTTATTAACACATGCCTGTCTTGTGAACACAAAAATATATACGGAATAACCGGCGCAATGTCCACTTGGAATCCTGTCAAATGGAATTGATAACAGTCTTTATTTCTGTCTTTCTTCTTTTTTTCCTCCTATATTCATTACTGTAAATTTTCTAGTTGCATACTGCATATTAAACCCATATAATTGGAAATCCAACACATACAGAGAAAAAAGAAAGACTGAAAAAAAAAATGACCGTCATCAATTCTATTTGATATGTATCTCGAAATATACAATATTTAATAGGTGAGAGTAAGTTACCTCCCTTTGATAGAATTCCATACTTCTCTCCCTTGTATCTTTCCTGACCGTGCATATATTGAATTTTTCATATATGACTAGTTCACCATTTCGCATATATCAGTTAACTTCCTATACTTAACTTAGGTGCTTGTCCAAAATTCCCCCAATATTAAAAAATAAACTTAAAAGAAAAATCTGGATGACATACGTACCCGTGACGGAAAGAAAATATCGAAAACCCACATTCTGTAGCCAAACCAAACGGATAGTTAAGATATTGCGACGATATTAGAAAGCCATTCTTAACATGGAAACATTGAAAAAACTCAAATTTGCTAAAAAAAAAAAATGATTTTCTTTATAAGAATAAAACTACTTGATCAAATTATATGATTTTTGGAATACGATCTTTCCATCATGGATACATAGAGTATAACAACTGCTAAATGTAAATGTAGTATTACAGTGATTGAAGATTCTAGCTAGGAAAACGATAGACATATATAAGGTACAGTAACAAGGATGACCATAGACTCCCCTCCCCAACACTTTGGAATGGCCTACTGCCTAATTTATTTTGGTATTTTTTAGAAATGAACAAATTTTTCTAAGTTAAAATTCTGGTAACATGACAACACTATTTTTAAATAACTTTTTCACTTTTTGGCTAGAATCAAACTATAGTATCTGTACTCATACTACACTTTATCTTTTCCGTCCTTGGTTGGTAGAGGAAAAATCCTTCTAGATTGAGGCAATTTTTATTTCAATCCAGAAGACTTTTTCTTTTGAAGACTTTCTCCACATTAAAAACTGACCTTTTATCTAACTCTGTGTAGTAGCAAAAGTTGAAAACGCAAGCAAAAAAAAAAAAGTATGATTCTCAAATTTTATTAACAAGTTTCCAAAACACGATGCCAACTTTCTCCAATTTGGTAAATGAGTAACTTGACACAAATGATGGCAACTCAATCTTTTCTCTTTTCTCTCACTGAACAATCGATGTGGTTTCAACTTCTCTCTCCCGGAAAGAAAGTTTCTACTCTTTTTATTTAAACGAGAATTCAATCATGCAACAAAAAAAAAAATGCTCATTTGCATAACTGAAATTTGATTGTTGCACGAAAATAACAAGATTCTATCTTGTAAGCAGAACACTCTGGGTTCAATCCCAGATGAACTTTGCGACTGTCACTTGTGGATCCACGTGATAGGTATTACACTCTGGCCTTGTGGAGAGGCAAGTACGTAGAGAAAACGTAATTTTCAACAGTACATAAGAGTTAAATTTTCAGCTCAAAATACAATTTTCAAGGATGAAATGAATCAACACTTTTATACTCTCCCTTTCATGACTGAATGTTTTTTACACTCAGCAACCAAAATATGACAACAGATAAAGAAATAAGACAATAAACACATGAAACTTTTATTGAACTAAATAATACAATTGATTACAACAAAACTTTATCTTCAGAACAAAACAAAAAACAAAGATAGATAAAAAAAAAAAATAGGATGAATAAGGGTTTTAGGGGCATAAAATGGCACAATCTTTCATTTAAAAATTGACATTAACATTTCAAATTTACATTAAATTTGATTCATAGTCATTAAATACTACTTAAACAAGATGCCTTGAATTTCAATTTCTTCTTAAGCTTGACAAAACTCCAACCTATGGTTCCCCCTTGCCAAACTTTCACAAAAGAAAACACTCGACAAGCTACAACCGCTATATACGATTTCCTCTAACGCTGCCTAAATCTAAACCCGGATTCCATAAACAAAGCTTCTTTTATAGAACTGCCCGCCTGTGTAACACTGTTCCACTGGCCTGCTTCCCGGTTGAATACAACATGGTAGCCTTCGAATCCAATGTAAATAATTTCTTGTTGAGCCGTCCCCATAAATAATTAAATTCTACCCAATTTACACCATTAACGATTAATACAGTACCGCCTTACATTCATTAACCCTTATCCTTGAGTGGCCTTCGGACTTTGATAAGTGGTGACCCCAAGTAGGAAAAAAAAAATTATTTTAACCTTAAATTTTAGACATTTTCGAGAATCAAAATCATTTAATAGATTTTGAACAAAACTAGAATAAGAATTCTAGGCATAAGGTTTAATCGCATTATATCTTGATTTTAAATTTTTTAATCATTTTAAGGTGACATAAAAGTGATGCAAAACCTGTTTGGAGAAATAATTTTATCCTTCCTGGGACAGGTATTCTTCTCGGTATTTATAAATTTATTTTATTCTTTACAATCCATATTTTATTTTTATATTAAGCGAGCGTGATGTGAAGTAGTAACAGTCATTAATGGGATGTTTAAGTTTTATGTAAATAACTTTTAAAACTATTCATCCTTGGATTGTTTTATTTTTTGAGGCTTTATTTTTGGAGATTTATTGTTTTATTTTTGGAGCTTATAATATTCGCATATAAAATATAATCAGATTGGCTATGTTAAATAAAACCGTTTCTTTTTTACTTCTGCTTCCTGTTTAGTGGAAGTCTTGCCAGCTGTTACCGGTGTATGCCAACAAAAAGTCCCTTCTGATTAATAATTACATAATTCCAGTTTAATTTTAAAACTACATAAAAAAAAAGCTAGTCTTCACTTTGAAATGCTTCGTTTTTTGGAATGGTTTTATTTTTACTAAAATATATTTTATTTTGAATTTTATTTTTTTTCCAAAAAAGTTTTTATGTAATAAAAACTGTATTTTAAAAGTTTACATGAAAAAGTCTTCATTTTTTAATGTTTTTCTTTAAATATTTTGTAATTAAAATATATTTTTTTAGTCTTTACAGTTAAATGCTGTTTTTAAGTTTACATGAAAAATTTTTTTTTGCATTTTAAATTAAAAAATATATTTTTATTACAAAATATTAAAAAAAAAACATTTAAAAGTAAAGACTATTTTTATGTAAATTTTTAAAATATTTTTCAAAATAAAGACTAATTTCATGTAGAGTTTAAAAACTAAACTGGAACTTTTCCTCTGTATACACTGGCAAGACTTTGCAAGACTTCCATTATTAAACAGTAGGCAGTAGTTAAAAGAAACAGTTTTATCTAACAAAACCGAATGTTTTTGTACTTCCTAAAGTTGTAAATAATAAATCCAAGTATTTACATTTGTTTATATTTTTTTTATTATTAATAATCACAGTTTTTCACCTTTAATTAAATACATTCGAATGAGTCATACTTTTGTGGTTACAATTTTTAAAAAAAGAAACAAAAAAACTTGTTGGTGCCAAGAATAAGTGCTAAAATTTTATTTTTGTAAAGAAGAATGCCATTCAAGAAAAAGTAATTACCAACTAATTACACAACATTTAACAATATAACAACATAGTTTACCATCTCATACAGATTGATCAAATATAAAAATATAGTTAACATATACTTTAAGAATACCCGTCCCAGGACGAGTAAAATTAATTGCCTGAACAGAATGGTTTTGCATCACTTGTATGCCAACATACAAAGATTAAAATGACAATAGAATGGATGAAATTCAATGCAAAGCTGCTATATTTTAATTTTTAAAATAGAATGGTGTACCTATATTATTATACACTCTAGAACCATCTAATATATTCAAAAATAAAACTGAAATTTGGGGAATATTTATTAATTGATGTCTAATACCTATTGTTAAAATTTCACAGAATTTTGGGTCCTGGATATGACCTTAAACTATATCCGATGATGAGGCCCAGCTTGCAGGCTTTGGGGAGTGTGGAGCCACCCGTTAATTGACATTGCTCCCAGGTCCACCCTGACCCAGAGTGGTAGTACCTGTTAGGGTATCAACTATGGGTTAAATAGAAACCGACTTGGAAAAAAAAAATGCATTCTATCAAAAGAATTGTTCTTCAAAATCACTGGATTCAGCATTAAATGACCTGAAAAGGGTTGATATGCCGTAAACCAACAACAGAAATTGGAAGTATCTGAATTTTAACAAAGGGTTTATTCCCCTTTTTACTCCCCTTTTGCATAATACTAAATGAACACAAATATAGCCTACATTTTGACACCTTATGTTCAGCAGTTGTGTTCCAAAATTTATATTTATCAATTAATTAGTTTAGGAATAAATCCTGTATATACAAATATATAAACATATAAATGTATCTATTTTTTTATATAATTTTTTTTTCTTTATTTTTTTACTCACATTCACTCCTAACAAGGCATATCGTCACAGGCACATAAGGGGTTACTATTTGGGACCATGCTTAGGAAAGATTAACATTACATTTAAACTTCTGCATATCAGTACAGTCAAGGAAGAAGGTAGCAGAAAGAGAATTCCAATGTCTAGCTATTCGAGGGAAGAAACTATTAGAGTAGAAAGCATTCTGACATTTAGGAGCCTCAACAGTGAAGGGGTGAGATTTTGTTGCTAAGCGGATTTGTCAGGGATATGTACGTTGACGGGGCACAAGTGCAACAAGTTCATCAGAGCACATTCTATTAAAAATATTTGTAAAACAGGCACAGAGATGCAACACTGCAGCAATCGAACAGGGACTGGAGCTTAGTTGACAAAGTGGGACTTATTAGTTTGAAAACTCTTTTTTGATCCCTATCCAAGACGGAGAGCACCAGCTTATTATAAATATTAATAATTATTTTTATACAATTACAGACACTAGTGTTTAATGCTTTCACGATCATCAGTGTATAAAGTGATAATTACTGCTGGTTCGGATATTTGACCTCAGTTACAAAGTCAACCTTTGACCCCATTGGCTAGGACCTTACTTCTGAGCGAGCAGCAATTAATACGAAGACTAAAGAAAATCGAAATGTAGCATATCGCTAGTTTTGTAAAATTTCCCAGACAAGACTCGATTTTAATAATCTTTAAGGAGCTTATAATTATAAATAACTAGCAGGACCCGTTAACCGGTGTTGCCCGGTGGTATGATTCCCCCTTCCACATAAAAAAATTAAAGTATGGTTGGTGTTGTTGTTGTAGTCCAACCATCAACCTCCTCATGGTAAGAACATCAATTGGGATTTACACCCTCACCCTACCTATGTTAAGAACGGCTTTCATAATAGACATACCATTTTGTGAGTGTGGGTGTGGTTGGCAAGAAATTAACCCGTAATGTAAGGTATGTAATAATAAAAACAAATTATTTAGCTTTGTGACCTATTTGGTTAAAAAATAAAAAACAAAAATTCAATAATAGTTATAATAGATTAAAGTACACACAAATAGTTTTAAAATTTAATGGTATTTTGCATCATGACATATTTGTGTGGCAACATGAAGAAGAAAACATTTAATAACAGTTAATCTCCCTGCGAGTGATCCGAAAAGAAAAATCTATAAAAAGTAAGTAAACCCCTATAAAGAAATGTAAATAGCAGATCTTATGGGTTCAAGCGCAAAAAAAGAAAAAAGAAAATAAAAAGAATAAAAGAAATTACCTGCATTAGTGAGGTGCGAACATATGACGACAGAAGGAAAATGAGATGTAGGAAAAATAAAGAAACCTCTTAATCAATTTGGGCCATAGTGAAAGTGTGACAATTGGGTGTATGAGATAATAGTATTTCTATCTAAACGCATGAATGAAATGAGGTAAAATATCCCCCCACCCCAACCTCTCTCTCTCTCTCTCTCTCTCTCTCTCTCTCTCTCTCTCTTTCTTCCTTCCTTCATGATTATTGTTTATTATGAATTCTCTGTGACCCTATATCGAGCAAAAGGGAATAAAGCAAGTGATTCACAAGTAAACAATTGAATAATATAAGTGTTTAAACTAAAAAATAATTTATTTTATTTTTAAAAAAATAAAATTTTGTCACAAATAAACAGAAATCAGAACTTTTTATTGTTATTTCAGATTTTGAACGTCCGGTTCCAAATACAAGAATCAAATAAATAAATCAGTGCCTTTTCATGTTCGTGTCATCAAGAACCATTCTTTCAATTTGTGTGCTCGCCTTTTGGGTATTGTAACTCATTACCGGATTTTAGCTAAGCAATGATAGCAAACACAAGTATAAAATTAAAATGTAAAATATCAAACTTGTCTTCAATGTTTCCTTACAAAAAAAAGTAAAGAAAAAAATTACACTGGGGAAAACTTATAATTTAAGGTATAAAAAATGCCAAGATGTTATTTTGAATTGCTATAATCCGTTTCAAGGATTCAAGAAAAAATAAGGATATAAATTATTTGATCGGGAGATCCTATTTATTAAAAAGAAGGATAGAAGGTGATAACATACTATGAACATTCAATACAGAGAATTATGTTCCTTTTTAATAAGTAGGATCTCCCGATCACCAAAAATGTAATGTAAAAAATAAAAAATTATATCCAAAAAGTTATGATACAATAAAATAAAACCAGTAGAGATAAGAATCTGTTTATTGTTTATTTATGGAAAAGTATAATATCCGTGATTCGAGAATTTTTGTTATTGTTGTTTATTTGTGAGGAGTTCTGTTTTTGTTTAAACTAGCATTTCAGCATTTGAACTTTGACCCCTTAACAGCCAAATTTTTGGCCGAAAACCGACCACAAAGATTTTCCCAACTCTTAGTACCCTGTATATCAAATTTCGAGTCTGTAGACTGAAAATTGACAGTTATTGCATAGGGAAATGTACACAGACACACAGACATATATAGACACGGTCACTTTTATATATATATACTAGCATGGGTGCCCGGCGTTGCCCGGGTGTTTGGAGGTGTATGTTGAGCAAAAAAAAAAAAAGAAAAAAAAAAGGTCAATTTTTTTAACTTTGACCCCTATTATGACCCCTTAAAATTTATTGCTTTGGCCTCAAATCAAGTTATTAAGTTAGATCCATGTCTAAGGAGATTATATCTAAAATTTCAAGTGTTTAGACCCAAAATTGTCAAAGGAGTTTGGTAGAGTTCTCAAAGGTCAAATCGTTGAACTTTGACCCCTTAACAGTCAAATTTCTGACTGAAAACATCACAAAGATTTTCCCAAATCTCAGTACCCGGTATATCAAATTTCGAGTCTGTAGACTAAAAATTGACAGAATGTACACACACAGACACACAGACAGACAGATACACAGACACTGTTCACTTTTATAGATATACTAGCATGGGTGCCCGGTGGTGCCCGGGTATTTGGAGGTGTATGCTGAGCAAAAAAGGCAGGATAGGCTGTTTTCAGAATCTCCTGCCCAGATATGGCAGCAGTATTCCATCCTTAGACATACTTGGCTTTTATATAGATAGAGAATTGCATCAGTAGTGAGATATCTTCTGGAGCGGTAGAAGGATCCCACCATCTTTCCAGCGACCTTGGCAACAGACTTGATGTACGTGTTCCATTTCAGATCAGGAGTAAAGGACAAACCCAGAAGCTTGTCAAAACATTGGGGAGGTTGGTGTTGGGGTTCAAATCGAGTTATTAAGTTAGATCCATGTCCAAGGAACCTATATCTAAAATTTCAAGTGTTTAGACCCCAAATTGTCGAAAACCGATCACATAGATTTTCCCAAATCTCAGTACCCTGTATATCAAATTTCGAGTCTGTAGACTGAAAATTGACAGTTATTGTGAAGGAAAATGTACACAGACACACACAGACACACATACACGTTCACTTTTATAGATATATAGATAGATAGAATAGATGTGTAAATGTTTTCTAATTGTCGCTTGTTATGGATTAAAATAAAATAATTAAATTTTTAAATGAAAAAAGTAAATTTGGTATACCTTTTTGGTATTTTTATTTACAAAAGTCCAAGTCGCTGGTCACATTTGAAATTTTGACTTTTATAGGTTTTCGAGTATGCATACAAGGAATAAACACGGCAACCTCCCCATGTTAAGAACAGCTTTTGAAACAAACATCCCCAACCTCCCCAATGTTAAGAACGGCTTTCTGAATAGACACCTCCCACCTTGTCAGCATACCCCGAAATTGTTAGGTTTGTTTTCTTTCATTTTTCCGTGCACTGAACCATTTGGTTTAAATATTATTAGTACAATAAATTGAAGTTTTTATAACAAAATTTAGAAAAACTTGTAAGAAAATACTCAATATTTGTAAAAATAAACCTTAACAAAATACTCAACAGAACAAGGTTTGTTTTCGGTTTGAGTTTTTTTAAGAAAATAAATTTTGTAAAATACTCAATGAACCAAAAATTTATTTAAAAAAAAAATAAAATACACATGCAATCATGCAGTCATACACATGAAAAAATGAAAGGAAATGAACTAAATTTATTTAAGTTAAAGAAAATTTAGTCAGTTGCACTTTATTTTATGACTTTGAAACAGTAAATCTAACAAAATGTTGAACAAATTGCAAGAAAATACTCAATATTTGTAAAAAATAAACATTAACAAAATAGTTAAAGAACAAAGTTTTTTTGTTTTTTTTTCAGTTTTAGGGCGCGTTAATTTTTTGTACGCACCTCGCCAGTACCACTCTGAAAGATGTCTTAAGTTACAAGAAAGCAAATTTTTTTAAATACTCAATGAACAAAAAAAATTATTTCAGTAAAAATAAAAGATACACACGCATGAAAAAAATAAAAGGAAATGAACTAAATTTATTTAAGTTTAAGAAAATTTATTGGTTTGGGCAATTTGGAAATAAATGAAATTAACATTAAACAAAATAAAGAAAACATGCACACGCACATAAACAAAAATTAATAATCTATTTCAAAGTCTAAACTTCTTGCCAATTTCTGTTGTTTGTTTGCTGCTTAGCTATGCTACCCATGTGCATGCACGCGCACGCACACACACACACACACACGCATGCACAAGTATGCCAAAAAGGGATTAAAAAAATTGGAAGGAAATTAAGATTTAAAGTTTTATTCTCCATGAAATCTGTCATTATAGTCATTATTTTAAGAAGAAAACATTTGAAAATGAAATAAATGAATCATAAAAGGTTTTATTTCAATAGTTAACTCATTAATTAAGAGAATGATTAAGTCAAAAATTGACTAACTCCTTATGATGAATAATGATGAAAAGGGCCTATCTTTGAAAGTCCATGGATTGATTTTTATTTATTATAATTTCTTGTTTTAATTTTGAATGGATTAATAAATATTGTAATTTATTCAATTTTATTATCATAATCAATTTTTTTTTTATATAGGCATTTAATTTAATTGCTGGTGGCTTAGAGGTAGAATGCAAGCCAACAGAGTTAAAGGTGACTTTTTGATTAGGTTCAAATCTCCCAACTAGCAACAGTAATAATCTCTTCCTATGCTGATGATTGTGTAAGCATAAAACATTAGTGTCTGTAGGTATAAAAATAATTATTAATACTAGTGGGACATGTGGAAATTCCATGGCAGCATATTTCCTATGTAATATATTGCTGTTGGATATTCTGTGGCTGTTCAGCATGAATGGAGACCCCGTGATATAATTGTAGCCCTTTTGTTAAAACTACAAAAGTATTTATCTAAGTAATCTGGTTAGTGTAGCGTCAGAATATATCTGGTTATTATGGTTTATCTCCAATATCCTTATAGGAGTCTGTGACATATTTCCATTGTATGAACACTTGGTGCGAACAGAAACTCCACAATATCATTACAGAACAGATACTACACTTAGACCGTAGCCAGAAGACCAAGAAGATATATTTTAGTTTCACATATGGCTCAAAAGATACATCATTTATTTTATTTATTTTTTTTTTTTTTTTACATTACATTTTTGGTGATCGGGAGATCCTATTTATTAAAAAGGAAAATAATTCTCTGTATTGAATGTTCGTAGTATGTTATCACCTTCTATCCTTCTTTTTAATAAATAGGATCTCCCGATCAAATAATTTATAATCTGGAAACCGTGATATATATGCATATATATATGTTAAAGATAATACAGTATTAATATCTAGATTTATTTTTATGAATTACAGCCACTTATATAATTATATAAGTAAATATATACAGCATAATCATAATTCACATGGCATAATTCAATGTGTAATAGCAATGGTGCCGATGAAATAGGCAAGGCTCAATTGTGTATCATGACTCCAGCCATCAAGTAAAATATAAGAATATATGTGTTAAACCTTTTGGCTTGTGTTTCTTGGCCCAGTGAATCATTAGAATTAGAACTGCAACAG
The DNA here is from genome assembly GCF_053919585.1 of Euprymna scolopes. Lineage (NCBI taxonomy): Eukaryota > Metazoa > Mollusca > Cephalopoda > Sepiida > Sepiolidae > Euprymna > Euprymna scolopes. The sequence continues at coordinate 47,052,457 of NC_136488.1, forward strand.
TGGATGATAGTGATGATTTCTCCTAGCCATGTTGGTACGTCACCTGTAATCTGACATCACTAAAAAAGTTGCTATCGTCACTGAGTCACTACTATTGCTGCAAGCAGTAATAGTTATTGCAGTAGAATATGATGTTGATGATGATTTTTTTCCTGTAAGTATTTTTTTAAATGACATTTTCACCCCAAACAAGGCACATTGCCACTTTGATGTGGGGGGCCACTATCAGGGACATAAGCTACAGGGGTACTATGTGGGGAGTTGGGCAGCAAGATGTTGGTTCACGTTACACTTGAACTTCTGCATGTCAGTACAGTTGGGGAAGCAGGAACCCGGAATGGAATTCTAAAATCTAGCGGTTGTGGGGAAGAAACTATTGGAGTAGAAGGCTCTCTTACATCTCGGGATCTCTACTGTGAAGGGGTGGGATTTTGCTGCTTGTTGGGTTTGTCGAGGGTATTTACCTCGAGAAAGTGCAAGTCCTTGCAGTTCTTTGGAGCATTCACCATTAAAGTACTTGCAGAACAAGCAGAGGGATGCTACATTTTGTCGATGGAACAGAGGCTGAGGCCTAGATGACAGTTCAGGACCTATTAGGTTGGCGACTCTCTTTTGAACCTTGTCTAGGAGTGAGAGACTAGTAGCAGATGCACCGGCCCAAATATGACAACATTACTCCATACATGGGCGAATGGTGGCCTTATAGAGGTACAGGATACTTTCGGGCGTTAGTAGCTTTCTAGCACGGTAGAGAGAACCTACCTTTTTCACAGCGATTCTGGCAATGCTCTCAATGTAATTGTTTCCTGTGAACATTAGGCCGAGGAGTTTAAAAGATGTACTTTCAGATAAAGAGTCTTTGGCCATTGCTATTGGTGGTAGAGAAGGTTTCTTGTAGTTATTGAAGGAAACAAGTTTAGTCTTGGTAGCATTTAATGTGGCCATCCATTTTTGTCTCCATTCTACTACAGATCGGAGGTCATCCTCTAGTGTTTCTGCCATTTCTTTAGATATGTGTTTATTTGTTTTACTGTTGTGTTTGTTATAGAGCGTGGTGTCATCAGCATATATACCCATCTCATGGACAATTTTGTCAGGGAGGTCATTTATGAATATTAGGAATAATAGAAGTCCAAGGATAGACCCCTGAGGCACTCCCGCATTTATATAATATTGTTTAGATATACGACCATTGGTACGTCGTCTGTTGTTTAGAATAACTAAGGGAGTTGACTGTATTGTTACTGTCATTATTGAGCCAATACTGTCACTGCAAGCTAGAACAGAGTTACTGAAGTGGATGATAGTGTTGGTATATCATCTGTTCTCTGAAATAACTAAGAGAATAGACTGTACTACTACTGCTAATGCTGAGTTTAGTGCTGACACTGTGGGCGAGACTGGAATTGTGGTTGTTAGCGTTGTCATAACTGTCATGGATCGCCATGTTGCTCAATGGCAATGTTGTGGGGCCAAGACCCAAAAGGCTAGAGTTAAAAAATATATATCTTTTATACTGGTTACCCATTCACTACTGAGAACAGTATCCTAATGTCACCTGATTAGTTTATAGGAAAGGGAGATGCACAAAGAGAAACTAAATTATGTCTTTTTTCTTCTTAAAAGCTGAAAAAAAAAGAGTTGAAGTTCTTTCCTCTTTCCTATTCTTTGTCTTCTTTGCGACTGAGTCTACAACGTGTGGGTTCCTTGGTGTCTACATGTTAACACATGTGTAAAACGTGTGTAATGTTACATTTCATTTCAGAACCTTTTGAAGTGGGCAAGACTGGAAGTTTAGGTGACAAAATACTCTCAAACCCTCTATCACATAAAAGGAACCAAACTCCCTAATCATCGTTATGTTACTATGGCAACAATACATAAACAATGATATCGGTATTTCAGAAGTAAACAATTTTAAATAAGCAGAACTTCTTCTTTAAAAATAAACAATATGGAGAATTTTTACAAAAGAATAAGCACTTTTTAATTTATTTTAAACAGAACTTTTTTAAAGTTTTAAACAATATAACTAGAACTTTTTATCATTTCAAACAATATAAACCTTTTTTTATTTTTTATTTTAAACAATATAAACAGAACCTTTTGCATTTTTTATTTGTAAATTTAAACAATATAAATAGAACTTTGGTGCTTATGTATTTTTGGTACCACACTATTTTAAAGTAGTTTTCTCAGGTTAAATTCAAGTTGCACCATATCTTTTATTTTATTAAATTGTTAGGTGGAAGAACAGAATAGTTACAAAACACCCTCCCTATGTTAAGAATGACTTTCGAAACAATGTTATTATTTCAGCACACTACTAAAAGTACCAAATTTTTTATAATTTTAAACAGCACAATTTTTACTTGGCTTCCATCTTAACATTTTCCTTTAATATGACAACTTTTATAGGTTTTCAGGTATGCCAAAAACGAATATCACAATAAGGAATTTTTCAAATATTAAGCAATGTAATTTTTTATGTAAAAAGTGATGTCCATAGTTGTGAAAGAGAATGCACGTGAAAATTAATAAATTGCAATAGAATATGTGCGTTTAATATTAATTTGTATCGTTTATAAGTACTCACGTGATTTATTAATAATCACATGATTCAATTTTTAATTAAAAATAAAAAAGTTCCTTACATTGCTTAAAATTATAAAAAGTTCTATTTATATTGTTTAAACTTAAACTTAAAAAAAGGTTTTCATAGTTTAAAATTTTAAAAAGGTTTTATTTATGTTGCTTTAAATTAAAATAAAAAAAAAGGTTTTCATAGTTTAAAATTTTAAAAAGGTTTTATTTGTGTTGCTTTAAATTAAAATAAAAAAAAAGGTTTTCATAGTTTACAATCATAAAAAATTCTATTTTTATTGTTTAAATTTTTTTGATATGTTCTGATAATTTAATATTTCTATTTATATTAATATTGTTTATCATTAAAAAATTTATTGTTTAAAATTATAAAAAGCTTGTTTACATTACGTTTTCATGGTAACATAATGGTGACAACAGGATTTAGTTCTTTTTATGTGATAGAGGGTTCGAGATTATTTTGCCATCTAAACTCCAGTCTTGCCTTGAAGTGTTTAATAGTGGTAAAATGAAACTGATGACTTTTAATGTGTTTTACTATTGGTTTGACAGCTGAAGAGTATGGACGACTGGAAATCAGCAGAATATTAAAAATGAGTGGCTCGCATCATCATGATTTGCAGATAAAAATCCAGAAATCTTAGCTGCAGCTCAGTACTCCTTGAATACCTTAAAAGCTATGAGATGTGAGCTGGAGAATTTCAATTGAGATGTAGAAGCAATGGCTAGCAGGAAGAATCATAGTAATCATTCTGACTGTGTTTGTATAATGAAATTTGCTAAGTAGCAAAATAGAAGTGCGACAAAATCCAGACAAGCCAATGTGAATCTTGAGGAGAGATGGATGTCAAAGTGCAACTATGAAGAAATTGTTGAATGAGTATCTTTGCTACTCCTTATAAAAGAGTGACAAAGGCTAACTGCTCACCAGCAAGGCCCAAGAGAACTGCCTTATGAAAGCTGAGAAACATCAACAAATTTAAATATCCAGTTCAGCCAAGAATGCTATAGTTCTTCTTAGGTCTAGTTGTACAATATGCAGAACAACCATCCAACCACCCCCTGTATTGAGCTGATCTTATATCTGCAGCATAGTGAACATCTGGTGCAAAAGTCATATACTCCACCTTTCTTTAAAAGTGGTAGCTATATATCTAACTTTTTGTTATTCTCTATCTCTGAAATAATCATATACAGGGTGGAATGATAAAATGGTCGCCCTAGAAAAGACAACATGATTCCATTTCCATTTGATGAAAACTAGTTTTCTTTTTTTGTTGTAGACCATCTACTAGTTGGCCAGTTGTGTATAAATCCCAAGAGCGATAAGAGCCTTCTATCATGTCTGAAAGTAACACAATGTTCAACGAACGAGATCGAAGATGTGCCGCTGTACACCTCATGCTCTCTACCAATCCAAGTTATGATAACAGGACCATTGCCAGCACCCTTAAAAGGCATTGCTGGATTGCTACGAGTAACAGGGACATGCTCAGGCTGATAAAAACAAAGTTTCAGGACACGGTTATGGTCATTGATGTAGTTTCAAGTGAGGGCCACATCATGCCACCTCACATCTTCAAAGTTGGCTTGAAAGTGTACCTTTATGTGTTGAAGAGTGTGGTGATCCCCTAGTGCAATCAGGTGACTTCTAGCAGGCTCTGGGTGTGGCAGTAGGACTCTCCACCAGCCCACAAGTCCAAAGAGACCCAGGCTTGGCTTCAGAAGGCGTGCTATGACTTTGTACCCTTCTCTCACTGCCCCTCCCCTTCTCCCCAACCTGAGCCGACTGGACTACTTCTTTTGGTCATACGTTGAGAACATCACCAACATGACGTCCCACAACACCAAAGCTACCCTGATCATCGTCCTCTGACGAATATTCACCGATCTCCCACCGGCGCTTGTAGAAAAGGCATGCTCCCAGTTCCGAACCCGTACCTAGGCAGTGATTAAGGCTGAACGCTGTTGTATTGAATAGATGTCAACTCTACTACATAATCAAGTTACCTGAATTTACTTTTTCAGTAAAAATTTAAAAATAAAGCTGTAGTGTTGTTTTTTTAGGGCGACACTTTTATCGTTTCACCCTGTATTAATTAAATAAATAGAATTATACAAACATTGTAAGGAATCTAGTCTATGTTGATCGATCATTGTTTCAATATTTCCACATTTCGTCGGGATTCCAAATGAATCTTGCAGTCAGAAAATAACTTTATAATAAAATTTTCTCAGAATGCTTTTGAAAATACATAGAGAAGAAAGAAGAAACAGTTGCATTTTTATTTATAACTTTGGTAGGCACCAACCTCCCCTCCTCCCATACTGATTAATATATATATATATATATATATATATATATATATATATATATATATATATATATATATATATATATATATATCGACTGGTGTTAATCATGACACCCTGCACTGAAGATTCCCAAAAGGATGAAACACTAGTGCTGTAGGTATTTAATTATTATAGTAAATAATTATGTCAGCCCCTTTAAGAAACTCGTTTCTTATCGTTAAGTCAGTCAATTTAGCTCTTATGTATAGATCATCATATAATGGTTAAATCACTCTGACTGACGTAAAAACATTTACAAATAAAAATGTTTAATTTAACGTTATTTTGCATGGTTAACGGTGGCCGAATGGATACGGTTTCTGCTAATCAAACCAGAGATGGCTTGAGTTGCCAGGTTTGAATCTATCGACTGGTATTAATCGTGACACCCTGCCCTGCACTGAAGATTCCCGAAAGGATGAAACACTAGTGTCTGTAGGTATTTAATTATATATATATATATATATATATATATATATATATATATATATATATATATATATATATATTTGATTTGATTTAAGCAAATAAATTTGTTTATATGAAATATAATGCGTTGCTTAGCCTTCTAAACGCATTCATTTATATACGTAATTCTTATTTTCAATATATATATATATATATATATATATTTATATATATATACATATATGTATATATATATATATGTATATATATATATATATATGTATATATATATATATATATATATATATGTATATATATATATATGTATATATATATATATATATATATATATATATATATATATATATATATATATATATAGATAACTTTATTTACTCGCCTTCCATTGCGGAGAAGATTAGCCATGTCTCGGAAGGGGGAGGGTCAGTTCCTTCCTAAAGGAGGGGCACGCTGAATAGTCATGATTGGACACGTCGACATTTACCGTTAGAGACTCCTTGGACGGCTGATAATCACCCCCCCCCCATCATCGAGACACACACACACACACACACTCTCTCTCTCTCTCTCTCTCTCTCTCTCTCTCTCTCTCTCTCTCTCTCTCTCTCTAGAAATTGAAGGCAATGCTTTGAAGGATGCACCCCCCCCCATTAAACCGAGCAAAACCATACTAGCTATGTGTTAGCAAATGGCTTCATGCTTTGTCTGGAGCGATTTTCATAATTTTTTGTAGAAATATTTTTTTGTATACACTTACGGCAGGTGATCCCACGTGACTTGAGATTGTGGCCTTCGTCGTAACTGATGGTGTCGATGATGACGACGACTGTCCGTCTGATTCCCGAATAACAACATTGGCGCACGGGGCGACATCTTCAAGCATATAAGGTTCTTCATTATCAATTTTAACTAAACTTACTGAACTTTTGTCGGAATCTGTGCTAGGGATCTCTGTGCCAGCATAATCTGTTGATCGGGTTTGTTTTACGTCAGCCAGGATGATCACACCAAAAACGTAAACAAATAAATGTTCGTGTCCTTACGAAACAGTTGAAAAACGCCAAAAAAAAAAACAAAAACAAAAAAAATGCCGTTAGAGTGATTTCCCTTTATTCACCGGATCGTGAGGGCGCTGTTTACCGACACCAGAGCTGTTAGGTGTATGAAACTTTAATGAGAGTAGTAGGAGAAGGAGATAAAAAATTAAAAAATAAATAAATAAATAAATTTGGTATTTTTTTTTACAACATGCCCTACTTGGCCTTCGGGACAAGATCAAAGTGTAGTATCTGTTCTTCAGATGCTGCAGTGCTGCACTTCTATTTCTTGTTCTCTTTCGGTGGAGGAGAAATCCTTCACGACTGAGACAATTTTTATTTTTGTACCTTTTCTCCACGTTAAAAAACGACCCTGGTGTCTAACTCTGTCCCGTGGGGAGGCATAGTAAATAGGTACAACATGCCGGGCATGCCCTAATGTAGCATAAATACCCCCAACCTCCGCATGTAAAGAAAGGCTTTCGGAATTAACACCATCAATCTCGAAAGTCGTTCTTCACTTGGAGAGGTTGGGGGTGTTTATTCCGAAAGCCATTCTTAACATGGGGGGGGGTATTATACTACGCTGCTGGGGCAGGCCGTAAAAAGAAAACATAGAATTAAAAAAAAAAAAAAAAAAAAAAAAACGAAAAAACTCTGTATATATTTTTCTACATATTGAGGTCCCGGTTTCGAATATCACTAGGTCCAGCTACACTAGACCTGGTGTATCAGAATTTTTGTAGGAATTTTTGACACCTCTAACACGAAACTGCGAATAAAATATATAAAAAAAAACTCGTAATTTCTCTTTTAAAAGTGGGTTGTTTATTTTCTTTATGGATTATACTTCCAAAATAAACTATTAAAGTTGTTTTAAAAGTAATAGAAATATATATATATATTTTTTTAAACAGTAATGAATTTTACGAACTCAATATTTTTCAATTTTTAAACTTTAAAAATCTATCAAAATTTTTCTATTGATTCTATTTTTACGATATTTTCAGGGTCAATGTGAAATTTTATGCTCGTTCCAATAAACCGAATATAATATTTTAGACAAACGTTCTTTTTTTAAATTCACGCCCCCCCCCATTTTCAAGTGTCTATTAAAAAGTAAATAATTAATTTATTCACCAAAGTGTTATATATCACAAATTGAAGAAAAAAGGTCAATAAATAATATATTCAAATTTAAAACAAAAAAAAGTAGTGTTTTTTAGAAATTTACCTGTAAAGTCCGAAGTTTAAAACCTTTTAAAAAAAAGCCCAGGTTTTTTTTTTTTTTTTTTTTTTTTTTTTTAATGAAACCTTGGTTCTTGCTCCTTTAATTGAAAAAAATAATTAGGGCTTAAATTACATTTTTTGAGGAGTTATAAGCTTGGAAAGACGGGGTGGAATTATTCACTATTTTTCATGAAATTTCTGGCACACCTACAGCTACACTGATGAGTTGTAAAGACAACTAAACACGTATCTATGGATATCTACATTTTATATACTGTAAGTTAGTATATATAAGTTTGAGTTTTTCAATGAATAGTCGATTGTGGCAATTTCTTGCCGATGTATACGACCCCCCCCCAAGGAGGAGATAATACCTGGAAGTGATGTCTCAACAAAGAACAGACACTACACTATCCCATTCCTAACGTTGAGCTAATGCCTGGGAGGATGGTCTCATTAAAACATAATGCCCTCTCTCCTATAAAATGGAGGAAGTAATACGTGAGAGGATGGTATCATATAAACAGATACTACACTGCTCCTCCCCCTCCTCCACAAAAGGAGGTGGTAATCTCTGGGAGGATTGTATAATGATCACATAATAAATTTTACATTAAACATTCCCCCACGCCTCTTTAAAAAAAAAAAAAGGAGGAGGTAATGCCAAGGAGGATCGTTTCATGATAACAGAATTGAGATATTATCTACCTAAATTGAGCATCGAAAGATAGTACAATAGTCTAAAATAGTATAATAAACTGAATTAGACCCTTAGAATATAGTCTAATAGTACATTAAATAATAGTACAGTTTCAGACAAACAGATACTAAATCTCCAGTAGTAATATATAAGTTATAGTATATATAGTATATATAAGTAACAGTGGTTGTCTCAGGGGAGGCTTCTATCAAACTCCTCTGTCAATATAGAGTATTTGGATCTGTGCAACAAATTCGATTTGGTCTTTAGCAGGTAAAATAGCTGCTAAGAAGTCAAAATTGAAAAAAAAAAGGAAACTTGGCAAACATAAATCGAGTGCTTCCATACGCATACAAAAATATGCATTTATAGTAATCTTACTTTTTTAAGTTTTTATATATGTATGGATGTAGGTCAGACGATAATGATTAAGGCTGGAAGTGCTAAATATTTTGGTTTTGATTCTAGCTGATGGCACCTAAGTCATCTAATATATAAATGACTATATGTCTGTTTGTCTGTCTCCATATTTTCGAACTTTATCTCCTCCAAAACTAAAAGTTGCAGAGCGGTGCTAAATGATTGGATTTTTTTATGGGTCTTTTTTTTATGGGTCTTTTTTTTATGGGTCTTTCTTTTATGGGTCTTTAGCCGGTTAAAATAGTTTTTAAGGTGTCGAAAATGTGTTAAAACTGAAAAAAATCATTATACATTTTGTTCATTCATCTTAGTTTATTTTTAATTTTTAATCAGCTCTTGTGCGTTTCATGTTGGAACAGTGGTAACGTCACCAGCTTTGAATGCTACAGTTTTTTTTTGTTTTTTTTTTAAATTCAATTTTCACCCCAAACAAGGCACAGTGCCACTTTGAAGTAGGGGGCTATATCAGGGACATAAGTTGCAGGGGTATTATGAAGGGAGATAAGTAGCAAGATGTCTGTTCGCATTACACTTGAACTTCTGCATGTCAGTACAGTTGGGAAAGCAGAATCCTAGAAGGGAGTTCCAAAGTTTAGCAGTTCTGGGGAAGAAACTATTGGAGTACAAGGCTTTCTTACAGCTACAGATCTCTATTGTGAAAGGGTGGGAGTTAGCTGTTTCACGGGGTATTCACGTCAAGGAGGTACAAGTGCTTGTAGTTCGTCAGAGCATTCACCATTAAAGTACTTGTAGAACAGGCAGAGGGATGCAACATTTCGTCAATGGGACAGAGGTTGAACCATAGATGACAGTTCAGGACCTATCAGGTTGGCAACTCTCTTTTGAATCCTGTCAAGGAGTGAGAGACAAATAGCAGATGCACCAGCCCAAATGTGACAACAGTACTCCATACATGGGCAAATGGTGGCCTTATAGAGGTACAAGATACTTTCAGGCGTAAGTAGTTTTCTAGCATGATAGAGAGAGACCACTTTCTTTGCAGCAGCGTTGGAAATGCTCTCAATGTATCTATTCCAGTTCATGTTCCCTATAAACGTTAGGCTGAGGAGTTTAAAGGAAGTACTTTCAGGTAATGTGTTCTTGGTCATTGCTATTGTGGGTAGAGAAGGTTTTTGCAATTATTGAAGGAAACAAGCTTAGTCTTGACAGCATGGAATGTGACCATCCAATTTTGTCCCCATTCCACTACAGATTGGAGGTCTTCATCTAGTGTTTCTACCATTTCCTTAGATATGTGCTCATTTGTTTTCCCTTCGTGCCTATTATAGAGAGTGGTGTGATCAACAAATATACCCATCTCAGAAACAATTTTATCAGGGAGGTCATTTATGAATATCAAGAATAATAAATGTCTAAGGATAGACCCCTGTGGTACTCCCACATTTTTATCATATTGTTTAGATGTACAACCATCGAGGACAACCTGGATTTTTCTCTGACTTAAGAAGGATTTAATTACATTATGTATTCTTCCAGTGATACCATATGATCTAATTTTTCCTTGAAGACCATCGTGCCATACCCTGTCAAAAGCCTTAGATATATCGAGAGCTACTGCTCTACCCTCCCCTGTTTTGTCCAGTGAATGGTATATACGTTCAGAGATTACAGTTAGGATATCTGCTGTGAAACGAGCTTGCCTAAATCTATATTTTTTATCAGTCAGGAGTTTTGCAGCTGTAAAGTGTTGGACTAGGGTTTGATTAATTAAGGACTGAAATATTTTGGTAGAAAGTGGGAGAAGGCTAATGGGGCGATAATTTAATGGGTCAGTTCTTTCGCCAGAATTCTTGAAAACTTGTACCACAGAAGCGGTTTTCCAGCAGTCAGGAAAGCAAGATTCGTTAAGGTATTTGCTGTAAAATTTGGAGAGAGCTGGAGCAACCTCAGCAGAGCATTTTTTTAATAGCATAGCCGGGATGAGATCAGGTCCACATGCTTTTCAGGTGTCTCAGTTTCGATATATATATATATATATATATATATATATATATATATATATATATATATATATATATATATATGGAAGTTTGTAAAAGCCAAAAGCAATGCGGAAAGGACTGGAATCATGAGAGTAAAGAAAAGAAAAGAAAAACAAATAAACAAACAAACAAACAAACAAACAGACGGCTATGTTTGAGTAGAGAAATGTCTAACTGTGTATTTATCTATCATTCCTCACCTCATTGTATAATTATTTTGCAACCAAGTTGTTGTTATATCCAATGTATATAAAGTTCGTTGATGGTATGGAACTTTGATTAATTTCGGGAGAAAAACACCTCCCCTTTTCAAAAAGAAAACAAAAGTATATTCAGGATGGCACTGTCTCTCTTTTTTACTCTCTCTCTCTCTCTCTCTCTCTCCATATATATATATATATATATATATATATATATATATATATATATATATATATATATGAGCAAACAGTTAATGAAATATGTTAAAAAACACTTTGAAATGAGTTAAAAACATATTTAATCTGAAAAGGAAACACTAGATAAACGGATAGTCCTTAATCCACGGAGTTTCGAAGAAATACTCTCCTTCTCATCAGAGAGTAGGAATTAGCAAAATGTGGGATCGGATTTTGCATGCAGAAGTATTTGATGAAACAACAAATAAGTCAAAGATCTTACTTGAAAACAAAATAAGTTAAGCAGAGGGAATATGGTAAAGAAAAAGGTGATTACACATTAATGGATAGTCTGGTGGAAGATAAAAAATCCAGTGACGGTAAAATCCAAATGTAAAACTTCAAGAAAGTTAAAAGAATTTCCATTTGTACAAGTAAAATCCAAGGAAATCCCGTAATTGGAAGAAGATGGTCCATAATAATCCAAAGGCAGAAATCCATGGAATAATTCACAAAAATATGTACAAGGAAAAAATAATATTAATAAAAGAAAAATAAGATGTGCTTTTCACTCTTAAAATTAATTCAATGGAGAAAATGATGTCGAGAACTCAACACAAGATCTTTCAAGAAGATGTAATAAACATTATATTGATCCCCTTGATGCAAGGGATGTGCTTATTGTTTCATTCTGTTTAATACCCGGAGAGCTGGTTGTCATGCCAGGACATAACAGCCATTCCAGAAATGTCCCCATGACATAGACACATCAAGTTATTTTCCCCAGTAAACAACTCGAACACATCTTGTGGCAGTCATTAATTCCTCAAAAACTGATGTTTTAAGAATGCCTCTATCAGCCTACCTCTAATCTTTACTTTACAAATAATCTTGGCGTCCTTATTAGGAATTTCATTTAGTTTCTCAATCTATTTTAGACAGCTGTACTGAAAGCTCATGGTAGAGTTATAAAACAGAAGACTCCAGACAAATTCCCTTTTTTATATTCTGAGACAGATAGCACCCCTTCTTCTGAACACCCACACTTTAAAACCTGAACAGATGTGACATAGGCATCCACTCCCCTGTCACATTATGTATATTTTTCTCTACTTATGCCACCTATTCTGCTAAAAGCGAAGCAAACAGAAATGAGACAATTCAGAGAATCATTTTGTTACAAAGAAAAATCATGTGAGGCGATAACGGCAAGAGAAGTACATTCAAGACATTAGCTTGCCACCTGTAAAGATGTAAAAAGCCGAGCATCTTATCAACAGTGCCAAGTTATGAACCACAGCGTTTGAAGAGAAATCAGTGCGCCCACATTCAACTCAAAGAGTTAACTGCACATGAGCGAGGCTGCTTACAGATTTTCCTCTGTAACAGAAAAGGGTAGATCTTCAAAACTTGAATGCAAGCCAATATACATATAAAGGTATATCTACATGCTTACACATTGCATGGGGATGCAAAAGAGATGCAGAAAACATATTGTTATACTGCATGAAGATGCAAGTTAGATGTTATTGTATTGCACAGGGATGCAAAAAGATTTTATTGCTGTGCATAAAATGTAAAAGAACTGATCTTCTGCCACATCATGAGGAGTTATTCATCGAAGGGGAGTCAATTGAACTACCTGTTGTGGTATTACAATATCGATCTCGCTGAGAGGGATGTAAAACTAAAGATTGGGCTATACTGGACTGTGTTTTTGTATGTAGAGTTTTCGGAGAATTTTGGAACTGAAAAAATATTTCGTTTGGACATTTTATTTTATTTTGATGCCACATGTTTCCATCAACTAAGTATTTTGTGTTTATTATCACCAGTCCTCGTTCAGATCCTTTCCATCTCTAATGAACAGCCGAGTTAATTTCTTAGGACACTTACATTTGTGTTCAGACTCATGTAATCATTCCACATGATATAAACAAAAAGAAAAATACTATTTTCTTTACTGACTTCTTGTGTTCAACCTACCTTTGGCCCATTGGATATTTCATGAAAATTTGGGGGTGGGGGATAGAACCTATTATGTAATAAAATTATTTTATATATATAAACCCTTAATTGTTGTGTTCTGTTATTTTTGCTGTCCGTGTGCTTCACTTGGGTATTTCATACTAACCTGAACTAAGACAACGTGTCATACGAACAGTCACATCTCATAGCTGACATATTTTCTTTAATATGTTATGAGAACGTGGGGATATACTGCTAACTTCATTGAGTCTCCAATTCTGTACAGGGAACTTCTCCCAGGTTAAGTTGTCCTGGCTCGTATCATTACACTGCTTCCACCACATTCCTGACACCTATTTTCTTTGGGGTTCATATTTCTCTGAGGTCCTTCTTTACATGGTTACACATCAATGCCTTATGTTTCTGATAAAGCCGATATTACTAAGTGGGTTTTGAAAGTCTTCTAGTCTTTCCTTTTCCTGTGATGAGGGCGTTTATTTCTTTTTCAGATGACCGTAGGCATTCCTGTTCTAACTTATCATTGTTAAAATGCCCTTGCTGCAATCTTTTTAATTTCACAGAAGTATACCCACAAAATTTATTATCTATTGTTTTTATCGGCTTATCATAGCTGTAGTAACAATAGGCCTACTCAAAGCAGTTTCAGCTATAGGTTCAGTTTGGGGGTACATTTAATCTAGTATGCACCACCTCTTTGTCCTGTTCTCAAGATATCACATTTGCCAAGCTATCATTTACGAGAGCCGTGCATAGAATTTTCAGTCTGTCTTGCCACTGATAAAGCCTCTGATAAGGTTGTCAGATTTGATTTGGTCACATCTTCCTTAATGGATGTTTTTTTTTTTTAATGCAGCTATAAAAAGTTCATTTGAAGCACTTAATCGTCTCTTAATTTTGCATTTCTGTTACTAACCACTGACCTAACTAGTCAATTCATCCTGTTAACTAGATCCATGAGTGACTCGCTTCAATTTTACTTTATTCTAATTAAAGCCCATGCGGCATTACAAGAATTATTGAATTCGCCGTATTGCACTAATAGTTGATTGAGCAGCTCTTCACTGAAGACATTTGCATTCTTCTGTTACATATTCGCTGTAGCCGGTCGTTCAAAATGCATTTGTCCAGCCTATATAAATGTTAACATCTACTTGCTGGTACAAATATTACTGAGGTTTGTACGTTTTTGAAAGATGTATGCAGTGGTGCAGATTAGGCAGTTATTGGGTGGTGAAGAAATGGTCACACAGCCTGGCTCTCTCTAACAGTCTGACTGACTTTCTCTTTGTGACGATTTTATTTATAAAAACATTCTTTTCATATTAGAATGTTCTATATTTCCTTTGTCTATTGTTTCAACCTTTGACCCATATCCTCTCACATATTTTTGGATTAAACCATGTATTCCATTAGACAATGGTGGAAAGTCCCGCATTCTTCACATTGAATCCATTTACATATGCGCAATCCATTGGATGTTTTTTTTCTTCCTGAGGTTAGCTGCCAATATCTAACACTCCTCAAGATATTCTTTGACCAATTTCGATGCCATACCATTCAAAAAATCGTATGCCATATTCACGAGCTCTGGATCTGTCAGCTTTTAGATTCTCTCTTTCTTTTTTAGAGCCGAGAGTCATACTCTTAAGTCAATCGGTTCTCTAGTGAAGATTGGTATGCAAAATTATCTCTGTATAGATGAAACAATGCTCTGACAGGAAAACTAGTCTAAGAGAATGAAAACTCCAATGCAGTACTTGTGATCAAATAAGCTAGTTTCAGTGGCATACATTGTACTGCTAAAAACACCACTTGCCTTCTTCTTCTTCTTCTTCTTCTTCTTCTTTTACGTCCTTTTTCCCTTGACAAGATTTGACTTTTTCATTCATTGTCTTCACAGTTTTGTATCTCTCCTATCTTGATTCGTCAATCCCAACTGTCCCATGTTTTTTTTTTACAAGAGAATCACCAATTATCAAGGCTCAAAAGCCACTAAAGGATTAGGGTTAATGAGTGTCAGGAGGTCAATGGGACAACACTGATGAGTAGCAGTGGAAATTGGATAAAATTTCCTGATTTAAGAGCACGGTTCAACAAGAACTTGTTTACATTGGACTTGAAAACGACTATGTTGTAGTCAGCTGGAAAGCAGCACCGTTATATAGAGTTCCACATATGGACAATTCTAGGAAAGAAACTGTGTTCATGGAATTTGCATTTAGTTTTAGACACAGATAGAGAGTAAGGGAAATAGTTAACAGTGATTTTTTCAGTCACCAACTGTTTCCAATTCCTTCAAAGTTTACCCATTTTTGGTGGGCCACATATTTCCATTAAGATCAATTTCACGGATCTTTGGAAAGTTATTCTTTGCACAATTTAATCTTCTACTCCAGATAACTCCTTTCACATCGATAACTCCTTAACCTCCAAACTTTCTTTTAACAAATTGGTTCTTGCAATCATATATATCTCAGTTCATTTCACACAGACTATGGGAATTGAAATCCATAGTCCATGTTTTGGACACATGCAGAAAAACAGACTGGATACACACAGTATACATCTGTACTCTGATCTTATTGTTGATGACAATGGATTGTGTTCTCTGCAATGCAATATCCACTTAAAACAAATTCATATGCAGATATTAGTGATGGGACGATTCCAATATTTTTCCCAATTCTAATACAATTACCGATTCCATACTAAATTCCCGAATCTGATACAATTAGCGATCCCGATTTTTATAAATCTCTAAATATTTAACTATAGTTATTTCTTCTTCCCAATTACTGTAAAAACACATGTTAAATGTACAGATATTTTCTCAAGTATAAAATGCACTTTTGGTGGGATAATCTATCGATTTTATTTTTTATTTTTACTATTATTTTAAAATCAATAAATATTTATTATTTTATCATTACCACTAGCAGTGGAATAATTTGTTTTGAACAAAATAAAATAAAAAAAACAACAATTAAAAATCGTTTTTGACATTGGAAAATAGGCACAAATTTTTCTGATTCCGATACTGATTCTGATACTGATTCCAATACCTCAAAACATCCCAATTTTTCCGACTCCCAATTCCGATTATGATTAATCGTTCCAGCAGTAGTAGATATAATTAAATCATTGAGACTAACTCAAATTTCAAATGCAAGCAAAAGTATATTTCAGTAATATTTTGTGAATTTATATAAAAAGGTTAAATTTATTTGTTTATTATTACTATTTTTAAAACTAATGAGTCAACACTTACTAAGGCTAAAAGCCACTTGAGAATATGGGTTAATTAGATTGCTAGTTGGATAATGAACAATATTATTATAATAGAGGATTGGAAACGATATCTAGAAACGGCAGCACAACTTGACAGATATTTGTTGCCATTAGATTTTTTTTTTTTTTTTTTTTACATAGGTATCACCACTTATCAAGGTCAAGAGGCCACTCGAGGATAAGGCAATCTTATTGTAATCAGCTCAGAGGCAATCCTGTGGTATTGTGTTCCATAAAACTTTTGGAATGAAACTGTGTTCATGAAAATTTCGTTTGATTTTAGATTCACATTTCTTTCCCCTTTAAATGCTTATCGTATAAAATATGACGGGCATGCGTGGAGGTGCCCGAGAACGGTGTGTGCGTGCTCTCACTGGACACTCCTTGAGGTATGAGAATGCCTTTATCCAAGAGGAATATAACGACGACACTCGAGTCACCTATCAGCAACTTTGTAGTCTGTGTCGACGTTATCATTTGAGTTCGTATTGGTGTAAATAGTTGAGTCTGTGTCAAGGTTATTGTTTGTTAGTTTGTATTGCCGTTACTGGTTGAGTCTGTGTTGTCGAACGTTCTTTCTTTTTTCCTTTTTTTTTTTTTTTTTTGACACAAAATATGTACACAATGTTATAGTTTATTAGTGTAAAACTAAAACAATCGAATACGAAATCCTGTTATTTATTAAAGTGTGTGCTTTTTAAAAACAATTGTATAAATTAACCCTAACCCACTTTCTCTGGTAACGGTCATTACTTTCTGCATCTGTATAATACACTTGTTAAATAACTTATCGGCTGTCTGTGGCAATTCACGTTCAAACGTAACTTTTCAGATTAATCCTTTTCAAAGTACGTTATAATTTTTATGCAATTTTATCCTATTAACATACTAGTCAAATTATATCATAAGTAATTCTTTTAAACTTCACAAAAATCCATTAAAAACTTGGAAAAATAAATCGCTGTCTTAGGATAGTTTTTTTCTTATGTTATTTGGCATTATGTATATTTTGTTGTTCAAGTCAAAAGTATTTATGTGGTTTAAATTTAAACATTCCATAAAACGTCATATCGATTTTAACACAGAACCAATTTTTTTAATGGCATATAGTCTTTCAGTTAATTATCTTTTCAAAAATATTTTTAATGAGAAATTAATTAAAAGAAATGGCAAGGTTGATGACATGCATTGCATGAAGATAAGTGATATGAGAATGATACAATAGATATGAAATGTGAGTCTTAAAAACAGGCTTAGATCTGATGACTTCAGATAAAGATTAAATCTAGAAGTGTACAGAAGAGAAAACATTGATAGTATGACAACGTTGAAAGAATGGATGAGGGTTCTTGAGTTAGTAAATGTAGAACAATTGAGGTAGCAGGGTCAGTTCACATGAGAAAAGGTTAAGGAAAACATGGGAGAAAGTGATTAGAATGGATTTGCAAGAAAAAGGAATAATTAAACACCTGGTATGTAAAATGGGCATTAAACTGATGATGATGATGATGATGATGATGATGATGATGATGATGATGATGATGATGATGATGATGATGATGATGATGATGATGATGATGATGATGATGGACAAATGTTTCCATTTCGCAGCAAAAACAAAATGATAAGAAAAATAAAAACAAAGCAATTCTCCATATATATATATATATATATATATATATGTGTGTGTGTGTGTGTGTGTGTGTGTGTGTGTGTGTATTATAAGCTCTATCTCCTATTTGGTTTTATCGAGCTTTTACATCTGGCTGAGATAACTTTATAAATATTAATTTTTTAATATTTATATTATACTTTATTTTTACCATCTTGAATCATTTTGGTAAATTTAATTGTAATTTTTATTTTATTTTATTTTATATATATATATATATATATATATATATATATATATATATATATATATATATATATATATTTATTTATATATATATATATAATTTGATCATGCCCAATACTTCTTCTTTTCTTTTTAAATTTAAAAATAATTCCAATTTTCTGATGAGTCAACACATAAAAAATTCAGTATTGACATAATAATAATCGATTGTTTATGTATTACAAAACTGGTGTTTTAAAAATTAGAAAATTTTGACATGTTGAAAAAAATAAGTGGTAAGATGAGTAAAATTTTGCAGTTTTGAATATAGCTGTTTTGTTATCAATTTATATATATATATATGTGTGTGTGTGTGTGTGTGTGTGTGTGTGTGTGTGTGTGTGTGTGTGTGTGTGTGTGTGTGTGTGTGTGTGTGTGTGTGTGTGTGTGCGTTTATGGGAAAAATATACTTATTCAATTATATTTCACCCTTTATTTATAGCCAATCCTTTAATTTATGACGTTCTATCTAATTACAGATCATATACAAATAAATGACAAAAGTTTATATTCCAGATTCTAAGATGTTGTCCATCTTACTGTTTATTTTTTCTACATGTTAAAATGTTCAGTTCTTGACAGCACCTATCTCGTAGCACAGAACTCTTCATATAATTATATATACGGTAGCGTCCAAAACTAAGGGACAAAATTAAAAAAACATATATTTGTTAGAAATAACAATTGTGAAAAGCTGAAATTTTGACAACTAGTACGCATTATCATCCATAATAACATACTAAAATTTTAATCATTTGCAAAGGATAGAAAAAGAATTATAACAATTATTTATTTATTTTCAAAATAGGAACGTCCAAAAGTAAGGGATAAAATTGAGAAAAATAATGTAAAAAGCCAAAAAACAATAAAAATTCATGTACAATCAATATTTAGTAAATGAACCCTTGCTCTCAATGACAGCTGCACATCTCTGACTACAAGAACGAATCAGTTCTTGACAATCCTCGATACTAATTTTAGATCATTCTTCTTGAAGCTTCAGCCACAAATGCTCTGCGTTAGTGGGATTTTCTTTCCATAACTTTCACTCCTAAGGTCTTCCAAAGATTTTCTATTAGATTTAAGGCAGTACTTTGTGGTGGCCAATCCATAATTTCGAAATCTTGCCTGCTAAGGTAACTCATTACTACCTTTGCCTGGGACATTTTCTTGCATAAAGGTAGCCCTATCGAAACCTGAATTTAGTATGATTGGCACAACATGATCTTGAACAATGTTTTTATAGATCTGCGCATTTACACGAGTTTGTAACCAGACAAGAGGCATTGTACCTTGGCTAAAAAACATTCCAAATTTCACGATGCTTCCACCCTCAAACTTGACAGTTTTCTTAGTATTCTTTGCACTTAATTTTTCACCAATACATCTCTTTACATTGTTTTCTCCATTATTTCCAAATAAATTAAACTGGCTTTCATCACTGAAAAATACTTCAATTTTCATATGTCCAAATTACATATGTGTTTGCAAACTCTAATCTCTTCTTATTATTCTTCGAACTAACAAGTGGTTTCCTCCCTGAGGTTCGATTAAATAGCCATCTTTCTTGCAGTCGTCTAGAAACAGTCTGCCTTGACACATTAACATATGAGGTACTATTCGTAACTCTTTTAATTTCTGTGCAAGACTTAAAACGGTTCTTTAATGACATATGCTGCATTATTCGATCTTCTCTTGCCAAAGTTTTGCGGGGTCTGCCGGTTTTAAAAGCACTAAGTATTTTGCCAGTATCATTGTAGGATTTAACAATCCTGTGTACAACACTCTTGGAACGTTACACTTTTTTTAAATCTCTCTAATGGTGTGCTTTTTCTTGTGTAGCTTCACAATAGCTTGTCTCACAGAGTAATCAGGTTTTTGGCGTTGTGCCATGGTGCTGGCTAATGCAACATTTACAAATGACTAAGTAAGACTTATTCTTTAGAGGAAATCAAAAATTTGAATATAGCATACTGTTTACATTGTTTTGCTCAATTTTGTCCCTTATTTTTGGACGTTCCTAGTTTGAAAATAAATAAATAATTATTATAATTCTTTTTCTATTCTTTGCAAATGATTCAAATTTTAGTATGGTCCTGGATATGATCTTAAACTATATCCAGTGGTGAGGCCCCAGCTTGTGGGCTTTGGGAAGTGTGGAGCAACCCTTTAATTGCCATTGCTCCCAGGTCCACTTTGACCCGGAGTGATAGTACCTGTTAGGGTCCCAACTATGGGTTAAATAGAATCCGACTTGAAAACAACAAATATATTCTATTAAAACATTTTTCTTCAAAATCTTGGGATTCGGCATTAAATAACCTGAAAAGGGTTGATATGCCATAAAACAAAAACAACCAAATCAAATTTTAGTATGTTATTATGGATGATAACGACTACCAGCTGTCAAAATTTCGGCTTTTCATAGTTGTTATTCCTAACAAATATTAGGTTTTAAAATTTTGTCTCTTAGTTTTGAACGCTCATATATATACATATATATATATATATATATATATATATATATATATATATATATATATATATATATATATATATACATATATATATATATATATATATATATATATCTGTTTACTGTATTTTGGGGAAAGAGTTCCGACAAAGTGCTCGATTACAAAGAAAAACTTTTTCGATATAAGAGCTAAATATTTGTTTATTAATTATACAGAAGTTCAGAAAAACATTGGTACCGTCAGTTTCAAGCTCAACACAACGGGAAACCGTTAATGGTAACACGTAAATAATGTTCCGACGGTACCAATGTTTTTCTGAACTTCTGTATAATTAATAAACAAATATATATATATATATATATATATAGTTGCTCGATCACTGTAGACTTTCCTTGTATAACATTTATGCCTTTATAAAATGTTTAATTTCATTTGAATATAGTTGGGGTTGGTGGAGGCCCTCTGGTTTGTTCCTTGATAATACAAACAGGGATGGCTTCATTGCAGGGTTCAAATCCCACAACCAGCAGCAATCATAACTTCCTGCACTAATGATTCTGGAAGGATGAAACATTAGTGTCTGTAGGTTTTTAAAATAATTTTATATATATATATATATATATATATATATATATATATATATATATATATATATATATAGTTTTAAGCTCCTTTAAGTAAAATTAAAGTTGAGCTCTATCTATGAATTGAGAATGAAGCCATGTATTAGTTGTATGTATCATTCACAGTTTGCTTCCATACTGGAACATAGCAGTTTGCCAATACCAATTGCCAATTCCTGTCTTTATCTCTCCTGCTTTCCCTCTCTGTCCTGCTCTAACCAAGTCTGTCGACCTGTTCCACAAAGCTCAAATCCTCAACATGAAATATGTCTTCAAGTCCAACATAAACAAATTCCTGATGAACCGCCCCCTTGCCTTGAGTAAGACACTTTATCAAATCTCCAATACTAACGTACTGTACACGCAATAACCCTTATCCCCGACTGTCTTCTGGGCCTTGATAAGTGATGACTACTTTGTAAAAAAACTAAATAAATAAAAATACCATGCTGCTTCTACAAAAAAAACTTTTCCACTGTCTGTCTTATTCTATCTAGTACACCACACATTTTCTGACGATACCAGAGAGTGGTTAAAAATGTTTGAAAAAGATATACACATGGGACTTTTATCAACATTTTTGATTCCCACACAAAAAGCATGATAAGAAAAATGGAAAAAATAAAAAAAAAGAAACATATAATAAAATAGAAGCTTATGATGGCACCGAAGTCATATATTATATTTTAACTTTTGAAATCACTACTATATATTGGGTACAATATAATAATCAGTATAGTATTGGTTCTATAATAATAAATACGAAATCTGCACAAATTAAAATATCATATTTAAGCATATTTTAAAACCGGGCTATGCTGAACGGCCTGCTAGTATATATATATATATATATATATATATATATATATATATATATATATATATATATATATATATATATATATATATATATATATATATATATATATATATATATATATATATATATATATATATATATATATATATATATATATATATATATATATATATATATATATATATATATATATATATATATATATATATATATATATATATATATATATATATATATATATATATATATATATATATATATATATATATATATATATATATATATATATATAATCACTGTAACACACCGAGTCTCGCCAGATCACTGAAGTTAAGCAACGTTGAGTCTGGCTAGTACCAGATGGGTGACTATTTGGAAATTCTAGGTGCTGTATGTGCTCTCCGCTTATCTTTGCATTGATTCCAATATACTGAATCTTCACTTGTCACTGGTATTTAACAATGTTGACTCAGGAGAAGTGTGGATGGAGATTATGCAACTCTTGCCACAAAAATTCCCCATGTAGGAACCTTTACAGTGAGTATCCATAGTCTGTCAAGACTGAAGGAAGTTACCATATATATATATATAGATAGATAGATAGATAAATAGATAGATAGATTGATTGATAGACAGAGGAAGAGGAAAGGGATGAGGAGGAGAGTTATTGATAATATTAAAGATAAAACTCATTATTTCACATAACTAATTTTAAGTTTTCAGTTCTTCTAACTTTATTTTTAAAATTGTGAAAATTACTCTGCACATTTTCACCAATATCTGTGAATCATAAATTTCCAACAAAATTTTCTCCAACATTTTCATATAAATCTACCGGTCCAAACTGCCATCATAGGTCAAACACTCATTCTTTTGTTTAAAAAAAAAAAAAAAAAAAAAAAACTATTTCTTTTTAACTCACAAAATAGCAAGCATTGCTTTTGTGTTTTTACTAAAATACCTGTCGCCCGCCAATCAGAGTATTGTCTACATTTGTTAAACGTCAATCATTTCTTTCATATATTTTCATTTTCAAGAATTGGGTGACCTCAATCTCACGAAGGGCCATCGTCATTGACTTTAGGCAGCAAGAAGACGTCCATTGCAGTCAACTCGTGCATGATTTTGTGAATTAGTGAATGTGATAATAATACAACCAGGAGAAAAAAAATGACATATCTAAAACAATGCGAGTTAGTGTAAATTACATTTTTTTAGCAAAGGAATTAATTGTGTCTTTGTCTATCCGTATGAAAACATATTTATAGGAACCTATGTTAGCATAGACTATAAGACAAATTTCTCTAATATTACATTGATATAATGTAATAAACAAATTATTTAGTTTTAACGAAGAGATTAATTTTGTCTTTTTCTATCAGCATCAAAACATATTTATCAGACCTACCTTAGTACAATCATGTTGACACACCGATTCTCGCCAGATCACCAAAGTTAAGCAACAATGAGCCAGGCCAGTACCAGATGAGTGATCATTTGGGAAGGCTAGGCACTGTATGTACCGTGCCGAGTTATAGAAATTTTCAGGTTGATATCTGGGAGCGCGTTTTACTAACAGGAAGAGACACACCCCCAAATCAAGACAGAAAGCAATGGGAAACTACTGTCTTACTTGTCTTCCTGAGATTCCCATGGTTCTATGATTTGGAGAGACGTGGTCGCCAACGCTCAAGGTCACTGCATGCATTAGCATAGACTATGAAACAAGCTCCAATAAAATGGACGCCAAACAAAAAGGAAGCCCTTCTATAAAAACAGTTATCTTTTTATTGAAGTGACCTACACCATTAGGTTGTGTAGGTCGTCAGAATTTGAAACAGTGTAGAAAAGGAATTAAAGTAAGCGAATTGGTGGGCCAATAAGATGTATGTTAAAATGATAGAAGTTGACAGCCCTCCTTTTCACTGACGCCATAATTCGCACCACCTCTCAACTTCACTGTGCTCTCTTAGCTTTGAATAATAGATCGTGCCTCAATGTAGCACGTGTGCACAGCTTGCTTTACTCTCCCATTCTTCAGGCAACTTCAAAATCTTCTAATCTGCATACGATCAAGAAAAATTCAGCAAGATTTTGCCATTAGTCCGTGTGACCTTTGAAGATAAAATTATCTGGGTGTCATCCTTTTGGTTTGTTCTATTTTTCAGCAGCTGAACTGTACAAGGTGGAATGATAAAAGTGTCGCCCCAAAGAAAGCAACACTACAGCTTTATTTTAAAACTTTTATTGAAAAAAAAATCAATTCAGATGACTTCATTATGTAGTAGAGCTGACATCTATTCAATGTAGCCGGAACTGGAAACATGCCTTTTCCACAAGCACCAGCAGGAACTCGGCAGATGGCGGCAAGCAGGCTGGCTTTGGTGTTGTGGGATGTTCTCAACGTATGACCAAACAAAGTAGTCCAGCAAGTTCAAGTCAGGGGAGAAAGGTACAAAGTCGTAGCACAAGCCAAGTCTGAATCTCTTTAGATTTGTGGGTCGGCACCGAGTCCTGTTACCACACCTAGGGTCTGGCAGCGGCCACCTGATTGCACTAGGGGATCACCACACTCTTCAGCACATCAAGGTATTGGTATTGACTTTCAAGCCAACTTCGAAGATGTGAGGTGGCATGATGTGGCCCTCACTTGAAACTGCATCAAAGACCATAATCATGGCCGGAAACTTTGTTTTCATCAGCTTGGGCACGTCCATGTTATTCTTGGCAATTCAGCAATGTATTTTAAGGGTGCTGACAATGGTCCTGTTGCAATAACTTTTTTCTTTTTTGTGTCTGGACGTGCTCTGAGTGCTGTCCGGAATTCTGGAAGGGATGAAAGTAGTCCTTCAAAGTTCGTTAAAATTAGTACGTCCTGGAGGCTGATTGACCCTTATATGAGCAGGGACTGCTCTCTGCAAGGTGAAAGAAATATTAATGTTTTTGACTGCCTCTTGCCTCAAATTTACATCACCTATCTTTGATTTATCCCTGCGAATGATGCTATTTTGCAGATTTGGGTTATTTTGACATGTTCTTAGTGTACTTGAGTCAACTTTTATACTAGCTGACTTAATCACTATTGACACAGGGTACCTAATATGTAACAAAATCAATCCTCACGTTTCAGACGCCCTCAAAGCTCAACCTTGTTTCATATAGCATTTCAAAACATTTGATACCATTTTGTAATCGAATAACTTTACCACTTCCTGTTCAAATGCCTTTAAATATTAATGGCATTTGTTTAAGCATGTCAAAATTTTATGTCTAATGACTGATATGTTTATATTTACAGGTATAGAACTGCCATTCACTTGAAGCGAAAAAGTGTTTTGTTGGAGTTTGCTACAAATAGAGTCCAACATGCTTGTGTAATGCAGATTTGAACACAATTTGGAAGAAGTGCAAGGTAAATTATATAGATGATCAATAGCATCGAAAGGGACGGTCATGTTGCCAAGAAATACATATTTTAAACATTTGTCAAGATTTAAAGCGTGTAATATAGTGCTTCAAAACATTTGATGTCATTTTGCAGTCGAATAACTTTACCACTTCCTGTTCAAATGTCTTTAAATATTAACGGCATTTGTTTAAGCAAATTTTATGTCTAATGACTGATATGTTTATATTTACAGGTATAGAAATGCCATTCACTTGAAGCGAAAAAGTGTTTTGTTGGAATTTGCTACAAATAGAGTCCAACATGCTTGTGTAAATTGCATTCATGGAGTTCTCTGAAAATCACCCCTGGCAATGCAGATTTGAACACAATTTGGAAGAAGTGCAAGGTAAATTATATAGATGATCAATAGCATCGAAAGAGACGGTCATGTTGCCAAGAAATACGTATTTTAAACATTTGTCAAGATTTAAAGCGTGTTTGTACAAACATTGAGACTGCATGTGGATATTAATATCTTCTACTTGTCTCTTTACATGGCTTGTTGCACTATAGTATTTTTGTCAAAAAAATCGATTTACTTTGATTTATGAACTCGTTTTTGGAATTCCTCTACCTTTTATTTTCTACTTTCAAATTTAGTGGATGTTGAAGATCCATCTCATGGGCACCATAATGACAGACATTTATGCAAGTGACTGACAGATAACACTTGACTGAAAGAATAACATCTGACAGTTGGGGCAGAGATATCTGCAAGAATAGCTGAAGAAATACATATGTTCAGTAAATAAACAATATATAACTGAAAATCAGGCTGGTGAGGTGTTGGAGAGAGTATGACTATATAAAGTGCATGGGCAAAATTTCGGAATGGTCATGGCAGCTTAGAATGTGTGGTATTCAAAAATGTTTTTAATAAGAGGCTTGATTTTTGATCAATAAAAATCGAATTCCTGAGATCAACTTCCACCCAACTTCCCTCCACTTCTTGACGACTTTCACTAACTCTACTCAGTCGCTTCAAATGAATAATAAAGATATATAATTAGATTTTATCATTGTTGTTGCTGTTCATTTAAACACGGTAGTAATGTTGTGTTCTTAACGTTGTGTCATACACACAGCAGCCAACTTGCCATAATCGCTGCAGAAATAATAAAGTCCACTATAGTTTATCTTGGATTCCGTCATTCTTCCTGTGTGCACTTCTGCAGTGATCTTCCAAAACTGAGGGAAGATATTAACTTGCTGCTCACCTCAGCAAAATGTGACACAAGGTTGGAAAGTGGTGAGGTCCAACTAGTGCCTTTAAAGAAGGGGCACTCTGACTTAGCAAAAATTGCCTGTGCATCCCCATCGGCATTATCATCAGAGGCGCCTCAGGCAACAAGCGATAAACTTGCCCCCACCCAAAAGCTGAGTAGCTAGGCCTGGGAGGATGGACCTCCTAGGTAATACCCAGGTAGCATACCTCAGTCTAACAAGTATTAGACCAGTTCTTGACCCTGTACTTGTCGAGCATAATCACCTTGACACACCTGTTCTTATCATATCACCGAAGTTAAGCAGCGTTCAGCCTGGCTAGGACCAGATGAGTGACCATTTGGGAATTCTAGGCACTGTATGTGCTCTTTGTTTATCTTGGGATTGTTCCCAGTCGTCCTGAACCTTCACTTGCCACTAGTATGTAACAGTGTCGACTCAGGAGACGTGTGTTTGGACATTGTGCAACTCTTGCTACAAAAATTTCACACGCAGGCACCCTTGCAGTGAGTATTCATAGTCTGTCAAAACTGAAGGAAGCCACCACTTGTCGAACTGATTGTTGACTAGTACTAAGCAACCAAAACAGCAAGGAGACGCATCTTCATAATTCCAAAGAATATAATGAGGTTAATGAGGGAATGCTATCCTATAATTAAAGTTTCTTATTCATATCTTCAAAAAAGACTAACAACATAAAACTGGTGGAAGACAGTGATTATTTATATTCACTATAATCGTCATTTCAAATCATTGTAGTAAATTAAGTTAAAAACAAACAGTATAGAGAATGAATTAGATTTGTTAAACTGATGGTCAGCATAAGATTAAAAGTTTAAATGGTTAAAAGAAATTGATTTACATAGGAGATAAATTATTTTACTATTTCAAGGACGATTCATGAGGTGTGACCAATCTTCCATGTGCCACTATTTTTTACAATCAATTCCGATATGCCACACAAACATCCATTTCTTTTTTGTCTTTCAAAATGTATCGCAATATGGACATATTCTGAAGTTATAACACACACACACACACACACACACACACACACACACACACACACATATATATATATATATATATATATATGTTCTATGACGTTTTATATAACAAACATATAAACAAACATATAAACAAACATTGCCCAATTTATTAAAAAAATATTACAGATGTAGCACTTTGTAAAGGGAAGAATTTCACACAACACTTTTATTTCCCGTTGATCGTTTTAATTATTTTAGAAAATATTAATAGTAACATATGAGTACAATTAGCAAATTTGAAATGAGAAATTTTATTCGTAGATTAAATGCGACTTTTGTCCTCTGCTTTGTTTTTGCCAAACAAGTAATATCAGTAGTTTAATTTGTAATTGGAATCATACAGTCGCGACCTCAGTTTATTTTTAATCATTTTCATGGAAGAAAATGACTGCTCGCGTCTGTACGTAGTTCCAAAGAGACAAACATATCTTTGGACAAATTTTGAATTTGCTTTTAGTTCAATAAGTTTCGTTTGTACATTACTAGGCATCTTTAGAAAAAAATGACATATCTAAACAATGCGAGTTAGTGTAAATTACAGTTTTTAGCAAAGGAATTAATTGTGTCTTTGTCTATCCGTATGAAAACATATTCATAGGAACCTATGTTAGCATAGACTATAAGACAAATTTCTCTAATATTACATTGATATAATGATACAAATTATTTAGTTTTAACAAAGAGATTAATTTTGTCTTTTTCTATCAGCATCAAAACATATTTATCAGACCTACCTTAGTACAATCATGTTGACACACCGATTCTCGCCAGATCACCAAAGTTAAGCAACAATGAGCCAGGCCAGTACCAGATGA
Source organism: Euprymna scolopes (assembly GCF_053919585.1). Classification (NCBI taxonomy): domain Eukaryota; kingdom Metazoa; phylum Mollusca; class Cephalopoda; order Sepiida; family Sepiolidae; genus Euprymna; species Euprymna scolopes. The sequence continues at coordinate 47,081,242 of NC_136488.1, forward strand.
GTGACCATTTGGGAAGGCTAGGCACTGTATGTACCGTGCCGAGTCATAGAAATTTTCAGGTTGGTATCTGGGAGCGCGTTTAACTAACAGGAAGAGACACACCCCCAAATCAAGACAGAAAGCAATGGGTAACTACTGTCTTACTTGTCTTCCTGATCAACTACATTGCAAATACATTAAGTGAAAATGAACTTATGAATACAAGCATGCAATTTTCTTCTTTAGAAAATAAAACACTAAAACAACTATCAAAAGCCATTTGTAGTAATTTGATTTTTTAAATATATTTTGAAAAGTTGGCAATATTTTCAACATATTGACTTTGTTCTTTTTAATGTGGCAATCTTTTTTTTTTCAAACTGAGAGATAAATACTTTTAACTTCATCTTGAATGCATCTATATTATTTACTAAGCAATAAAATAATTGGTTTTTGCTCTGCGTTTACGATTGAGACAGTTGAGATGGTTGGTGATATCCACTACATATGCTAAAGCTAAAAACCAGTTCTCATTACACAAAAGCACATTTTTTAATTTTTTTTTTTTTTGTTTTTTTGAAAATTACGGACAATCTGTTTCAGTTTTCAAAACCGTTTTAGAATTTGTTCTTTAAAGAGCTAACGTACCTCAGAGTGAAGGATAAGATCGTCATATTCCTCATGTAGAAATTCAAAGTATTCTTCGGTTTAAACTTCTTGTTCTGATTTTGTTTACACACTTTACAACTGGTGCCATAATATGTTGCAAAGTTAAAACTTTTCCACACAAAGATTCTTGGTGAATAATGCAATGATATTTTAGGAGAGGACGACCTAAAAACCTTTCAAGCAAGACTACAGCCCCAGCAACTTTACCGATCATTGACGGTGCATCAAACACTTAAATCAAATACTTAAAAGTTTACTTAGATCTAATTGTTGATTTTCTAGACATGACTTTATTATATTTTTAAATATGTTTGATCCTTTTGTTTTTCCATAGATCGACTCAAAGGCAATAAGTCTTTCAAAGATGTTGAAATTATCATCAATTCCTCGTGGAAAATTGCTTAATTGCACTACATCACATATTCGGCAGATTCGTCCAATACTAATGAAAAAAAAAACATGCATGTGCATCATTTTTCATTTGCTCACTTACACCACAATAAAACTCCTTGATGCATTTTGTTTACTTGTCTTTCTATGCTTTTACGTTTTGCACATTTTTGGAAACATGGCTTAACAAGTTCTTCACCGTCAGAGAAAGGCTTATGCTTTTTTATCTAATACGAAGGCAGTTTTGTAAGATACCTCCAGCGTCGCTAAACTATCACAGCTTTTCTTTCCAAACAAACTTTGCCTTCGTAGTTATATACTCTTTTTTATTTGCCACATATTGTTTCTGTAACTCAGAGCCAAGGACTAACTTTTTTTTTTTTTCTATTTCAGCTTGGTGTTTCTTATAGTGTTTACTAAGATCATAACTTCTATTATCTGAGAAAGTGCTTTTACAAACTATGCACATTAGTTTTCTTGAAGGACTAGCAATGAATAAGAATTCATTCTTCCATAGTTTATTTAATTGACTCTTACTATCACTTACTCCTTTTTTTTTTGCTCATGTTCTTTTTCACTGTGAAGGCCAAATAAACTGAAAAAAAAATAAATACTTGTAGACATGAAATGTGTACAATGAAATGAAATGATCTCACAATGATCTATGCTGATCTGATGAAATGATCTATATAGTGAAATGAAATGATCTCACTTTATACGTGGCATGCTACAATGCCAACAAGCGTAACAGCAGTATGCAATGTCATCATCACGGCAAATATCTGGGAAACGTAATAAACCACTATATTGTTACATAAATGTTGTTGAAATGTCACAACACTAGTTAGTGGATAACAATCCTCCAAGGAGAAACCATATATATATATATATTTTTTAACTACTGTGAAGCTGGATTGATTTAGTTCAAAATTTTAGCTCAATCTGCCTTTGCAGTAGTTAAAAATTAGGTTTTAAAATAAACCGAACAACGCTACAAAGGACGTGCAAGAAATATAAATCACTGAATAAATGAGTTGAAGTGGCTTAGTTTCTTGTCATTATCAAATGACGCAATGCACCACTTATGGTGCATGTGCCATGGTGCATGTGTCATCCTTGTTACAGCAGTGTGGCAAAACAAGGAGAGATCAAAATCACTTATTAATTATATCTTATCAACCCATGTCATTATACACCTGAACACTTTGCATGTTATAAACAGACTCTTTTCTATCATCTCTCTCTCTCTCTCTCTCTCTCTCTCTCTCTCTCTCTCTCTCTCTCTCTCTCTCTCTGAACTATGTGGCGCCATATCTTTTCTTAGTATATTACTACAACCTAAGCAATTTTTAACTTGGGATCATCAAGCTGACCTCTACTAACCTCTCAATGGTTCCATTTCCTGTTACTCTCAACTAAGTAAATTATCTACAAGGGGATCTACCTTCGCAATATCTAACAATAATATTCAATGAGATATAATCTATATTATATTTTTCTTAATCTGTCTGTTTGTCTGTCTGTCTGTTTTCCACAGAAACTACTGAACCAATCTGGTTGAAATTTTGGATAGACCTTTGTTATGATAAAGTGCAGTGAATTATGGTATCCGTTTGATGCAAAGTTAGATATTAATAGGGATTAATAGGGATTAGTCATCACAATACCACATTTACTCTCACTTTTTAAAAAACAACTGAGCTAATCTGGTTGAAATTTTATATGGACCTTTGTTATGAAGGTGAAGCGAACTAAGTATTATGGTATCCGTTTGATACAAAGTTAGAGATTAGTTGGAATTAGTATTTAATACAAAAATGAGCTGTAATTTTACCATGTTCAACCATCAATTCGGTATAAAGAACTCATTCTAAGTCAACAGCTTATAACTTTTTCCTGTTTTTAATGGGTTAAAATGTCCATATTTTTATAAATGTTGTTCAACATATAGTCTGATAGTCTGTTCAGCTACATTTTCTTGACAGTGGAGTTTCTGTGATATTTACATCTCAACTGATACCACAGTGTTAGAAACCCCTTGTATTTACCATCGTGTGTATGATTAAATATTTTAAGAGATTAATCATGATCATGAGAAAGACCTAAGGTGTCTACATCGACAACAAACTGAGTTCCAAGGAACATGTAGCTAAATCTATCGCAAAAGCAAATAAAGTTGTCGGGATCATTCGCCACACTTTTGACTTCCTCTCAAATACAGTCTTTGTGCAACTCTACAAAAGCCTTGTGCGTTCTATCTTGGAGTATTGCCACTCTGTCTGGCAGCCGCACCATAAGACCTTATGCAGTGATCTGGAATTCCTGGGTTGTCTAGGAATTTTTCCCTTGGAACGATGAACAGGTCCAAAACCTGGACCTCAAACATTTATATGTCAAAGTCAAAGTTAAAGTCAAAATGCAAAAGAAATAAAAGGTTTATGAGAAACAGAAAACTAAAACCAACAGGACTCCAAACAATCAAGTGTGTTTTGCATAGAAGTGTTATCTATTTTTCGTCCATCCATTGCAATGACCCTTCATTATCTTTTTCAGATGCGTCATCACATCTGAAAGAGATAATTCTTGATCATTCAATCTGTCACGCTTAATTTTGAAAATTTGGAATAGCATTTTCATAGATAAATAGAATAGAGGCGTCTTATTTTAGATGTGACAATAAGAAAGTGTAACCATTTAAATCGGTCAATATGTCACACTTGAGTAACATAATTTTCATTACAGACAGACACAAAATCACCATTATAATAGGATTCTAAGATCAATAATGAGTACTTCATCTCACGCAGAATGTTAGTGTTTGATGACTATGAATTAACTTTTTATACCGATTTGATTCTGTTATTGGTATTGGTTTCCATGGTTTTTATAGACTCAGGTATATATAGAAGGACCATGTGAAGGTTGCCAATATCCATAAGTGAAAGCGATGCTATGGAACTGACTGAATTAAAAACTTGCCGCACCCAGATCGGTATTTTTTATTATCTTATTTTTGTCATGTCCCTAGCTAACTGGCTAAATAACTATAACTGTTATACGAGGCGCGCTCCAAATGTAATGCCTCCTATTTTTTTATTCCGTCTGATCAGAAGGGATTGCAAATTGCATTGTTATGATGACTGTACTGATGCATTCACCTGAAAGTTTCATTTCTCTGTTGCAGATATTGAGAGTGTGACATTCTAAGAAAGCAACCCCTTTCATGATTATGTGTCAGAAACATAGATGTGTCATTGAATCCTTGGCAAAAGTGCATTCAGAATGGCAGTGACCATGTAGAAAAATAAACTGTGGAGTACAAAAGGTCACTCGTTTTAATGATACCACTTTCGTCTTTGTAGCTCTTCAACTTTTTCAGTTAAAAAAAAATAGAAAGCTTTACTTTTGGAATGACACTTGTATGACAAAGTATACTCCAGACGCTCATGCACAGTCATCGTTTATCACTATGCACTAAGAACGGTGGTGACTATATAGAGATATAAATTCCGGAGCACAAAAGGTCTCTCGTTTTAATGATACCACTCCCCTCTTCGTAGCTCTTTAACTTTTTGAGTTAAAAAATAGAAGACTTTACTTTTGGAACAACACTTGTCTGTTGCTCTTCTGTCTTCTTTTTTTGTTTTTACTCTTGATATAAAGGATTACTATATTACAGGAGCACTATGTAAGGATGTCTGTTCACATTACATTGAAATTATTGCATACTAGTACAAAATCTAGTAGTTAAAGGAGAGAAACTATTAGATAGGTTTCCGGCATCTACGGATCTCTACAGTGAAGAGGTGGAATTTTGCTGCTTGTAAGGTTAGTTGGTAAGGCACAATCACGTTGACACACCGGTTCTCGCCAGATCACCAAAGTCAAGTAATGTTGAGCCTGGCCAGTACCAGATGGGTGACCATTTGGGAAGGCTAGGCACTGTATGTACCTTCTGGGAAAATTGGGCATGAGGCCAGTATCCTCACCCTGTAAAAAGAACTGCTCGCTACAAAAACATCTACAAAAGTTGTAGATGGTCTATGCCCCTCCAGGGGCTCAGGGGCTATGGATGGAAGGTTAGTTGGGGGTAGTTACATCAAGGGGGCGCATTTGTCAGAGCACATTCCATTAAAGTGTTTATAAAACAGGCACAGGGATGCAATATTACAGCGATGGGACAGGGGTTGGAGCTTGCTTGATAGTGTAGGACTTATTAGATAGGAGACTCTTTTTTAGATCCTGTCTAAGGAAGAGATTAATGGTAGATGCACCATGATTGGACGAATGGTAGTTATAAAGAGATACAGGATACTGTGGGTTGTTTTCTAGCATAGTAGAGAGAGCCTACTTTCTTTGAAGCAGCCTAAGCAATGTTTTCAATGTATTGGTTCCAGTTCATGTTGTCTGTGAATGTAAAGCCGAGGAGTTTGAACGACGAGCTCTCAGGTAGGATGTTATTAGTCCTGTAGCTGAGAATGTTTTTCATGATTTCATGATTAAATGAAAAATCTTAGTCTGTGTAGCATTACATGTTATCATCTATTTACGCCCCCATTCCACTAGAAACTGGGGGTCATTTTCAAAGGTTTTAGACATTGCCTTGGATATATGTCTACATTCGTTTTTTTACCTCATGTCTATTATAGAGCGAGGTGTTATCAGTAAATTTAACTATCTGGCACACAATTTATCAGAGAGGTCGTTTATGAATAGCAGGAATAATTAACAATCCCTGAGGCACACCTGTATTAACATCGTGTTGATTGGATGTATGGCTATCGATAGTTCTATGGCTGATCTATTTCAAGGCCTGAACACACAAGTAAAAATATAAGAATTTCGTGACATACTCGCTACACCAGATACAGAATTTGAAGAACAGGAACATGAAACAACCTTTAATATTCTGTAAAGATTACATTAAAAAACGAGCAGACGTTTTGGGAAAACTAATATAATTTTCTAGGTAATACTTCAAGAAATCTCTTGAGAAAGAAAGTTAACAATTATTTAACAAATTTTGAAGACCTTTGAAAAATAACAGTTTTTCTTTATTCATCTTCTTTCTGTGATTTGCATATTTTTAATAATTATTGCATGATTTTGCTGTCCTACATCCCTCGTGTGTATTATTAGTTATTGATGAATAACTTTGAGAATTTTGTGAATATTTATGGAAACCTTTTGGAATTTCAAAATATTTATGAAAAGTTTTTAGAATTTTTAAATATTAATGAAACTTATTTATGATGTAACAATAAACCCTCTCTCTTCCTTTCTCTCACCTTCCATCTTTTATTTCTTCCCTCTCTCTTTTGGAAATTCCTGAAGGTTTGCATAAATATTTGGAAGCTGCAAATATTTATGAAACTTACTTGTGATGATGTCATCTCTCTCTTCCCCATTTCTATGGCTCTCTTTACTCCCCCCTCAAATAATTCTCCCCCCATCTCTCTCTCTCTCTCTCTCTCTCTCTCTCTTTCACTCTCTCTCTCTCTTCCCAGCTCTCATCTTGTTTATGTCTCTCTTTCTGTCTCCTTCTTGCTTCTTCCTCTCCTTTCTCTTTCTTATTTCTCTCGCTTTCTTAATTATTCACACCAATCCATTTTTCTCCCCACTTTTCTTATATTTATCTTTTTATTGACGCAATTCGTCTTTTCCCCTTCATCTAAAACATTCATATATAGATGGAAAGTGTGCATGGCAACAAGATGAATAGCAACATCATCAGAATTTTACTAATATATACATTGTCAACAGCCTTTTGGCTAGGGACAAAGTGTAGTATCTGTTCTGATGCTATATGTAGTCGATTCTGTCCTCGGTCAGTGAAAAAGAAGTCCTTCTAAACTGAGACAATTTTATTTTTGTTCAAATCCTTTTTGGAGTAGCTGGATTTTTGCCAGGTTAAAAACTGACCTTGTGTCTGACTTTACTCTCGCAAAGAGACAAGTAAATAGGAACAGTAGCTGTGAAAGTTTTTTTTTTTTTTTACAAAGGCATAACCACTTATCAAGGCCAGGGACCACTCGAGGATAAGGGTAAAGCGTGCACAGTAGTCAATTGGACAATAAAAAAAAATAGTGCATGTATGTGTGCATATATTTGTGTGTGTACGTATGTGTGTATGTGTATGTGTCTGTGTGTATTATGTGTGTATGTTTGTCAGCACTGATTAAAAATAATGCAGATCAAAATTGTCCAAGTATGAAAATTGGAATTAGATACTTTATTCTCCAAAGAGGCATACAATGACTCAAGTTTCAAACCTCATTCAAAGTAGAAGTAAATTAAACAAAAAGGGTCGTTTAGTTTTAAGCAGAATTAAGGGTCGGGAGAGTGAGCTCATAACAGAACTCTCTTTCCATTTCGAGCTTTTCTCTCATCTGGTTGACATTGTCATACAAAAACATGGTGGAATTTCACTGAGCACCGGAAGAACATTTCAATTGAGACAGAAAACATTTCAATCATGAAATTCTTACAAATTATTACTTGATGCCAAAAAAAAACGTTGGATATGATGAATTCTTATTCATAATGAACGTTTCCATTAAGTAGACTGAGGAATTTGTCACAGCAATCAGAATGCTGTTAAGGAATTGCAGCTCTGAAGAAACAACCATCACTAGATTTGGAAAAACAAATTTCTCCTGAGGGCTGAAGAATTAAAATATTTTAAAAAATATTTTTGATAGTGATAACTTAATTTAGGCGGGAAATATAACTAATATTTCCTTGTTTGGAAATTTTGGAGATGAAGATTGATAATTTGGATTATTTGAACTATTATTCTCATCTTGGATGTTATTCTCACAACGTTTCAGCCGAGGTAACCTCCAACCTTCCTCAGATGTGTCCCTGCTTACTTGTCTCTCCACAAAGCCAGAGTTAGACACAGAGTCAGTTTTAATGTGAGGAAAATTTAACTCCTTCCACAGCAGAACTCTGGATTGAGATACAAATAAAAAAAATTGTTTCAGTCTGGAAGGATTTCTCCTTTATTGACTATTGACAGAAAAGATTAAATATCAGAGCAGATACTACAGCTTGCTCTAGCCAAAAAGCCAAAGAGTTGTTGAATCTTTATGTTGAAATTTCATACAGATTCTCGAGTTCAACATAAAGTTTCCCAAATTGACAAGATGTACTTGATGAAGATCGGAGGTTACATCAGCCGAAACGTTATGAGAATAACATCCAAGATGCGTGCAGTAGTCCGAATAATCTAAATAATACAAATATTTTCTTCATCTAAATTTTTGTTGGGTTAAGTATGTTTTACGGTATAACTAATAGCGAAGCATCAGGACTATTTGAAACGGTCTCATTGTAGACAATATACAGCATTATCACGTTGATACACCGGTTCTCGTCAGATCACCAAAGTTAAGCAACATTGAGCCTGGCTAGTACTGGATGGGTGACCATTTGTGAATTCTAGGCACTGTATGTGCTCTCCACTTACCTAGGCATTGTTTCCAGTCGTCCTGAACCTCCACTTACCACTGGTATTTAACAACGCTGACTCAGGAGAGGTGTGGTTGGAGATTTTATTATTTTATTTTAGACTAGCGGGGGTACCCGGCGTTGCCCGGGTGTTTAGAGGTGTGTGTGTGCTCGGGCGGGGGGGTGAATTAAAAAAAAAGAATAAGCGAAGTAATCACCCTGTTTAAATATTATAAAAAAAAAATGTTAAAACTTAAAAAAATCGAAAAAAAAACAACAAAAAAAAAACTAGCGTAAGGCAAATGAACGATGTTAAAATTTCTTAAAATCGGAAAAACAAAAGCAAAAAAAAAGAAAACGCAAATGTGATGGGGAAAAACCCCCCAAAAAAACGAACGTTAAAACTTCTTTAAAAAATCTGAAAAGTAAAAAAAAAAAAAAAAACATAGAACGTGAAAAATAGCTTAAATAACCCTGTTTCAATATTAAACCTTTAAAAATCGAAAAAAAAAGACATCTCACACCACGATTCGATCTCACAACCTTCAGATAATGACGCCGCACTCTAATGAACTGAGCTAAAAGAACGTTGACGAAATTAGGTCGTTTTTTTTAATATTTCAACTAATTCATGTTCCGATGCCATATGCGCATGCATAGAGCCATCTTGTCATGAGAGGACGGTTTTTGACTACCCCTGCCTGTACAAAAATGGCTAGTTTAGGGTGAAGTAATTAATATTTTGCGCCAATTTTTCGATATTTGTCAGGCGAAGGTTCCAGCTTGAAAATGATACCTATCTGGCGAAAATCCGTGGCCTGTGTCAAAAGTTTTTGCGAGACATACAAACATACAAACACACACACACATTTTCGCTTTTATATATATAGAAGACTAGCAGGGGGTACCCGGCGCTGCCTGAGTGTTTGGAGGTGTGTGTGGTTTTGGGTAAATCAAAACACCCGGGTGTTTGTGTCGGGGGGGGGGGTTAAAATAAAAAAAACATTTTGGTAGGAAAGTATGAAGGAGCGAACCTGAACCCTTGAGGCAAAATTGGTAATTAAAGTGTGAAAAAAAACATGCGAGGTTAACCACTGGGCCACCACAAAACACTAACGGACACATGTCTGAATTTATTTAACTAGTTAGAATTAGTAGGAGCCCGTTTTTAATTATTTAATGAGGTAAACTTTGACTGCGGGGTAGTATTATATTTACTGCGGGAACGCTTTTTTAATTTTTTTTTTGTTTCCCCAAGATGTTGGGGAGAAACCAGCTCCCCATAAAAACGGGATTGTCCAAATTGAATAGTAATTGTCTGATATAAGGAAAAACACCACATTGATCAAATCTGATTGCTTTCAGACATTTCCGGTGATCGCTACCAGAAAAATACCGCCAGAATTAGTGTCGCTTTTATCATACGAACAAGTCTAATCCACATGCGGAAAGCGAAAAAGGTTGAATATTTATCTTTTCAAAGTCGAGCAAATAAAATAGACAGGCGACCTCTGTTGTTAACTCATAGATATTATCATTTAGACGTGATATAAAAAATTTTAAGAAGTTGTGAGCCGACTGGAAAAAAGCCTTTTACAGACATACACAAAAAACGAACATACATACATACATACATACATACATACATACATACATACACACATTTTCGCTTTTATATTTATAGATTATTCATTATAAATGTTCTAATAAATTATTTTATTATTTTATTTTATTTAAGATTGTTTCCTTATAAATATTTAATAAATTATTTTATCATTTTATTTTACCTAAGTTTGTCCCTTATAAATATTCTTATAACTTATTTTATCATTCCTTATCAATATTTTATTTGAAATTAGCTGTACCTTCTCATACCTGAAAAGACTTTTTATTATCATTTTTTGTTTTATTTCTTTTTGTTTTTTTTGTTTTGTTTTTTTCGTTTGTGTTTTTTACTTATGTCATTTTTTACCAAATTATTTTTTTTTTATGGTAATTTGTCATATTTGAAATAGACGTTTCATTTTGGCAAATCTGTGTTTTTGGAAGTGTTTGTGCAACCCCAGAACCACAGGATATGGAATAGTATGAGCACCAAAAGTCCGTATCAATGCTGTTGATGCTCTGTGGCGCTGATCTCTAGTGTCAGTGAACTTCTAGCAACAAGTTTTGTTGCCGGTGGCTTGCCAGTTTGATTAATCACCAGTATAGTTCTCTAATTCTTTTGGTCCAAGTTCGTTCCACAGTACATTAGCTTGACTGTGTTCTAGTACTATTTTTTGGTTTCTCTTTATTTTCTGAAGTTCTCTGTACAACAAGTGCCTTGGTATGCGGTATTCTTCCATGTGAATGACATGACCTACCCACTGCAGTTGGGCCCTGATAAGCATACACTATGTTTGATAATTTGGCATGATTCAGGACCTCAAGATTAGTAATGTGGTCCTGACAACAGATTCCAAGGATGGAACATAGAAAAAGCATCTGGAATTTCTCCAATTTTTATCTATATACTGTACATCATCCAAGTATCACATCCATAGAGGAGGGAGGAGAGGTTCGCTGCATTGCACATTTTCAGTTTTGTATTCACACATATGTTGTGCTGTTGCAAAATTTACCTAGAGCCTGGCTGGCTTTACTGATCCGTGCATCGATTTCTATGTCCAAAGAGCCATTAAAGGAGATAGTGCTTCCTAGATATTGGAAATGTTTCACATTCTTCAGTTGAGTGTTGTCAATGACAATGGTCAGGGTTTGGGGGGTGTTTCTGGTGCAAATTGACAAAGTACCTCAGTTTTACTAAAGCTGATTGTTAGGCCAAACAGTTTGGTGGTTTAGCATCAGTCGCAGATGGGGTTCAGCATGTGCCATTAGAGCACAGTTCTTGGATGAAGGCTCTTGGTCTTAATGTTGAGTCAACACAAGTCAAAAAGGGAGCCATCCAGACGATAGAAAATGTCGACTCCTTGCTCCAGGTCTTCTACTGCATGATAGAGCATGCAAATGAAAAAAGTGTTGCATCACTTTATTGTTGATCTAAAAAATTTTAGACTCTATGCTGCTGTAGAGAACTTGGCCTGTCATGCCATTATGGAAGAGGATAATCATTGAAATAAATTTTGGTGGGTATCAAATATACCCAAGCACAACCCAATGAGCTTCCCTGTTTATTGCATCAAAAGCTTTGATAAGATCAATGAAGACATGTTCTTTACACTTCTCTTGAAATTTTCTGATAGCAAAAACCACACTGCACTTCTGGTAATTTCATTTCAGAGAAAAATCGATTAAGAATGACTCTAGCAAATATTTTCCTGGCGATGAAAAGAAGTGATGTACCCCTGTAGTTTCCACAATCCTTTTTACTACGCTTCTTATATATATAGAGGATCAAGACATCTTGAAAGTCGTCTGACATCTCCTTCTTTCAGATGCTTTTAAGTAGATCATGAAAGGATTCTAATGCATTTGTAATGTTTTGTAAATTTCAGCACGGATTTTTTTCCTTTCTAGCTATTGTTTGAACGATTGCCTTGTTGGCAGCTCAGCAAAAGTATCCTGTATTGGTTGCTGAGGGATCTGATTCAGTGTCTGTGTTGACTGAACTTGAGCAAATTTCTTAAGTGTTCTTGTCAGTGTTTACTCAATCCATTTTGGCTTTTGATCAAAGTTAAGTCATCAGAAGCTAATAAGGGTGAGTATTCCAAGATTGAGGATCTATAAACTATTATTAGTGAATGGAAATTTTTTTTTGTATTGTATACATCAGCACAGTGTTGAACTTCAGATGCCATTGTTTTTTTCACGAGTTGTTTTGCATTTTACACAGATCGGGTTGCACTTTGGTTTGTAGAGTTTTGAAAGCCTTGCATTTCGATACAGAAGAATCATCATTCTGCTATTCAGCATAGGCCTTATTCTTTGCCTTGAGGGCTTCCTTGATCTGTTCATCATTCTGGTTGAACCAGTCTTCATGAACCTTTGCCTTTGTTCCAAGAACCTCCTTGGTAGTTTCAGAAACAGTTTCCTTGAATGAGTACGACTTTGCATTGCTATCCTTCAAGCAAAGACCATCTTTAAGTTTGTCGTTAAGCTGCTGCGGAAACTTTAGAAGGTAGGCTAGATCTTAAAGCTGAGCAATGTTAAATGAGGCTCTAATGATCTTGGGCTTTTTTCTGTGAGATAATGATATATCCAGCCTCATTATAGTCCTTACAAGTCATTGGTCTGTCCAGCATTCAGCACCCCTCATGACGTCACCCATATGAGGGGCGTGCAATAAGTAATGCCCCTGATCCATTTCCAGTTGTCTGAAATTTTGCATGTGCAATGATTTATATCTCTACGGGTTATGTGACATATTAAATCTCTGAACTAATTGTGGTTTCTGTTTTACAGGTGTTTGAACTGAGTCAGGTGTGAAATGGAGCCTGTTGAATGTCGAGCAGTGATCCGGTTTTTGCATTTGAAAGGACGCACACCACAGGAGACTTTTGATGAAATGAAAGAAACTTATGGTGATAATGCCCCATCATATGACCTTGTAAAACGCTGGCATCGTGAATTCAAACATGGCCGGAAGTCTGTAGAAACAGCTCCCAGACATGGTCGCCCCCCCCCTCTGCCATTGATGAGGCATCTGTCCGTCAAGTTGAGGCCTCCATTTTGGAAGATTGGCACATTACTATTCGCCAAATAGCCAAAGATGTCAAGATTATTACATTGTCTGTGGAAACTATCATTCATGACCATTTGCATATGCATAAGGTGTCTGCCAGATGGATTCCCAGGTTGCTCACACTATTCCAGAAGCGAGAACCTGTTGAGTGCTCGAGGATGAATTTGGAGATGCGCCAAGAAGATGAGTCAAAGTTTTTCAAAAGACTGATTACACAGGATGAAACCTGGGTCCATCACTATGATCCAGAGACCAAAGCCCAGTCAATGAAGTGGAAGCACTTGGACTCACCACCTCCAAAGAATGCAAGGGTGCATCCCTCTGCTGACAAGTCATGCTCACAGTCTTCTGGGACCAGAACGGAGTAGTGACGGCAGATTTCTTGGTAAAGAGTACCAAATTATAGGAGCCTATTATGCTTCACTTTTAAGGAAATTAAGGGAAGCTATCAAAATCAAGAGGCAGGGCAAGAAGCACGGGCGTGTGATTATGAAATCCTCCCCCATACTCCCTACTCTCCTGACCTTCCACCCTCTAACTTTCGCCTCTTCCGAGCCATGAAGTTGGTTTTTGAAAGGAAAGCGTTTCTCAGATGATGCAGCCTTGATTTCTGAAGTCACATCGTGGTTGAAGGACCAACCTGGGGTGTTCTACAAAAACGGTCTCCAGAGCTGCATCATGGGAGAAATACATAACCCTTATGTAAAGAAAGACTAATAACTGTGCCAAGTTTCGTTGTTCTACTGCTATGGGAAGTGGGTCAGGGGCATTACTTATTGCACGCCCCTTGTATGTCACTGATGTCATGTTATTGACAAAGTTCATAATGTGCCAGTGTTTGGACTTTGGGTGCATCCATGTGGTTTTATATTTCTCGGCCATCCCGAAGTAATGCAGAGGCTATGTTCTGCATATTTGTGTCAAGGAGCAGCAATCGGTTGTCATTGACTTTGCCTACTTCTTGCCTTCTGAGAACTCCTTCCCATTTTTTGTAGTCACTTCCCAATCTTGTATTGAAAATCTCCAGCGATTATGAGGTTGTCATTCTGAAGGGGTGAATCTGATGACCTCATCAAACTGTTCATAGAATTGTTTCATCCAGATAGTCAGAGTGGAAGCACACACACACACTGATGATAGCAAGATGTCTTGATTTGCTCAGAGGTATGTGCGGCTTTATGAGGCATTCATTGATTCGTTTTGACATATTACCTCTATCCAGTTGTGTTTGAACATTCCATGCTTCCAAGGTTAGTTTCAGTGTTTTGTTATTCTGTATTTTTTTTATCGTAATGGAGATGAGTCCATCAACTGTGGTAAGCTGACCAGACTAGGAATGGCAAGGATTTGTTTGTGACACCTTTTCTAGTCCACTCTCTCATATGAGGTTGGACAGTACTGTCCCAAAGAGGCTGACCCATTATTCATGAGAACTTTCGGACTCTCCTATTGCCCTCAGCAAAAAAGGACGACCACTTGTCAATGGACCGCTCATGTGCAGAATTGTGGTCACTTCCACCTGTTGCTTCACCACGTATCCATCACTGCAAGATTTGAAGGTGTGTGTTTACAGGTCATAATAATGGGTTTCCAAAATGGACCTATAATAATTTTATAGTGAGGAGATCATTTCACGGGGACAACCTCACTTTATCTGTCTGGGAAGCCTTGACCCAATGGCATGGAGAAACATTATAATGAGAGACTGCTAGACTGCAGTACATGACCAGGACTAATTAGGATGCCATTTCCATGTTCACGATGCTTGCTGCCACAGCATTCACAACCATTGGATAACTAAATCATCTTTTGTACCAATCAATTTTTTCATGCAGTAGGACTGACATGGCCCATTTCAAAACTCGCTGGAGGGTTACAGACAAAACTGGCTACTCTCAACAAGTTTAGCTGGCCTGCTAAAGCTGTTGCTCAGGGATAGGTGCTATTGCATGCACAAACTTCAAAGAGCCACAGATGAGAGTTGGGTGAGAGGTGAGGACCAGTGGTAGACAAACTGTCTTGAGAAGGACATGGCATGCCTCCATACTAAAGGTACTACATCTACCTGTCACCTCTTTATCCCTAAAGTATTAATATTCATTTGAATAGAGACTTTGTCCATCTGTTTGTCAGTCACAATATTTTTGTTGATTACCTTTTTTCACCGTAATAAATACATTGTAGAATTTGTTTCATTTTGTGATCTTAACTACTTTAAGAAATGGGAAATATTGCATTAATAGTAAATAATAAATTCCTAGCAAATAAAACGGATACCATAATGGGAAATTGAAATAAAACTTTGAGATCTTCAACCTGACACTCTACCAGCTGGGCTATGTGGACTTTCTTATAAATAGAGCTTTAACCATTGCTTGAACAAAATAATTATAGCTTTGAGATGACGTCATATATTTATGATTCACGTCATGCTTCAAAGCATGAATTCAAACATAAGCAAAATAATAAATAAATGTGTGAATATTATTAAAAGCATTCTATCCATCCATAGCCCTTGAGGGGCATAGGCTATCTACAAATTTTGTAGATGCTTTTGTAGCAAGGCGTTTTTTTTACATGGTCAGGGTGCTGCCCCAAGCCCAACCTTCCCAGAACGTACATACAGCGTCTAGCCTTCCCAAATGGTCACCCATCTGGTACTGGCCAGGCTTAACTTTGGTGATCTGACGAAAACCGGTGTGTTAACATGATTGTACTGTACATATTAAAAGCATTAGAAATTACTTTAATAGTCTAAAATAATTCATTTTGCTTTAACTATATACTCACATAAAAAATTTAATATTTAATATGTATTAAAATTTGGGCCTTAGGCCGCATAATTCTTGTTTTTTAAAACAAAATGATTTTGAAAGTTCACTTTTATTATTACAATATCATTTGACCATTGAATTTTTAATTGAAACAATCTGTTATAAAACTATAATAAACTAGCAAGGAGACTCGCCATTGACCGAGATTGCATGATGATCAATGAATGTTTCATACTCCCACAGTTTTGTTGTCATCAAAGTCAGTGAAATCGACCATTTTTAATCAAATCGATTGATTTTCTGCTCTTGTAGGTGACCCATTGTGGTGCACTTCAAGGTTAGCTTCACATGCCTATTGCAGTAACTTAGTCCACAATACATTGTAGTCTACATTGCATTGTAGAGAACCTATTGTTGATTTTAATAAATTATTTTTTATGCATAATGGTTTGAATTTAAGTTTAAAATGCAAACATCAAGTATCATGCTTCAATTGTGCTTGAAACAGAAACATTCTTTTCAAACGTGCTTTTGTCATATCAAAGAACCTACTGTTGATGTTAAACTTCACCTTACTGCTTGTGCGGTGAAAATGGTTTTAATTTAAGTTAAAATTAAGAAGTCAAGTATCATGGTGCAAATGTGTATCAAACAAAAACATTCATTTTGAATGCATTTATGTCATGAAAAAAACCTACTGTTCATTTTATATGTCGGGGCTTTGTTCTAAAATGCACTTGTGATATTAAACTGTGTAAAGTGTTACTTTTGGTCAAAATCGCCTGTTTCTTTTTCCATTGGATTATTTCGATTACCGAATATTGATACTTATCAAGGACATATCAATACAGAGCCTAAAACACTGCCAGCACATAAAGTACATTCGTTTGAAATTTCATAAAAATCGGCCCAGCCGTTTTGGAGTTCATAAGGAACTCTCTCTCTCTCTCTCTCTCTCTCTCTCACACACACACACACACACACACACACACACACACACACACACACACACACACACGGTTCCTTTTATATAATAGTAGATAGCTAGAGATTTTGTTAAGGCAATGTTGTTTTAATTTCTATAGCATCATTGTATATAAGTAGCTTCCAAAACATTTAATCTTTTAATGCATGAAAATGTACAAAGTATTTTAAAGCCAGAAATGATTTTATTAGACAGTTTAAAGGATTCCAAATTTCTTTCAAATTTAGAAAGGTCACAAAGTAATTTCTTCTTTTTTTTTCAACCATCTGAAAAAGGTTCAAATTGATGACTTGTTTACGAAGAAACGGAAATACCTTATGGTGTATTTAATTTCGTAATTTAATTTTTTTTTAATAGTATTTTTGAAAGGTTATTTTTGTGTTTTACGGCTATTGCATATTTTTATGTTAATTAATAATCGATCATTCTTCAATTATCCATTACTTATAAAATTAATAGTGTTATATGAAACAGCAGATTTTTTGTAAAAACAGTTTTCTCCTGTTTCTTTGAAGTTAATAACTTTCTCAACAAAAGCTACATACTTAAAACTATTCAGTTTAACAAATATTGATCTGTGATCTGAAACTGATCTTTCATTTCCAATCGATTTCATCGATTTTCATATTTAATCTGATCAATAATTTTTTATCTTGTTTTTAAAATTTACTTACTCTTACCATCGTTTATTTTTCATTAGAAGTACTTTTACTTTTATTATGGATAGACCAAAAAGTCTAAAATTTTCCGCCATGCCTCCTGAAAACTAGCCTAGTCTAATGCTGCATAAATTCACAGTGACAATATGGATATAGACGTAGAATATTAGAGTGTAGACTGAAATATGTTGCACTAAGACAGGAATGCTCATAAATATGTTGGGTAGAAAAACAAAAACAAAACAACAAACAGTAAGTACTGAACAAAAATTACGGGTCACTTTTCCACTATGTATTTTCTTTCTATGTATTTCTTTCTTAATAAGATACAATAAGTTCCAGACTTAAACATTTCATTTTTTTTTCTTTATTTTCAGTTAATAATGAAGATAGTAAAACAGATGAAATTGGGATAAAGCCCAGGATAAATTAGAATGATTGCTTGTTATCCAACCTTGTTCAAATTGATTTTTTTCATTATAACCTTATTTTTAAGGAAAAGAGAATAGAGTAATTAATTTTGATCTCCAACATATATATATATATATATATATATATATATATATATATATATATATATATATATATATAAATCAATTAAAACAAAGGAATGTAATGTTTACTTGATATACGCTATGGTAAACTTCAAACTAATATAAATAACAGTATTTATATATAGAAAGTTTAATCCCAACCGAATTAAAAAAAAAAAAGCTCAATACGCAATAGAGAATAGAGCTTATTATAAGAGAAAGAAAAACTGTAAGTTGAACTTTACAATCAAAATTTATTGTTCGACTGAATATTCAAAAAAAAACAATTTACAAAGTCCTTATTCCGAGGAGTTTCAAAGAATACTATTCTTATTATTCTTCTCATCAGAGGACATAAAGATGAGAAGAATAATAAGAATGGTATTCTTTGAAACTCCGCGGAATAAGGACTTTGTAAATTGTATTTTTGGAGTATTCAGTCGAACAATAAATTTTGATTGTAAAGTTCAACTTACAGTTTTAATTTTCTTTCTCTTATATATATATATATATATATATATATATATATATATATATATATATATATATATATATATATCGTAGTTCTTCAATGTTTTAATTTTTTAGTTACTTTACTTTCTATATATATATATATACAACGTCGTTCCAAAAGTAAAACCTCTATTTTTTAACTAAAAAACAAAAACATCGAAGAGTTTTAAAGACGGGAGTAATACTATTAAAACGAGCGGTCCTCTGTGCTCCAAAATTAATTTTTCTACATAGTCACCACCATTTTCAATGCACTTTTGCAAGCCTCTTTTGATATTTGGTCATAAAAGTCCAGAACATGTTTTGTCACTCGCATCTCTGTTACCACTCTTAATTGTGCTGATATCAACTCAACTTTGTAACGTTCTACAGGCGCTGGTTAACGTTGATCGGCCAAGTTTTTTTCTGCGTGGAAGAATTCAATGACGCATTTCTGCTTCTGACGCACGTACATGACATGGGTTTCTTTCTTAGAGCTACACACCGTCAATATCTGCAACAGAGAGATGAAACTTTCAGGTTACGAATGCATAAGTTCACTCATCATAACAATGCAATTTGCAATCTCCTCTGATCCATTTGAGCGGAATGGAAAAATAGGAGGCATTACTTTTGGGGTGTACCTTGTATGTATATTTATGTGTTACTTAATAATTGGTTTGGCAGCTGTGTTCACACCAGTATTGATTATGTTCTTGGCAAAGAGGACCAGCCTCTTCTTTTGTTGGAATGAGGTATGGCTCAGCGCAGGCCTAGGAAGTGCACCTTCCCTGTTATTATCTCCTCCTTCAGAGAAGGGATTGAGTTATTGCCAATTGCCCAAAGCACTCTTACATGTGTTAACATAATGCCGAGTTATGTACCCTTGACGCCTAACCCTCTGGAGTGTAGGGAAGAAAAAGGAACTGTCATGGTAAAAATATTAATAAATGCACACATAAGTGATAAATTTCTATCAACCGTCCGTGTACTGTTATTATTCTCAATATATAATGCTTTCCTTATCTTAATTATACATGATGTCAGAAGTGAGATTTAATCGTATCCTCAAAGTGGGGTTGTATATTATTTGTTAACGCAACTATATTGTTTTTGGAAAGCGCAGAGTATCGTTTGTGATTTCAATCTAGATATGAAAGATAACAGGTTAATGTGTTTGGTATCTAGGTTGTGTATACCGATAAATCGTTTTGACAAAAGCGTACATCTGGCAATAAACGTAAAAAAGAAGAAAATTATTATCAAATGCACTTAAAAATCATTTGAATAAAAATTATGAACCTCACATTTTGTTAAATACCTAGGTCGTGTGTATTTCCGATTTCGACAAAAAGATTCATGCGTTTGATGAGATACACCTGAAGAAGGTCAGAGATTACATTTACTTTTTCTTTTTTTTTTTTACAAGGTGGTCGCCACTTATTAAGGCCCGGAAGCCACTCGGGGATAAGGGTTATTGCATGTACAGTATGTTAATGTTGAGATTTGATA
The DNA here is from genome assembly GCF_053919585.1 of Euprymna scolopes. Lineage (NCBI taxonomy): Eukaryota > Metazoa > Mollusca > Cephalopoda > Sepiida > Sepiolidae > Euprymna > Euprymna scolopes. The sequence goes on from NC_136488.1 coordinate 47,101,368, forward strand.
AAGTGTCTACTTAAGGGGGCGGTTCATCAGGAATTTGTTTATGTTGGACTTGAAGACATCCAAGTTGTAGTCAGGTGAGAAACAGAGTTCCACAGGTGTGTACTTCTAAGAAAGAAGCTTTGTTCATGGAATCTACGTTTTGGTTTTGGCACAGATAAAGAGTGAGGAAACTTTTTGACAGTGGTTTCAGCTAGACGGGTGTTTTTAGTGAAAGATCAGCGAGGGGGGACCAGACGAGCACCTGCCATGGAAGTAAAGATAAAAAAAAGGCTCGCAACGTCTTTTCTGTGGGAGAAAGGTTGCAGGGAAGAGAAAAAGGCATCCCCCATTAAGCCACGAAATCTATTTTGTATTCTGTACTCTGTACTTTGTAACTTTACTGAAAAGTTGTGAGAATAAATTCGACAAGGAGGCTACATCGGCCAAAACATTGTGAGAAGAACACTCAGTATAAAAACAGTAGTCCAAAAGATCCAAATAAGGCGATTTCTAAAATTGTCTAAATCTTAAAATAATAATAATAATAAAAAGAAGTATCATTCTCTAATGGGACCTGTGGAAATTCCACATTTCATATGGGCTTCTGTGGACGTTTAGTGTGAATGGAGACCCTACAATATTATTGTAGCCCTTTTGTTAAAAGTATTTATCTAAGTAATCTGGTTAATGTAGTCTCAGAATATATCTGGTTTATTTCCAATATCCTTATATGATTTTTATTTATTTATTTGCAGACTTTTATCCTCATCTTTTTTTTGTAGTTGTAGTTTTACAACGTTTCGGCCAACTATTCCTCTGGTCTTCGCCAGTTTGTTAACCGCGATGGGATAGGAATGCTGAATCTTCAACTGAATCTGCCTTCCATAGCTGTTGTCGTCTCACCACGTTTTGGTTAACTAATCATCTGGCTGGCTTTGGGTAGGATTCAAACCGCTATCCTCAATGCTCGCCTGGAACTGCAGAGATTCAGCACCTCTATCCACTGCGTCACGGACCCCTAAGATACAGTTGAAGATTCAGCATTCCTATCCCGTCGTGGTTAACAACCTGATAAAGGCCAGAGGAATAGTTGGCCAAAACGTCATGAAACTACAACTATAAAAAAAAGATGCGGATAATAGTTCGCAAAATAAATGAAAATATAAAAATTTACTCATCTCAAAAAGATTCCAATAATTAAATAATATACCCTTACAGGAGTCTGTAGTCTATTTCGATTGTATTGACACCTGGCGTGAATGGAAACTCCATTATACTATCTTTAGACAGAACAAATACTACCAGAAGACTAAGAAGGTATATTTTAGTTTTACTTACTGCCTAAAAGTGACATCCTTATTTTATTAATTTTTTTTTTCACATTGTGTCTTTGATGATCAGGAGATCCTATTTATTAAAAAGAAGGTGATAAAATACTACAAATAATAAATTAGCGTATCTATGTACTAATAATTTAATGTTCGTAATATGTTATCACTTTCTATTTTCTTTTTTAATACATAGGATCTCTCAATCGAATAATTTATTCTGGAAATTATTATTTTTCTGGAAATCGTGACGTACGTTAAAGGAACTACGGTATTAATATATAGAAGATTATCAACAGCCTGGCCTTTTGGCATGTTTCGCTTGCTTCAAATTGTATGACATCACATTTGGTCACAAAGACTTTCACTTTACGCTGGCCATCCCACAGAAACAAAATGATTGTTGCTCCTTAGGTCCTCTCCCCCATTCATAATACTCCGAACACCAACACGTTTCTTCTTTTAAAGAATTTTGAGTGAGTGTTTCCATATTCCCAACTCTCTTAGCAATTTAATATTGACTCAGACATTTTTGACACTTTTGTATGATATTTTATCCTCCTCCTTCTCTTCCCCTAAGCGCATTCATTCGTGTTATAAAATTTAAGTCAATTACGCCAAAAATTAAGTCAAGTTGAACGTTTCAAAGATTAATGCTGTTTGTGTCTGGTCTATTTAACACAAGGAGGATTTTCCTTTTTTGCGTGTTTATTTTAATCAAGAAGGACATTTACTGTGGTGGGAAGAGTTGCATACTAAGTGGCTGATTATGTTCTGCGTGACCGATTTTCTGAATTACTCTGCAACTCGGTGTTAGCATCTTAGTTTTCATATTATGAAAATGAAACTAATATTTCTTCTACAGCCAATACATCAAACAGAGTTTTTTTTTTAGAAAATGGTTGCATTTACCTGATGGTACCCAGGTCCAAACATACTGTTGGTTTAGAGTGTAGCAGGGTGGAGCAGCAAGAAGGAAATTGCACCGAGTCGCCTGGCAAGGATTCCAGCGGCAAAAGATATCCTCTCATCGAGCATAGCAATGAGAGATAATGCCCCACGTAGGCTGAATGAAGAAGTGCGCCCATTTTTATGCAGTCTACATGTGTTTCCATGTGGCTGGTTAGTGGTTGTAGTTTATGTAGGTTGGTTTCCGCATTTAAGGATTTTCCTTCAGATTTCAGCTGTTTTTATCATTGCCATTGATTGTATAGTCTCAGCCTTTCCTTTGATTCCAATTTCCCACAGTTCACCCCACCTTTTTCTGTGTGTTTTGAACTATTTCTAGCGTTCCTATTATTACTGGTATTACAGTGACTTTTTTTCTTGTTACATATTCCTTTCAGTTCTCTGGCAAGTTCTGTGTACTTGCTTAATTTTTCTGCCTCCTGGATCCTCCCCCTGTGGTCTGCTGGGACATTTTGCAGTTTTTTTCCTTTTCGTCTAGGATTGAGAAGAAGAGTTTTTTTAGGTGCGTGCAGCGGATGCACGTGTAAAATGATAGAGGACTGACAAAATATAATTGTCTCCTTGCTTGGGTGACTTTATATGTTTGTAGCTCTATGTTCTAGAAAATATTGCGATCTTCACTAATTTTATTTATTGCGGACTATTATCCTCATAGTTTCTTAGTTGTTTCATGAGGTTTCGGCCAATTATCTCTCTGGCCTTCATCACGTGGTAACCGCGATGGATAGGAACTCCGAATCTCCTAACTGCATTCACTGCAATTACTGCCTTCCGTAGTTGTTGTCATCTCACCACGTTTTGTCCAAGTAAGCCTCTGGCTGGCTTTGGGTAGGATTGAAACCGCTATCTTCAGACAATTCTTACCTGGAACCGTAGAGATTTAATGTCTCTATCAACTGCGTCACGGTCCCGAAGGGACGATCTAGATTGAATTTTTTGGTCTTATAAATTAATTTTTATTTATTTTCTGATCTTCCATGGTCAGGTTCATACCGAATATCCTATAAGGATATTGGAAATAAAGCTTAATATATATGGCACAGTTGATAGAGATGTTGAATCTCTACGGTTCCAGGTAAGAATTGTCTAAAGATAGCAGTTTCAATCCTACCCAAAGCCAGCCAGAGGCTTACTTGCCCAAAAACGTGGTGAGACAACAACAACTATGGAAGGCAGTAATTGCAGTGGATGCAGTCAGGAGATTCAGAGTTCCTATCCGTTGCAGTTACCACCTGACGAAGGCGAGAGGAATAGTTGGCCGAAACCTCATGAAACAACTAAGAAAAGATGAGGATAATAGTCCACAATAAATAAAATTAATAAATAATACTCATCTCAATAATAAATTCCAATTAAATAATATATTGCGATCTTCGTTAACCAGTACTGTCTCATTAGTGTTTTCAGTACTGTACCATTTGTTTATGTGTTCAAAATTCAATCATTTGCAGTGGACTACCTTTCCCCACAGTCGTTTCTGTTTTTGTATTCTTTTTGAGCCAACTTGCTGTATACATTTATTATTTGCTTTACTGTTTCCTCTCTTTTTCCACATGATCAACATTTACTGTTTTCTTGCATTTTGGTCTATTTTAAATTTGATATAGTTGGTACTAATTGCATTATTCTGTGGGGTTGTCAGTAGTGATTCTCTATTCACGTATCTTTTTCTTTCTATGTTCATATGTTTTCGTAAGTCTCTTTTCTTGTTATTCTTATGAATCTTTCGTGTAGCCATTTTCCTCTTTACTTTTATTTTCTCATCTTGTTTCTTGTTTATCTGCTCGTTGCTATGATGATTAGCTTTTCGGTGTTCTTAGTTATGTATTTTCCAATTCCTTTTTTGTATCATTCACACAATCTTATATACCTACCAACCCTCTTCCCCTTTCTCTCCATTTCACACAGAGTTTGTCCGTATCATATTTTGGTGCAGTACATTGTGCATGATCATTACTTCTTTTTCTTGTTTTTACATAGGAATCACAACACATTAAGGCCCCGACGCCACTCGAGGAGGGGGTTAATGAGTATACAGCAGTCAATGGGATATCATAGTAATCGTTAGTAGTGGAAATTTGGTAAATTGTATTACTTAAGAGAACAGTTCAACAGTGAATTTGTTTACATTAGTCTTGAAAACAACCAAACTGTAGTCAACTGGAAAGCAGGCAAACAGTAGAAAGTTCCACAAGGGTGCAGTTCTAAGAAAGAAGCTTTGTTTATGGAATCTACGTTTAGGTTTAGGCACAGATAAAGAGTGGGGGAAATTATTGATACAGGTTTCACTGGTTTTGTGAAAGTTTGGCGAGGGAGGACCATAGATTGGAGCTCAGACGAGCGCTTGCCATGAAAATAAAGATAAAGCATAGACAGGCTCGCAACATCTCTTCTGTATGAAAGAGGTTGCAAAGAAGAGAAAAGGGCATCCCCACTAGGCTACAAAGTCTATTTTGAACTTTGTCGAGGCAGGATAAAGTCTTCCTAGCAGCTCTGCCCAGATGTGGCAACAGTACTCCATCCTTGGACGTACCTGGCTCTTATATAAGTAGAGAATTGCATCAGCAGTGAGATATTTAATGAATCGGTAGAAGGTTCCCACCATTTTTCCAGCGACATTGGCAACAGATTTGATGTACGTGTTTCATTTCAGATTAGGAGTAAAGGTCAAGCCCAGTAGCTTATCAAAACATGGAACCTCCCCAGACGAGAGCCATTCATTTCAATTGATGCCAGATGGGGATAAGAGCGTTAATGATGTAAAGATAGAAGCTTGTTTTTAGATGCATTAAAAGTAACAGCCACCTCTTTCCCCATTGTACCATATGTTCAAAATCAGAGGAAAGAGAATTACAGAGCATTTAGTCCTTTATCTATAGCTGTAGATGCTAGTCTCATTAGCATAAATGTCTACAAATGATCTTAGGGTATGATTTGGAAGATCATTGATGTAGATCAGGAAGAGAGTTGGGCCCAGGATGGACCCCTGAGAGACTACAGCATTAATATTGTGAGCTTCTGATTTCGGCCCATCAACCATTACGCTTATGAACCTATCAGAGATAAATCATTTAATATTTGAGAAGACATTTCCAGCTATACCGTTGCTAGAAATCTTGTGAAGTAGACCTTTATGCCATACCCTATCAAAGGCCTCTGATATGTCAATAGCAATTGCCCCAGAAAGGAAGCCTTCATCAAGAAGTTTGTTAATCCTATGAGATATGACCGTTAGCACATCTGCTGTAGATTTAGCAGAATGGAAACCATATTGCATGTCGCTAAAAAGGTTATTTTTGCTAAGGTGGTTGACTACTTCTTTATTTAACATAGATTCCAGCAACTTATTCATGACACACAGGAGACTTATTGGTCTGTACTGAGAGGGAGATGACTGATCACCTGAATTCTTCTGACGAGGTTTTCCAGGGTGTTGGGATGCAATTCTCCTCAAGGCAACACTTAAACAGCTTTGTAAGTATGGAAGCTAATTGTTGAAGCTTTTTCCACACTATAATTGGAATGTTGTCAGGGCCAGTTGCTTTACTGGAATGAAGGTTTTTGATTAGTTTCGTAACATCATGCACAGATATTTGTATGTTGCATAGCATGTTTTCTGATGCAGGAAGAAATATGAGGGGTTGACACCCTTAGTTGCATAGGGTAGAATTGGTTGCAAAGTTCTTGGCAAAGAGTTTGGCTTTGTCTGATGCTGATGAGATTACCTCAAGTCCATTGATAATGGTTTGGATAAAATGCACACTTCTGTTCAGCACCCTGTTTGCTATTTGCCAAAATAGGTGGGAACCAAGCCGCTGCTCAGCTACTTTAGACTTAACGAACTGAGCATACAACTCTCTTGCATTCTTTATTACTCTTTTGCAGTGGTTGCTGGCAGTCCTGAAAGCAGCTTTAGTCTCAGTACATCTATTACGTTGGTAGCTATGAAAAAAGCGAGTTCTATGTGCATGGCAGCAGCACATTATGGAGAGAACCACAGCTGGCTGTTAGGTTTTTGCTGGAATTTTTTGGAGGGTATGAAGCGGTCTATATCTACAATTAAACCATTTTGTCAGGTCTGATACTATAGAGGATACATTCTTTTTAAACATGGAATGCAAAGGTAGATCTGATATAAATGTACGGAAGCTATCCCAATCAGCCATAGAGGATGGAGAGGTTACTGTACGATGGAGAGATATGTCTGAGGACTTGTCACATTTCATTTTTATCTAACTGATACAACCGAGTGGTCAGAAGATCCCAGTGGAGACAGAACGGAAGATGAACATAGACCAGGGCAAGTTGTGAGGATAAGGTCTAGGAGACCTGCATACGGACCGTTAGTGTCAGGCACATGGATGGGTTTGTTAACAATCTTAGTTAGGTCATAAGCAATAGCGAAATCGTGACAGAACCTCCTCTCATCATTTGTCTTGTTTGAGTGGGTTAACCATTCCACATTGTGAACATTAATGTGAATGTTTGCCGAAGGATGAGCAGACATGATGTGATCAATTTTCTCAGATATGCTCTAACGATAGTTGTTGTGGCGGTGATGGAGGGCAAATATAAACACAGTGGTGTGAGCAAGTGCAGCCCGGAAGCACATATAGGATAATTTAGGGTCTTCTCTGGAGATGTTCCTACCACATAGAAAGCCATCTTTAATGTAAGCGCATATTCCATGCCCATGGCGATCTTGGGGTCAGATTTGGATGTTAAGTTAAAGTATCCTTTAATTAAGAACTCATCTAGGGAAATAGTCGGTCCAATGCCAGTTTTGCTTAGGAACAATTGGTCAAGTTTAATCTCCTGTAATTGGGATTCAACCTCTGATGTTGGAAAAGGAAACATTATAGTAGTGGTCTACATTGGAAGTTGGAGTTTTGGGTTTAATCATATTTTTTCTCAAGACTTTTCATGATAGAGTTTTGGGATTTGTAGAACAGGTCGACAAACTTGGTTAGAGCAGGGCAGAGAGGGAAAGTAAGAGAGAAAAAGAAATGAAAAAAAAATTTTTTTTTGTAGCACATGATAAGGTAAAGCCGTAACAATTACCCACTAATATGACATCGATGAGCCCCACCAGAAGCTATTGCATGGTCTAGAATCCATTCATCAAATGGCAATACAGCAGCCACAGTACTTTCCGCCTGCTGATAGGACAGCCCACCCCCTTAGTAGTTAATCCAAGCCCCTGACTATCAGGCAGATAATGTCAGCCCAGATAAAATGTTTACCTCCAGCACCCCTATTAGTGATATGGCCACAAGGATAGACATAGAAACAGAAAATTTCCGACATCAAAGGCTACTGTTCATGCAAACATACTTCTGACCTAGAATCTTCTTTTGTTCAACCTATAAGTGGCTCATAATATCTCGTGATACTGCCCAGGTGTTTATTCCTTTTACTAGATTTTTCTATATATAATTCCGTTCCCAAGAGTTTTCTTGTTATTCTAAGATATCCTTTTCCAATTTTTCCTTTTATTTCTATTGAGTTAATGGCGTTTTCTTCCAGAACCCTCGAAAGATTTATAGTTACTATGTTTCCCTATTGCCTTAATCTCTTGGTTTGGCAGTTCTATGCCTATTTTACAGTTTTCCGGTTTTTCCCTTCTTATCTCTAGCAGTGTTCACGTTTCCATTTGGAATTCCATTTAAATATCTTTGCTGATGATTCTGATTGTGTTTTTCAGCATTTATATTCCATTTTATTAATAGCTATGAATCGTCCATATGAATGTGATGGTTTATTTTTCTTTTCTGTCAATAAACTTGCATCCCGCATCACATTTTCTGAGTTGAGTGACATTATGGCTTTTAGGAACAGAAGTAGTGATAGAGAGTCTGCTTAGACAATGTGCTTCTGTATTCGTACCTCAGTTATGTATTGTCCTCCAGTTGTCAGTTGCAGCCTCCATATTCTCATTGCCGTTTTGATAAGATTGATAATTTTGGCTCATATTTTGAATCCTTCTTCTAGCTTTCCTTCACCCTTCTTTTTTCATGGACATTAAGGGACTGGTAGAGTTGTTCTCTCAGTTGTATTGTTAGCATTTTACACATGGTTAGTAAACAGGTTATTGGTTCATAGTTGCTTGGGATCGGTCCCTTTTATAATGTTTTTTGTATTAATGTGTTTTTTATTTCTTTGACCATCCATTGTCATACATCTTTTTCGTGGATGCTTCTTAAGTTTTGCCTTTTATTTTTTTATGTAATATCATGATGATAGAGTGATATATATATATATATATAGTGCTCCTCACCTTGAGTTGAGCATATTGAGAAGTGAAACACGAATTACCATTAGCATATAAGCGACGCTCTTTGTGTAAACAAATCGAGCGGAGGTATTTCAGACGATATCAAAACATCGTTAAACTCACTACTCGTTCAGGCAGCCGCCAATAGCGTAATGGTTAGGAGCCTTGACTGCCGTACAA